>NC_091046.1:36783494-37146363 GCF_963966145.1 Tenebrio molitor | reverse complement strand
AAGACTTAACATTAAAATCAAAGAAAATGCAGACAAAATATTTTCCTTTTTTTTTAAATCAATTAGTACCTAATTGAATGTAAAACTATTCTATTAACTATGCGCCGTTTTCTGTACATAATTCAACCCTTTATCGAAGTTTAAGCTTCTGAACACCCATGCCTGATACATAACTGTTGGGAAATTTTTCATTAAATTTTGTAATTATGTGACAAAAACCAGTCCAACATTGGATTAAATAAATTCTTTGTTCTAAAGATAACATTTTGAAACAGTAATAAGTTGTTTGTCAAAAAACCAGGCAAATTGTAATAAAATGTATAAAATAAAAATTAATCCAAAGTCCAAATTTTAACAAAAAATGTTAATTTAAGAATACACTGTATCAATACTGAGATTTTAATAACGGAAATGGGGGTTTCAGATGAAGCAAAAAATGTTATTCCTCTGAAGTTTTTACGTAAAATCAAAAATAATTTTTTTTCCTCTTGTAAACTCAATCCGGGGACATACTGTATAATAATGATAGTTATCTAGAAATTTACACTCAATTTAACTTTTTTTATTTTTACCGCAAGGAAAGTGCTTTAATAAACCACAGTTATAATATGCAAAATAACAGATTTACTTCCGACATTCTTACATAATGTATTTTTTAAATAATCTGAAACCAAATTCAATTATGATTGTTAGGAGTTATGAAACGTAAACAAATAATGCCAAATTTTCTACTCCTCCAGTTTCTCTCAAATTACTGTGTTATCTATCATCACGTACTTTTAAAGAATCATTTCTCCGATAAAGTATTGTTTCTTAAAACGCTCAATAATTTAAATGATTTAACATAAAATTTTGTTCTTCATTATTATTAATAACTAAGCCCTCGAGGAGATCTCGCTAGGTATTTATTTTTTAAATGAAAGTGACAAAAGTCGTAAGTGGAGATGGTCATGTGCTGGTTGAGCCGACAAGGGCGCTATTCTAGCGGCCGCTCGACGTACATAAAGTGGAACCAGAAATACAGTGTTTTTATGGACTCTGGTCGATAATTTCTTTTACAATTTTGGGGTCACTTTTATTACCAACTTGAAGAGAGTTATAAATCTTCTACGACAGATGTTTTTGAGCCGTCTGAAAATGGACCATCGGAGACAAAGGTAGGTAGAGCCCAGTCGCGCGACGAGTGCCAGAAGTTTATTGCCCTGCCATAACTGACCCTCTCAAGTTAATGTACTCCATCCCTCATAAAAACACTATATTTCTGGTTCCACTATACCTACTATTATTCCGGCGCACTAGAAAATATTTTGATCGTGATCTGACAGGGCTACTCATATGAAAATAACCATTTCACAACTTTTTCAAGAGTTTAGGATATTGAATTGTAATCTATCCGATAGTTTAAAAAATCTTCCAACTTTGTTCCGAAAATGGTTCGAATATTTTCATCAGAACAAAAGTTAACAGGGGGTAGAAACAGTTAAAAAAATGCACTGTATTTCGAAATAATTGTCATATTAAGTGCCACTTTCAAAGACCCCCAAATCAGCAAATAAGTCCAGTAGAATGTTTTTAACATTTTTCTCACGTTTACTCTTTAACACCGTAGTGCACCGTTAGTGCGTCATTTTTTGGACAACCTGTAAGCAAGTCATTTGGGCGTCAAAGAAATTTTACCATAAACCTAACAATAAATGTGGAACTTATTTAACATAACTTTCTGCGGATGTAAATAAACATACCTACATACATAAACGTTTTGAGGTGGCGAGGTGTGTCTAGATATTAATTTCAAAATCCTGCATGACCTCGACCGAGAAATGTTAAATTATGCATACAGTTCTTGGCCTTGGTAATGAATACTACTAGTACAGTGAACTATTCAAACAAAACGTTAACAATCAATCTGAACCGACACGATTCCTGTTCTAGAAAATTTTTCTTATTTCTGACCATTTCATAACCAAATCGTTCCTTGTTAACTTATTATGCAAAATGGAAATCGCTCCAAACCAGGTCAAGTAATAAACTTTGTTCTGTTTCCTTTAAAGAAGATATATCTTACATATTCGTAAACAGAAATTACTTAACAATTATTACAATAAATGAAATCGTTTCCAACTATTTTATTAGTTATTACTAATCGGCATGCTTGAGAGTCAAAAATTGAAACTAAATCATGGTTCAAAACTTTCACAGGTGCGTATGCAGATAGGACATAAGTAATAAAAAAATTTGCTTTTACTTTATTCACAGTCGTTTTGATTTTATCTGAAATCCGGATAACGATCAGTGGTTCCTCGCTTTAAAGATTTCAACCTTCGTAGTTTTAAAATTTCTCTTCAAAGACAGTACAAGTGGGATAATAACACACATGTCGTACATTATGTGGGTCTTCGTGTCATCACGGCTTCTACATTTCGTGATTTAGTTTATTGCGTTTATGGGAACTTATTAGAATATGTTAAAAGCAAGTATTAAACCCACAATCATCATTCTGTTGTGTTGTAATCGTTGCTTTTGTTTCCTCTAAATCAGCCTAGAAGGCTATAATTTGACAAACGTATCTAAAACGAGAGTTTCCGCTTGTTGGAGGCTAAATCCATTCGAAATAGACAAACAAATCGTCTGATGATTCATTCATCACCGTGAGGAATTGTCCAGGAACCGTCAGTGAAAGTCCCTTTTGAAGAACTCTGAGATCACACTTCGTACCAGTTGACACATACGGGAATACCAAAATACCATTTCTCCCTCGAAAGCGGCAATAACAAGAACAACAACTTTTCGAAATTTCATATTTATCTTATTTTTTCTTCTTTCTTTAATAGTGTTTCCCCCATAGAAAGCTTGCATATCTAATAGCATTAACCTGGTTTCACCGCAGTGATTATTTTTTGTTACAGTTCTCAATGTGGCGGCTGGGAAGGCTCCCATGCAAGTCAGCACCGAAGCTGGTGGAATCCCCCAGAAGGCCATAGACGGGAGCACGAGCGCCTTCTTCAACGGCGACACTTGCACGCTCACAAAGTCAGAACGTACGCCTTGGTGGTACGTTAACCTGCTGGAGCCCTACATGGTCCAGTTGGTGAGACTCGACTTCGGAAAGCCCTGCTGCGGTGAGCTCAGATTTTATTTTTGATGAGTAGCCAACTGGAAAATTTCAAACTCAAACCTTAAAACCATCACGTAACGTTCGTTAAACGGAAGGAAAATCGCTTAATCATGATCGTTTAAAAACCACACTTTCTGCACAATATTGTAATAAAATGAAAGTGAATCGCGGTGATTTGTCACGAAATTGAATTTATCATAAATATGTATCGAACTGGACGTCATCCGTTTCTACTAATCTTACTGTCACTCGACATGTATCTCCCATTAAGTACTCTTGAGCGATCAGCTGCCATACTTTCCTTCTAACAAGATCTGCGCTCCACCAACTTTTTCACCGCGAAATTGGTTCTTTTCGATTTAAAAATAACAGTAGTGCAACATCCAATGGCACACTTGAACACCTTGCCCGCAAATCATTAATACTGACAACTGACTTTTTTCAAACACGAAAGATTTATCGCTGGATTATGAGGTTCTCAACGGATCTAATCGGCGAATGTTTCAGTTGTGCCTCAGCAAACATTTGACACTTTCATTACAAAATGCTCCATTAAAGAGTACTACTTAACTGTATCAAATTGTATAAAAAATCTTCTTAGATTAATACAAATCAAATTCACCGCATTAACTCGCCTAATTAAGGTTATGAAAAATATTATTTTGTTGCAAAAAAACTTTCATGTGTGCATTACAGGATGTTTCAAACAACCTTGTATTAATATACGGACATGCACAATAATAATTAAAAGACGGGAATTAAAGAAAGTTCCACAATAACCATCTTATCATTCACCTAATCTAGAAAGTTTGACGAAGGTACTTTAGTTATGCCAACACATTGTGAATATAAAACAAATAAATATCATGAAACCATTTGTTAAGGCAGCTAGAGGAAAATAAGAATTTTTTTTGTATAACTTTGAAAACACTTGCTCCGCTGGTAAATCACAAAAACATTTTTATAAATCTTTGAATGAATTGTAGAACATATTTGGTTGATAAATCTGACGATTGCGAAACAATAAGAAAGACGTAATATGTATGTATCAGTTTTACCAATGTGACAAGATTCTTCAAATTTTTGCCACTGTTAAATTTGTTGATTTCTAACACCACCTGGAATTTCTTTCGTAGGTGCCAACAAGCCCGCCACCATCGTAGTCCGAGTGGGCAACAACCGCCCAGATCTGGGCACTAACCCAATCTGCAACCGCTTCACTGGTTTCCTAGAAGAGGGCCAGCCTCTGTTCCTCCCTTGTAACCCCCCAATGCCCGGAGCCTTTGTCAGCGTGCACCTTGAAGTCCCCGCTCCTAGTCAACTGTCAATCTGCGAAGCTTTCGTCTACACCGACCAAGCCCTGCCCATAGAACGTTGCCCACAATTCAGAGACCAACCTCCGGGAAGCACAGCAACCTACAATGGCAAATGCTACATTTTCTACAACAGACAACCGGTGAAATTCCGTGACGCTTTAGCCTTCTGCAGAAGTCGGGGAGGTACTCTGGTGGATGAGAGCAACCCAGCTCTTCAAGGCTTCATAAGTTGGGAACTATGGAGGAGACACAGAAGTGACGCGAGCGGTCAGTACTGGATGGGGGCCATTAGAGACAAGCAACACGGTGGTTGGCAATGGTTGAAAGGAGAAGAAGTGACCGTTTCGTTCTGGAACTTACCCGTGGGTAACGGAGACTGCGCTAGATACGACGGTACCAAAGGGTGGTTGTGGTCTGATACTGACTGCAATATGCACTTGAATTATATCTGTCAGCATCGTACGTGTGTCTCTTATTTTGAAGATTGTTAAGGTAATACGTTTACTTTTAGAGCCCAAAGCTTGTGGTCGACCAGAACAGCCCCCAAATTCGACGATGCTGGCCCAGAACTTTAATGTCGGTACCACCATCGAGTACATTTGTGACGAAGGACATCTCCTAGTCGGTCCTACCAGTAGGACTTGCTTGGACACCGGATTTTACAACGAATTTCCACCAGTTTGCAAAAGTAAGCTTGCAGAATTTATTGATCCAGATTATTTTATAAAATCGTTGTTTTAGGGATTCAGTGTGGTTATCCTGCGGACGTAACAAATGGAGAGTACTTGTTGGTAAATGACAGCGTTGGATATTTGAGTAGAGTGGTCTATACTTGTGACGAAGGCTACGAAATGATTGGGCGAGCCCAACTTGCTTGTGACATTGACGAGAGATGGAACGGTCCACCACCAAGATGTGAACGTAAGTACATAATTGGTTGTGATCAAACTCATAATGAATTTTTATTTTAAATTTCAGCGATTCAGTGTGAACCACCACGAGAAATAGAAAATGGAAAATATGAATCGTCAACTAATGAAACTACTTTCGGTTCGGTTATTCAATACACTTGTAAATTTGGGTACAGATTGATTGGACCGAAATCGATCAACTGTTTGGCTAATGGACAATATGACGCACTGCCTCCTAAGTGTCAAGGTACATCAAAAAATGATTAACGGTTTATTAAAAAAGAAAGTAAGCCAATATATGGTCAAAGAAAAGATGAAAGATCAAGTTAAAAGAGGACAAGTTTACAGTAAATCTTTTGCAAATCCGTTGAGATCAAGAACAACTAACTGCTTTGCTATTAACTAAGAAGTTTTTTAATCCACAGTTGAAGACTTGGTTTCGACTACTGCGGCGCCTTCTGTTTCCAAAACATCGTCAAGACCGACAACTTCTCGCACTCGAACGCGCCCCCCTAGACCGTCTCCGACAACCATCCGAGCAGTCACCGACATATCTAAGCTGGCTACCAAGACAATCAAGCCGACCAGCCCGAGCCGCACCTCCAGCGGCTCCACACCCCCCCACATCATCGTGGCGGGCCACCCGCAAGACAACGAAATCGCCGGAAGCTCCAACATCCAGCACGGCGAAGTGCCCAACGTAAACATCCCTCTGTCAGTGGACGGAGAACGCCGAGAAGCCTTCGGAGCCAAACTCAACCTGGGGGCCATCATAGCTCTCGGCGCCTTCGGAGGTTTTGTGTTCCTGGCTGCCATCATCACCACCATAGTGATTTTAGTGAGAAGGTGAGTGTCGGAAGTCGCTTCCGTCTCGATTTTCCCCCATCTTTCTGCTGTTCCCTTCTGGTTTCTTTACGTTTCATTTCGTCTTAATAAATGGATTTGCGGTCGCAGTGCGGGTGCGTCAGCTCGGTCCTCGCACCGATTACCCTCTGCTAGTGCAATGCCCTCTCGCTGGTATACGCTACTGGCGCTGCCATTTCCCGACCAACAAATAGGCAGAAGAGAATTCTCCAGAAACTACCGATCACATCGCGCCGGATACTTCTCCAATCCCATCTAGCAGTGCCTCGTGAAGTACCAGGTACGACTCGACCCGCACTGCACTGCATGAACCGCCAGGGCACTACTTCACTGCACGTATTTGGTTTGTCTACACTTTGGTTCTCTGTTTAGCCTCCTTCGCACCGGCACATCTGAAGAAGCAGTACCGCAACTTGTTTTATCCCATTTCTGTCCTTCTTAGCTACCTTCTTGTATTTGAAACACATGTTTCAGTTGTGTCGCAATTAGTTTTTGAGCTACAGCTCAACTAGCAAGGCTTTTAGCCCAGCAAACTTACAATCATCTAAAATCTTAAATCTACTATTCCAGTAGCAAATTATTTGCTAGTCAAGATTTTTAACAGTATATACATTTTATCATTGTTTAAAGTACCATTCAAGCAATTATTTGTTGCAAGTTTGACAGTTTTAAAAATCCAAGACGGTTGCCAAAAGTGGACCACCTCTTCGAATGTTCTTTTGAGACGATGGCTTAATTTGCTTGGTTCCAGAAATCGAAGTGCCAAACATTACCGTCACCGTGCCTCTCCGGACTGCAATACTGTAGCATCGTTCGACTCCTCCAGTTCAGAATCGCGGAACGGATTGAATCGTTATTATAGACAAGCTTGGGAGAATCTCCACGAATCCGCAGGCAGCAAGGCCGGCCTCAAAGGACCGAACAGCTCGAACCATTCGCCGCTCAAGCGCAAGGAAACCCTCGACGAACCTTACCGGAACGGCGAACGCCACAGAGACGGTTCCGAATTGGTCGTATCTGAAACTTTCAACGGCAACAAAGCTTCCGAGAAGAAAAGACATCATCACCACCACCACCACCACGAGGCCAGGCAACAGCACAAGGATGGAAGGGACTGGCGCGAGCCCAAACCTCCCCCGCACCGGGACCACAAGAGATACTGACAGCCTTGTATGATTATAACAGTACAATTGGACGACTAGGAAATTTTAAATTATTTATTTATTTCTCTCTGACGCTGCTAAGCTGATTCGTTTGCTGATCTAACATGGTTTTAGCTCTGGTAGTGTCGATACCAAACACCCATTTTCGGACGAGGGCCAAAAATTATGTTAGATGCACTGTTTAAAAGTTTCTTGAGTGTTTTATCAAGTGGCCTTTAAATATTCTTCACGAATGTATATAACTGTGGTAGCGAAGAACTCAAAAAGATGGTTGAATTCCTTGGCCTTACTTTGCAACGCGAATATCATGCTTCTGATTTGCTGCACGACTAAAAGTAAGGCTAATGTGATTCACAGTACAAAAGTGAAGAACAATGGTTGACTGAGGATATGCTTATCTGTGTATAAATAAAGTTCTCCCTGATTTCTGATTTTAAACTTAGTTTAAGGTAAATTATTAGGGAAGGTAACCACTTATTAGTGCCATTGGATCAGGCAACTGTAAAATTCTAAAATTATAGTATTTGGCCGTGTGTGTATTTTATGCATCATAACCCAAAAAAAATAGCAATAAGTACCTATACTTAGTAATTAAATCATATGTAAGATATGCAGTTAAAATATATTATGTAATATACAAATTAAAATATATAACATATTTATGTCTCCGAAAAACTTCTTTCATTTCGATCTTAGATGCCACCTTTTCGTGAAACTTTCTTAAAAACAAAAAGTTTTGAAACTGGAAAGTAATATAAAGTCAAACTACACCATAAAGTTTTGAATCTGAACTGCTCTGGTAGCTGTGTCTGGTAGCGAGAAAAAGAAAACAATTTTATATGATATCATTAGTATAACATTAGGGGCTAACAGATTGCGCTGGGCTAGCCACTCAATCATTGGCCAAGAAACGCGAAAGTGCCCTATATTCCATCCGGAGTAAAACGGCCTAAAGTCCATTCATTTTGTATTGAACTTTTCAAGGTCAAATAATTTTATTTTTTGGCTTTGTAAATAGTGACATGCAGGTAAACACCGTAAACGTTGAATTGAGCATTGCTAAATCACATTATGTTGGTTATATGCATGTCACTAATTACAGTGCCAAAATTTAAATTATTTGACCTTGAAAAGTTCAATACAAAATGAATGGACTTTACACACGATATGATCGTTCAACCGTGTTTCAATATGGATGGTTGTATACTTTGGGAACGAGAAATTGGAACTTTAGCTTCTTCACTTGCAATGGGTTTAGGGTAGGTTGTAAAGATTATAATAAGTAATAACGAATACTTACGACTATTAGCACTTCATTCCAGGAGGCACGAACAATCTGCATTTTGCCGATATTCGGCATCCCTTTTTAATAACTAGCAGGTATACTGTAGTTTCAATTTGGTTGTAGGTCGTAAAATTGTATGGTACTTTAAGTTAAAGATCTTGCGGGGCTTATAAATCCTAGTTTACCACTAGCAGGTAATATTTTAAGCAGGGTTGTATTGTACCGGGTGTCCCATCACTTGTGTCCCGTAGGAAAATGACTTTAAAACTAAATTATATTTATATGAAAGTATTATAGATGCATAAATACTGTTCACTGCCACAAAAGTTGGGTATTACTTTTTTGTTAAAATTAATTACCTAGGTGCAGCAGGCAAAAAACTATCACTTTAAAAATTAAACCTTGTTCGATGCAGTTCAAATTTAGTATACGTTATGAAATAGTTATAGAGAAATAAAATCCGTAATTAGAATTTAATTAAAATGTTTTGATGTAAAGATATTTGGTTAATTTAATTTGGGTCCTTCTACTTTATAAAAATTTATGGAAGACAAAGTTAAGTTTGTGGGTATTATTCTTGTCCGCAATTTATGGTACGAAGACCATTCAAGAGGGTTCCAGCGGTACCTGCCTGTGTTACGGCGTCAAACACACTGCAACCCCTTATAAATCTTTGTCTGCAATAAATTTTCATAAAGTAGAACGGCCCAAATTAATTTAACCAAATATCTTTACATCAAAACATTTTAATTAAATTCTAATCACGGATTTTATTTCTCTATCATTTTTTCGTAAAGTATACTAAATTTGAACTGCAGCGAACAAAATTTAATTTTTAAAGTGATAGTTTTTTGCCTGCTGCACCTAGGTAATTAATTTTAACAAAAAAGTAATACCCAATTTTTGTGGCGGTAAACAGTATTTATGCATCTATAATACCTTCATATAAATATAATTTAGTTTTAAAGTCATTTTCCTACGAAACACAAGTGATGGGACACCCGGTACATTTGGTATATTTGTATTGTACGGCAAACGGCACGCGCCGCTTCCCAACCTTTTCAAACCCAACCATTGTGCCCGTTAATCGCTCATAATATCCAATAAAATTTTACGACCTACAACCAAATTGAAACTACAGTACTAGACTAGCACGTCGGCAGGCAAAAACTGGTGCACACGAGTTCCCGTCTGGATAATATTTTATACCTGGATGTATTAGTAAGCCCTTTAATCCTGCACACGAATTCCCGTCAAGGTAAAAATGTACCCCAAATTTTAGACTCGAATTCCCGTCAGAAAAAAATCTCTGTTACTGAAAGCATTGTTACGAAAGTAAGATTCAATGATGAATCTTTTATGATCTGAAGTAAGCTGAGTTAGCAAAGATACGAAAAATTTGACACTGTTAAAGTCATAGCGGCCCCTTATCTAAGTAATTGCTGATCACAGCGTATTTGTAACTTTCTAAAATTTTAAACATTTCTTTTTTTCCACGTAATGATAAACAACAATGGTACCTGGCGACGGCTACAGGCATAGGTAAAGTAAATTATTTAACAGGTAAAATACATACACAAACGTTAATTAATTTTTTTCTAGTTCCTTTTCGATTTCTTCAAAAAATTCTTCGTCATCCTTATCATTTAAATTAATAATTAATTGGGGAACTTCCGTGTTCCGCAAATAACTATTTTTTGTAGACATTTCTTATAATTTCTTTAGCATCATTAGAGTAATGCTTCCTACGTTTCTTTTTCAGTCCTGCTGTAAAAATTACAGGTACGGTTGTTATAATTTTGCATTAAAATATACACCCTTATCTATATTTTTTTACCTTCATTTTCCTCGTTATTATCAAAAATTGTTTCAACGTCGACCATCTCCTCCTCCTCGCAGTTCTCTTCAAAAGAACGGCACATATTTAAACACAGGTTGTAAGTTGAAAAATACACTCTTTTTATTGTGGCGAATTCAAAATATTTCTATTCGCAGTGTACGAAAATCAATCGACAACTGAAGACAAAATTTCTTGAACAAATGCTTTAGGATTTTCTCTAAGTAGGGGTTGCTAAATATACCTGATGCTTGCCCTTCCTTGAGTCGGCACTGCACGACAAAGGGGCAATAAAATTAGAAATTATTTATTGTTGTTATAAGACGCTTTTCTGTCCTATTGTAAAATGATTGACAATTTAAGTCAGAATTGACTATTTCTAGACGAGGACTTTAGTTCAGTTGAGGATTAAGCAACCCTTCTGATAACCTGACTACCTGTTCCTAATCTGTGCGCAGTTCGAGTGCCTCCTCACAACTCTATTCGTAAAATCGAACAAATTCGCCTAAGCAGGTCCCTTTTTTATTGATAGTAGTCTCAATCAAACAAAATATCATATTATTTATTATCAAACGAAATAAGCAATTTTCTGGATGAGATACCATTAGCAGTGTTGAATAGAGTCGTGTTTCATCAGGACGGCGCCATACCACATAATGCACGCATGAATTTTGTATTTTTAAATCATTTAAACCATTTTGGTGAACGACGAATGGGTGCTCATGGAGCTATTCGATGGCCCGGTAGATCCCCAGATTTGAATCCATTGGATTTCTTTATATTCATTCCAAACTTTCGAGACAATGTTTATTTGGGCGCACTCGAATTCCCGTCTGACTTATTTCTTGTCATAAAGTAATGCAAGAATTCCCGTCAGGTAATTATCAACTGATCTAATCCATAACTCGAGTTCCCGGCAAGGGTAAAAGAGCGCTTCAATCCCTTACTTACCTACCCCTCTGGCCGTTGCCAGGTACCATTGTTGTTTACCATTAGGTACGTGGACCAAAAAAAAAATGTTTAAAATTTTAAAAAGTTACAAATACTCTTTGATCAACAATTATATACTTAGATAAGGGGCGGCTGTGACTTTGACAGTGTCAGATTTTTCGTATCTGTGCTAAGTCAGCTAATAAACGTCAAACAACTGTCACTATTAAGGCGATGTCACTCGACCCGTTTCTGCCTAGTTTTTACTGTATTTCAAATCAAAATTACGGCGATACGGTTTGAGCTACGAATTTCAATTTTTTTTATGTGAAAGTTTAACGTATAATAATGTTCCGTAACTTATTCATATCTGCAATAAGCGTCTGTTTTCCTGCAAAAAAAAATTTGAAAAACGTGAAAATAACGATTACTTTGACTACATAATTTATGCAGAAGTACTGAAGTATTTGTGATTTTAACAAGTTAGGGAACATTTTGTAACTTTTTACTAACATTTCTTGAAATAAAAATATATTTTTAATTGGCTTTACAATTTTGTGTTAAAAATCACCAAGTTTAAGAGGAGATTTCGTTACTAGAGATTCACCATCCTTCATTTTCTTTCTCACTTTCTCCTTCATCCCTCTCGGTGCGATCGGAAGTGAGCCAGGGTGTTGGACTTTGGACTGGCGGCACTTTCGCACTTTATGGACAGACATGTGTAAACGATTACTTTGAAATTTACCAGATCGAGAACGGACACCACCCACCATGAATATTAATATTTTTATTTTCGTCTTCAAGCCCAGTTCAACTTCAATCGTTTTCATTGAATGTTGTAATTTTCAGTTTGCTGATTTGTAGTGTTGTTTTTGTTTGTGGTGTTATATATAAAACCACGGCTTCCTAGATTAATAAGAGTCGAAGCCTCTAATACGGCTGGTCGAGTTCATCAGTTGCAGGCATTTTTTCTGTTCCTGAGAGGGCGCCACTATACATTTGTGTATTTGGCTGCTTAACCGCGTACAAATCTCATTTTAAAAAGAATCATAATTTGTATGTTACATACACTACTTCAAAAAGTAGATTATTGATAGAAAAAAAAACATTAATACGATTTTTCATTCATTTAATTAAAAAAATATTCGTTTTTTGGTAGAGGGCGCTACTATACTTTTGGCTTTTGAAGGAACAGACAGTTCAAGGAACTCGACCAGCCGTATTAGAGGCTTCGACTCTTATTAATCTAAAGTTGACTCAAGTTGCAAAAAACCACTTGTCATTTGCAACAGCATTTTTTCGATATTTTTAAACCAAATAAGGGCACAAAAGTACCAGAAAATCATAGTTTGGATTGAATATTTTCCATATAAATACAGTTTTCAAGTAATTTCAAATGAATAATGCCATAAAAGTGCTGTTGCAAATGCAAAATGGTTTTTTGCAACTTGAGTCAACTATAGGAAGCCGTGTATAAAACTATAAAAAAGTGCGCTTAGCGATGGGTAAAACATCTAAAATTCCACTTTCCAAACCAAGAAAAAGTAGACGAAAAATGGGCAAATTATTTAGGTAATAAGGTGTCACAAATAAAACGAAAATCTAATATTAAAAGCTTTTCATATTATGTATTATAGAAACCACTGTTTGCAAAGAAAAAATGTGTTCGAAGAAAATAAAGGTCTAACCGCCAGTACTTCTACATCTCTAATTTCTCCTCAAAGACAATATGACACTTTTCGGACAGCGGATGATACTTCTGCACCTATGTCTGCACAATCCACATCATGTTATGATAAAAAATATTGCTTTGAAAGCGACGAAAACGAAAAAGAAATTGGTAATGATTTTGAAAAGAAAAATGACAATTATATAAGGTATTACATATATATTTTAATTAAACGTTAATACTCGTAGTTGTAATTTGATCATTATTATATTTTCAGAACAGAAAATGAAAAAGTGGAAGGTAGACGCCTAATAAATGTATCCCATTTTTTTGAACAATGCATGTCTTTTCCTCACTGCGGCTTATTTTCTTGTTCATCAAAACATGTAAAGTTAGTTAAAGAAGTAAGAAAAGGTTTCATTTCGAAATTTGTTTTGCAATGTACAATGTGTAAAGTTGAACATATGGTGGAGAGTGATAAAAATGACGGCAAACTGAATGCTAATGGTGCTGCAGTCATGGGAACTATAAATGTTGGTTGTGGATTTTCTCAATTAAATGAATTAGCAGGTTGTCTGAATATGCCGGGTATGTCATATAATCTATACCAGAAAATTAAGAACAATCTGAATGAAATCTTTGAAGAAGAGTGTTGGCAGTCAATGATAGAGGCTGGTAGAGAAGAAGCGAAAATAGCAATAGAATCTGGCAATGTAGACGAAAATAATGTACCACTTATCACTGTTATTGAGGATGGCGCATGGTGTAAAAGATCCTTTCGAACTAATTATAATACAAAATCTGGAGCAGCTTGCATAGTCGGTGAAAAAACAGGAAAAATTCTCTTCTTGGGAATACGTAATAAGTACTGTGCTATGTGCAGTAAAAATCAAGAAAAATCCCATTTATGTTTCAAAAACTGGGACGGATCAAGTTCGGCCATGGAGAGTGACATTATTTTAGAAGGATATAAACTTAGTATGGAAATGCATGGAGTAAAGTATGCATTTCTTGTAGGTGATGGTGATTCTAGTGTATACAAAAAAATTCTAGAATCAAAACCTTACGGTACTTGTATGGTACAGAAAATAGAGTGTGCAAATCATTTTCTAAGAAATTATGCCGGAGTACATACCGGGTGGGGCATCGTATACGCGCACGCGAGAAATCGCGACTTCTAATTAAATAAAATTATCGAAATTTTTCAGACTTACCTGGCTATTGGTAAGGTACATTTCATAATTTTTTGATAATTTTTCACTTACAAACAAAGCCAAAAAAAATTAAAATGTAAATTCCATCAAAAAGTCAAATTCTGATTTTTATACTAACCTACCCAGATTCACTTCCTATAATGATTTACGAAATCTACGGAAAAAATACCAATTAGTATTAGATTTTGAATTAAACGCAGTTTTACATTTCAACTTTCAAAATCATTTTTATTTATGACCTGCTACTTGTGCTGTCGTAAATTTAGGTGACAATGGAAACTGTCAATTTTATGGCAAAAAGGTTTAAAACGGTCGGCTATACCTTTGTTGGGAAATTATACCATTGTGCCGTAAATCACCCGTCTGGTTTACGTTTAAATAAAAAAGCGAATTATTTAGCTAACCAAGTCAAAATTTGTAATTGTGCCACCAGGGTTTGATGGGCTAGCAGATACAGATTCATTTAGTGTAAAAACTTTATAGGTAAATTAACATTTAATTTCACAAAACTAATAAAACTGTTACGGCCTTATTAACAAAAAAAATTTAAACAATTCTCAAATATACCTTATCAATAATTAGTCAGGTATATATATAAAATTTCGCCAATTTTATTTAATTAGAAGTCGCGATTTCTGGCGTGCGCGTATACGATGCCCCACCCGGTACACTATTACGGATATTACTATCAAGTAATAGTGCAGTGCTAATCAACATAATTACCGGCGTCTCGACTCCACATTTTGACTTTGTTGTGTTTTATTATGTTTTGTGTCAATGTTAAGGAACTTCCTTACGATGTGACATGAGTATAATAATATACCTTTTTGAATTTCAACTACCAATGTGTTCCCTAAATCCAGAATTTTTAAATTTTTAAAAAGAGATTGCGCTACTATTCCCGTAGCTGAAATTATAAGTAGTAAAATCGAATTTTTTTCTAAACACCAAAGATTTCTTATAGCAACGGAGAGCTCTAAATATTTATTAATTTTTGTGTTATATGTCTGTGTTATATTATGTGAATTTGGAACAGTTATAATATCTAAAAGATATCCTTGCTTTTGTTGTTTATTTAAAATAATAATGTCTGGTCTGTTATGCTTAATATGAATGTCTATTCTTATTATTTGTATTTATAATTATTGTAATATTCTAAATTTCTTCAACGTCTATCGTATTTCTCTAACCTAATACATTATCAGGTACCTAGTTGTTTATTATTTTACAGTAGGGTTCCACCTACCCAACGGCTATCGGCAACTTTCAAGGAAACCTCTATTTTGTGTGGTTTTTTCCTAACGTTGTTCGTTCTCGGTTGTTCGGTGCAGAGGGTTGTCAAGCGAAAATTAAAAACTTGGTCTTTTTCAGACGAGTGAAATGAGTGAATTTTAACGCAAAAATGGTTTTTACTTCAGAACATAGAAGATTCATCATTGAATTTTACTTTCGTAATTCGTAACAGTGCTTTCAATAACCAAGATTTTTTTCTGACGGGAATTCGAGTCTAGAATTTGTGGTGCATTTTTGCCTTGACGGGAATTCGTGTGCAGGATTAAAGGGCCTATGTCCAAGCCCAGGTATAAAATATTATGCTGACGGGAACTCGTGTGCACCGGTTTATTTGACCCCACCAGGTACCCAAAAAGAGATAGTGCGAGTATGTCCGGAAAAAACCCGAAATTTTTTACTGAATGCAAAGGTGGGCACTTTTAGAAGGTATCGACAGTGTCTGCAACAGCATTGAGGAAATTTTGAGCAACTAGAATAGATTTTGTATTGTTTACAAATTTGATTACTTGATTTTTGATTTTCAATTTTTTTCATTTAAAATACATTTTTTGTTTTTTATTTTAATGTACGAATATTCAGAAGAAAATTCTTTATAAGAACGAATAAAAAAAATATATAGAGTGTAATTTGAAAAAAAAAGTCGTGTGTCAAAAAATAGATGTTGAAAAAAATATCGAATAGGATAATAATGAAGTGTTTTTCGAACTATTTCATTTGATGTGTCATTTATTCAAATCGGGTAAAAAATAAGTATGATACAGCGTCACAGGTTTTTCGTCAGTCACCCTGTATAATTGACAACACAATTACATACACTGCGCCAAAAAAGTTAGGGATATTGTCGAATTTTTTGAAATATTAAGAAAAATTTAAAAAAAATCACAACACGTCATCATGGTAGTTTTCTGTACCAAATCTGCGTAAAAGAACTTTTGTTACACTTTTTACTGAATTCTTTTTCGACGAAATGTTGATCTTAACAGAATAATCATTTATTTCAATTTGTGTGTACTGTACGGTTGTACCGTATTGTTTTTGCCAAATATGGAAAGAAGATCGCATTTAAGTGAATTTGAAGTGAATAGGGCTATTGGAATGCTTGAAGGCGGTCCCGCCAAGCAGAAGTAGCCCAAAATTTTGGGGTTAGCCAAAGTATTGTAAGTAAACTGTGGAATCGGTTTGCTGAGACAAATTCTGGTAGATAACGACCCAGAAGTGGAAGACTGAAGACTGCTAAGTACAACAGCTCCACACGATCGTTATCTTATCTGCTTCTAACAAGAGAAAGCACCCTTTCTATCGAGCGTTACAAGTATGAAATGCCTTGCGACATGCTGGTGGACCACAGTTCACGTTCAAACAGTAAGAAATCGATTAAAAGCATTTGGTTTAGACAATTTTTGTCCATACATAGCACCTCTATTAACACCAGCTGATCATGCAGCGTGTTTAGAGTGGACAAGAAAACATCAAAATTGGGTAGTGGAATGGGTCTTTGTTATCCGTTATTAGAAATTAAAACAAAAATTATTTTATTTAATTTAATTTTGATTTTATTTAATTTAAAAAATTTGACTTTTTTGGTTTCATTCTGTTTCAAAATCAAAAATCCACAACCTGTTGAATTATGTTGGCAGAAACAAAGAAATCCCTAGAATAAATTTCATTTTTTTGGGTTGGCTCAACGTCCCGCCAAAATTTGACATCGAACTGTTGAGTTTATTACGTAACACAAAATAATTATTATGTACAAAAAGATGGTAGCTACCATATCATACCTTTTGAGTGAAATAATAAAATGCGAATTAAAAACACGATGAACTACGACCAAAACGACTGTCAACAGTTTTCTTTCATAACCCCACTTTTTCCGACACTTGCAAACACACTAAAAACAAAAGTTGGCGACGTTGTCGGTTGTACCGAGCGATCATTTAAAAAATAAATCGAGTTTGCTTTGGAGCCTATGCTATAGCATGGGTTGCCATAGGTAACACGCCGACTCGATTTTTTTTTTAATTGATCGCACCGTATTTTCGAGGTAGAATGCAGTGTTGGTGGATTTTTGATTTTGAAACAGATTATAGTTTTTTTTTTCTTCAAAATTACACATTCGAATGCAATCTCGTGTTGCCTCATTTTCTCTGAGGCGCAAGTTCTGATATCTTTTTCTCTTACCTACTCAAATTACACCATCCAAAGCGATATGCGTAACGATAACAAAAAGTAGATTTTTGACGTGCAAGGTCTTTTACATTATTTTGTTTCTCTTGTTTTTCACAACATAAAAAATTATGTTACGATGATAAAACTTAAAAAGGATATTAATATAACTATAGCTCAATATTCAACATTTTATTAAAATTAACACAATCAAAATTCCTCACTGTACCAAGTATATCATTTTATAAAACGTGTATAGCGTGAATGTATAATACAAATTATTTTCCTTTAGTATCACATAATGCAAACATTCGTTTCGTTTAAACCTTCAACCAGGAACCAATCAATTCGTCAATCTGTTCACGCGCCGCCTTCAGTTGGGGTAAATCTGTGTCGGTCGGTGGATACATGTTGGCACAATGGGCAGTGCCTAAAAAAGTACATAAGCTGACAGACACTCAAAGTCTAACCTTTTTACCTTCAATGTATATAGCCGGTGCCCCTTGATCAACAGTTTTTGTGATGCCTAAAGCGTGCCACGGATCAATAGATCCATGTACAAAGACGACATTGCTCACTTCAATGTCAAGTCCGCCGTAAAACGTATTCGTCCGATCGATGGCGGCGTCGATAAAGTCATCATCATAAATTGATCCAAAAATATCCGTGCACTGTTGTATAAAGAAATTGATAGAGAACTGATCCCCGAATATGTGCGATTCGTAGGAGGATGTTTGATAAAAACCAAATTCTGTACACGTCTGGTACGTCCATTGGCGCCCCCCTTCAGACGCCTCGCTATCCCAACTTGCGTTTCTCAAAGTGTCAATCATCTTCTCGTACTGATAATCTAAACATTTTTGATCGTACGTACTCAACAAAAGTTGATTGACTTGTCCAAGACGATTAATGGGGGGCCCAATTGTTTGGTTGACCATTATGTCGCAAACTACATCTATTGTGATGTTGGTTCCTGCAGGACTGCCTATTCTGTTATCTTTATTGTACTGAACAACACCCGCAAAGTCATCGGCTATTGTCTCGTACAAGTTCGAAATGTCATGTTCGTTATCAACCGACTCTTGAACTGGATCACATAAATTGAATATCTGATCCAAATTTGCTTGGCCAATTTCTTGTTTGAGCAAAACGCCGATCTGACTAACACCCTGTTTTACGGCAGTTACACAATCATCGCTGTAACTCGCTAAAGAATCTGTGATAACTCTGAAATAATCTAAAAGCAGTGTTCTCTATTATCATGTCCGGGATGTAAGAAGTAAATGGTGTACCCTTGAAATCTACTTGAGCCAATAGGGGACCACTGGCGGACATTGCACCATGAACAAGATGTGAGTATTTGACTCGTAACCACGCAGCTAAGGAACCTGGATAAGAACCACCAAACGCGATCCATTTTACATCTTCCGGAAGTTTGTATTTTTCGTTCATGGCCACAATAAATGCTGCTAGATCAGCTAAAGCCTGTTGACTCGTTAAATACTTTAGATTTTCGGTGCTTAAGTCTCTAAAATTAAAATCATCAATTAATCATGGTAATCATGACTGTTCCTTAAAAGGACTAAACCATCTTTAACAAAAAGAATGTGGCATATTATCTAGTATTTCTATACACACATCTTAGTGTTAATGAATTTCAATAGAAATAAATTAGTTATGTTCATATGAGTAGCGCTGTCACAGATCATGAGGCCGAAATTAAAATTTGAAGCACGAGGCGTCAGCCAAGTGCTGCAAAACAGGACGAATACCTGAAAACTGACAGCGCACGAATATTGAATAACATTTTTCGTGTTCGTTTGGACAAAGTCTTAAAAAACATTAATTTATTGTTTGAGGTTATCTTTAAGAGATGTCAAGTTAGGTATATAACCGGGAAAGTTTATATATTTAATTATATACCACTTTCCCGGTTATATACCTCAGAAAACGAACACGAAAAAACAAAATCCAGATAGATGCCTCAGATGTAAATAGACAACAGTTTTGCGTGGCAACGATATATTATGCAAGAAAGTTGTTTGATGATCCCGTTATAATCTAGATATAAACTTTTTTCCTTAGAAAAGCACTCCAAGAAAGGTCGAATACCTCATCCTATCTAAAAAACTTGCATCTCATAGTTAGCATATTGATTGAAGTTTAATTTTTAGCATTTGTATAAATTTACAGTCAACTAACGGTACAGAAATATTTCTGTAACAGAAATAAATTGCTCTGATGCACATTACATTTATTTTTACAAACAAATTCCTGCTATTAAATAACTGTGTTTTAACAAATATAAAATAATTGTCTCCACACTCGAAGCGCCAGTTATAGAAAGATAATTAAATATTTAATTCGAATTAAATTTGAATGCGTGATTAACCCACAAATCCGAAACTTCGATTGGTTCAATCTGATCACGTGTTCAGTTAATCTCTAATTTGATTACGATGAACTAAATTTTGCTTCTGTAAACTGGCCCTAGATGTTTTTTCTTCATTTAATCATCATAAAAATCATATTAGATATGTGTATTATAGATATGTATTTATCTGTGCATGTTTGTTTAAGTGTCAATTGATCAAAGTTCAACAAACTCCATTAGTTCTCATTCAATTACCAAGATACTTATATTTTTGTTTGTCATTGATTGAAGTAGGTGAGGCAGATAATGTTATTTATCTTTCAAAAATAAACATTTGGTACCTCATCAAAAATATTAGTCTAGCAAAAATTATAATGCTTTCAAATAATACAAAATTTCTGCAATTTGTATACCCACTCTATCTACTTACTCAGTTGGATGACTCTTTCCATAATATCTATGTTCTACCTGGAATAGTAGTGCACCATATTTTTCAGCAGAGTCTACCCAACTGCCTTGGGTCATCCATTTCACAGAAGCTTCACCCTCACCACCAATCATCAAAAACACAGGGCCCCCTTTTTCTGCATTGAAGTATTCATCGTTGCTGTAATATCTCTAAAAATTTTTATTTACACATAACGTTAATTTAAGAACTTTGATTAGCAAATTACTTGTTGCCAAGTTGTCTCATCAGTAGGATTAAAATGATCCAATTGCTGAGTGAACCATTCCTCATTAACTTCTTTCACACTTTGTCTACGTTTATCAGGTTTTGGTATACCCACATTTCCACCTACCATTCGACCATGGTGAAAAAATCTCCACGAATTTACCTCAGCACAAAAATATAACAAACATAGTAATAATGCACAAAGTTTCATATTGGTAAATTTAAAGCAGCTTCTAAAAATATCTAATTAAAATAACACTGATAGGATAAGTAATGTTACATACTTAAAAAAATGATGACTCTTCCACACTGCACTCAAAACGCTTATCGCTCGACAGTCCGACGGAAACTATTCTTAAATTAATTCATACCAGAGTATAACTACGAAGTACGAACCGCTGCTTTTTAAAATATCACATTATGACAAAATAATGATGTACACTTTAGGGTATTTGGTGTTGTGGGTATGGTAGAGCTGATTAAAATTATTTAAATGTATAGTAGAGGACAACTTAATTCCATGGTGAAAAATTTCCAATTTCCAATTTTACATACATTCGTTGAAAATTGTAGCATTACGTTTAATTATACAAATATTATATAATTGATAAACAATTTAAATTGGTATTACTGTTTTCTGTCAATCGATAGCGGAAATCCGATTCAGCCATCTTTCTTTTACTTTTGACATGTCAAGTTGGTGTGAACACGAGTTTATCAGTAAATAGTTTCCGACATAAACGTAAGTAATTTAAATTTAAATGAGTGCTTTTTAATGTGCACTATTAATGAATAAATATGTTTTTTGTATTTTATTGATTTTTGACCATTGTTTTTTTCTAGAGCATGGCACCACGGTATGAACTTGCAGTTGGCTTGCAAAGAGGCCACAAAACAACAAAAATCCCATCCGGCAAGACAAAGGCCGACAAGGTCCGTCCTGCACGGTTGAAGGGGATCCAAACTAAACATACCAAATTTGTTCGTGATCTCATTCGTGAAGTTGTGGGACATGCTCCTTATGAGAAACGGGCAATGGAATTGTTGAAAGTGTCAAAAGATAAGCGAGCTCTTAAATTCTTGAAGCGTCGCCTTGGCACACACATCCGCGCTAAAAGGAAGCGTGAAGAATTGTCTAACATTCTTACACAAATGCGTAAAGCACAGGCTCATGCTAAGTAATTGTATTTTTAATTTTTTTTGGACATTAAACTTATAAATACAGATCAGCGGTGTTTTTTTTTTGTCCAATAGTTTTGTGAAATAGATATATTCAATCAGAAATATTGTTAAATAAGTTGTTAGTTTTTTCTTGCATCCTACATATTTGTAAGAACTTTAAAAGTTTTAGTAAGTGGAGTTTTATGGTAAGGAAGAGGTTTTTATTTCTATAAATTGCAGACATGATGTGATTGAGAGCTAATAGTGGACTATAAACTAATATGCTAGGTTGACAAATTATCATTAAGAATCTAAATTTCTTTAATTGAGGTGCTAATGCTCCTGACAACTGTAGTTAGGGTTATTACATCATTTAAACACTGATGAAAAACAGAAACAATTTATTGTAAAGAAGGTTCTATAAATCATTAATTTCACTCAACTTTGTTACACTGTTCATTAATTGCATCATCAGCATCATCAACAATGGCCTCATCCCAGGGACCATAAATGTTTGATTTATATTTTTGGTATCTTATAAAGAAAGTAGGACAACCGATATTGATAAAAACAGCTGTTAAAATAAAAAGCATCATAAACAACATTGAACTTTTCATCAAAAAATAAGCATCAAATAAGAACAGAGATCCAATGACATAAAAAGACTTGACCTTACTTCTCAATAAAGGGAATAGTACGAACAATTCAATGGCAACAGTTATAAAAATAAATGCATGATATGCTGACGCTAATCGAGAAGCTAAACAAATAGAAGCAAAAATTGCTGCACTAAGTGATAAACTATTCGATACTACAGCAGCACTAACTCCATAATCGAAAAAAATTAAGTGAATGACCATCATAAAAAAAGTCATTGTATAAATTGTGTCAGTGCTTATTGTATCTGTTAATGTATGCAATACAGGTGAAAATAAGTAACCAAATACCACAAAAATTAAGACTGTTCTTAAGTCATGGCCAAATCTATTTTTCACGTCTTTGGTATAAAGGAATCTGTACAAAACAAAACTAGCTGCAGTTAACACTGAAGAGATGTTGAAAATGGCCTCCGGTCGAACCCATTCATTAAATAAATACACATATATTAAGACAAATGCTATAACTGTACAAAATTCTTCCAATAATAAGGTGGCACCCCATATCGCTTCACTTAAGGATACAAGTTTGATGTTAGTCCTAAGGTCTCTCAGAAAGGTTTCGTCTGTATAATTGTCAGGATATGGTTGATTTTCATATAAAATTTTCTTCCAAGGTTTTTTTATTACCATGTTTACCAAAAATAAAAATTATTACGTTTCACATTTGATCAGTAACGTCATATTTTCATCTCAATAACATCTCAGTCAAAATTTTCCAGTTTTAACACAGCAATAGCAAATCGGTTGTTGTTGCAAAAGTGAGGTTAGGAAATTAAGAATGAGAAGGTCAACAAAGAACGGTAGTGGGGGCATAGAACTCATATTCTAATAAGGTAATAAATACAGAATTAACAAAAATAGAATATGGACACGCTTTTCCTATTTCAATATTTCATATAAGTATAAAATCTAAACACGAGTAATAAAACTATGATTTTGTCTTATTTTCGAACTCTCTGTTTTAAAAAGATTAAATTGTTAAAACAAATTTATATTTTAAATTTTAACAAAAATAACACTCTGTTAAATTATAACATCTGTGGTACTGGTAAAGCAAAGAAATGAGATGACGTAATTTTGACAGTGACATATAAACTAAAAATTAAAGTACACGTCAAGGGAAGGTAAATCTGTTATTTTACGAGAAATTCTAGAATATCCTTGTCACTTATCAAAGTTGTTTTTAGCGTTAAAAGCATTCTTTCGTGAATTTGATAATTACATCATGGTCTACGTTGCTGGAGGTAAGCAAATCATAATTAATACGCAAACATAGAAAATGCTTTTGTTTGTAGATGGAACGATTCATCAAAGTCCACCATGGAATTTGGATCGTCTCACGAAAGTGTTTTATGGTGCAGTCTACTTCGTAATATTTTTGTAAGTTAACTGAATTAATAAATAATTGTTACTAACTCATCATTTACTAGTTTTAAGAGCTTAGTTGGCTTAGATGGTAGTTCTACAAGTTATGGAAGTTCAAGATCTAGTGGTTCTGCATTCAGACGAAGTGGCGGAGGCGGGGGTGGTGGAGGTGGAGGAGGCGGCGGAGGAGGACCATTCAGGTACGAGTATAATTTTTAATTTTTGACATTTACTGATAATTTTTGATATCTAAATTTTGATCGAAACCAGATAGAAAATGTTTATTATTAGGTATTGATTTTAAAATGTTTTTGTTAGGCCTGGCGGGGGAGGTCCCTCAAAACGCATAATGACCATGAAAGATATCAATCCACCTACTATAGGCGGATGTCCTGGAGGTGCTTGTGGGAGATAAGAAGTTGACTTCAAATAATCATGTCCTTAAATGCTAAATATTATAAATCATCAAATTAAAATATATTTATTAAAATTAAGTTTTATTGTTATACATATAACTCATCAGTATGTTCTTTTTTTTAATATAAAATGTATATAAATCACATCAGAGTTTCTGTTGGTTTAGTAAAATTAAAACTACAATTTTTAAGAGATTCATCTGCAGAAAATGTCATATTTGACAAATAGATTTCAGGAATTTGATTGATTAGCGTTTGTGTTCCACTTCCGTGTCTTCAATGAAAGTTTTTAGGACACAAATTACACAAATAATTATTTCTGAGGTTCATAAGAAAGTGGAAGCAGCAGTTAAAAATTACTTTGTGGAAGCAACAAGTTCTAAAAGAAAATTTTTAGTCCTTAGAGTATATTGGGTGTGTCAAAAAGGACGGACAGGCGTTTCAGTAGCATAACACAGACCACAATTTTGTACCAAAAACTGTTCTGCAGCTTTCAGTTATAGAAAAAAACTCTCAGAAAGTCAAAATGAAAATGACAACAACGCAATAGGTAACTAAAAACTATCGTATGTAGTTGTTATGGTTACTTTTTTTTTCTCAGTCGTTGGCCAAAACGCCTAATAACATTTATTATACACTGGTATGCTTTTCTTTAGGAAAACGCATGGTGTATGTCCTAGATGTGTATGTCCGTGCAGCTAAATGCCGCGTTATTTTCTGCAGCACCAAGGGCTGAATACATATTACAATATTCATCTGCGGTAAAACTCATTTTGAAAACTGTCACAATTTCATTGACATTTATTTTATAAAGGTGTTTTTTTTTCTCGTTGCTATGATATGTTAGCAAAGTTGCCGCGTTTGAAAACTACTCCCCCACACCAAATTTCATCATATTTATTTAACACTGACGAAGAAACGGATTTCAAACGTATTTGTGAAACGAATTTTTGGATATCTGTTGAGGGCACCTTTGAAAGTTGAGACAGACAATTATGTTCCCACATCAATAACAGGATCATTCAGTTTTACAGGTAGTTTAGTTGTTACTTCCAAAAGCTCTTGCGCGTTAACGAAAGGCCAGAAGCAAAAAAAAAATGTTTTCTTCATGTGCCATGATTACCCTAAATTGTGGAGGTATCTTCTTTGGTGTCCGACCTTTTTGACACACCCGATATAAATTTTTGGAAAATCAGTCTGAAATAAACTTACTTTTGAATCAATTCGAAAACGTCTCTCTTCTTCCCATTCTGTTGAAACAGAAGTAGAAATCTATTAATTCAGTTAAAACAGAAAAATGAAGAAATCTTACAGTTTAACGAACTGTAGGTGGACATTGCTGTGTAACAAAAAATAAGAGAACTTCTTCAATTAATTTTTGGTTAAGTTATCACCAAGACTTTCCAAATTTATCTAATTTTTAATTCCATTTTTCACAATTTATACCTATCGAGCGATCAAATTCATTTGTAATCGAGTTATCCATGAATCCGAAATCGTATGTCGTTACTTGAACTTCACGCTCCAAAAAACACAACTGGAAACACAGGTTAGGTGTAGGCATATCAATCGCAAAAGACATACGAATTCAAATCCATGGATGACTCGATTACAAATTAATTTGATCGCTCGATAGATGTAAAACACTATTTTAGTTTTAAACAAAAAGTTTAAGTAGGAACTGAACGGATGCTGAGCCAGATTTGACGTGCAAAGAACTTCTTGTCCCCGGTTTGCATAGTTTTTATGTGATAACTAAGTCTGCGACTTGAGATATACCTACGTTTTATCCACCTACCGTAAGAAGGCAAGAACATCAAGACCGCGGTACCTACCTACTTGACAAGCTGCCCTGCAGCTTACCACTTTTATTCACTTGTGCCCTAGTGGTTGTGCTACTAGTAGTATAGGTACATCTTGTGTTTCTAGTGATTGCAAAAATTTAACACGATTTTTGCAACCATCTCCTCGTAAAAGTTATCAGGATTTCTTTTCAGATCTGAGGAACGCTTTTGTTTCGATAAAAGTTTCTTTCAGCAAATTGTACAATCACAACTTGAAATCGTTTATTAGGAGACTAGTGTAATTTCAAGATGTCGCATAGATCAACCGGATCAACCCTTGGAAATAGTAGTTCCGTTTCACTCGCGTTTTAAACTGGCCCATTCATGCCAAAAAAGAGCCCAATTTACACAAGAACGAGTTGAATACAATGTTTTTTTGTTTGACGAGCCCCTTAAAGGCTCCAAATCGCTTAAAATCTTTAAAATTAGCTTGACGTTTCCTTTTGACAAGTTGTGACATTTATCAAAACCCGTTCACACAGCAGAAAATTCTGACTTGACCTTACCTGACAGTGTCGAACAAAAATAGTTATTTGTACAACTAGTTATGAAAGTCATACTTTTTTATGAATTTGCAGTTTGATTAACGAAGGCGTAGCCCGAGTTAATCTAGTAAATGAGTGAAAAAAAGAGACTTTCATAACGTGTTGTACAGTCATGTTCAGATAAATCTGGAACAATTTTATTTTTCAAGGGTAATGTGGGCTGAACATTGAACAATATTTCCATGGATTTTTTGCTGCCAAAACAAATAGCAGCATTCATTTATTTGTCAAAGTTGACAAGTGATTATACAGTCGCAAGCATTAAATCTTGGTCGTCAAGGTTAGAAATTTCCCGCTACTGTTACAAATTAAAAATTTTCCCTGCTTAATTAGGGCCAATGTCAATTATACGTCAATAAAAAAAAAATATTCTAAACATCAAAATTATGGCCCCAATGTCGTATTTTAAAAGAGTAAAAATTTATTTTCCAAAATATTGTTTTTAATAAAATCTTAATTAATTAACTGCTTCAAATTACATTTAAAACCCAAAAAAAAGTCGTTCCAGATTTATATGAACAAGTGAAATTGAGAACAGTTGTCTCAGATTTATTTGAACATGACTGTACATACACAACAACAATAGCTACATATTCTTCGTATTCTTTCAGTTTAAATCTGATTAAAAAAAAAATAACAAATTCGGTAAGGCCTGAACAGTTTATTAGGTGTCACTTCTGCGGTTAGCAGAAACGAGTTTTTGTTTGCCCAGTAGAGATAGCAAATTCCTATTTTTCTTGGTTTTGTTTTTTGGACGATTATGTAAGTGATAGTTATTTTTTCCGGAACAGTGCTCAAAATTTAGTCACCTTGATAAATATTTTTTTCTTCTGTGGTCTAATACTTATATAATACATAATAGGTATTAGTATTCATTTTTTCACACAACATAAAAATATCCTTTGCAAGCTATGTAATTTGAGAG
This sequence comes from Tenebrio molitor, assembly GCF_963966145.1. Lineage (NCBI taxonomy): Eukaryota > Metazoa > Arthropoda > Insecta > Coleoptera > Tenebrionidae > Tenebrio > Tenebrio molitor. The sequence goes on along the minus strand of NC_091046.1, from coordinate 37,118,641 downwards.
CCTTCTTTCTTGTTCTTGGTGTGTAACACAAGCATCCGATGGAAAAAATATTTTTAATTAATTACTGAAGCAATCATTCAAGCCTGTTTCTTCTGAAAGAGAATAATTTTGGCGTATATTAAAAGACAAGTTTCATAAGACCAGTCTTGAAGCATGAATTCAAGATTAAAAAACGAGTGGCGTGGCCACGAGTTATTTTAAAGAATGAGTGCTTCAAGGTCTTATGAAACGAGTTTTTTCTACTATTTTTTGTAATTTGCCCTTTTTAAGCCGTTTTTAAACAAAAATGTTTACTTTCCTCGATTTAGGGATTTTCGTGGCGGTTGGTAATGTCTTAATTTTAAAAGTGAAAATTTGATCAAGTCGCCTTTTGTTTTATCCAAATTCTGTCACAAAACACGAATATGAAGATAATCTTTCATGTACGCCCGCTGAAATACGTGAAATTCCCAAAAATACGGTCGCGAATTCTTTGCACATTTTGTAATTTAAACTGACACGCATGACGAATCAAGTTTTGCCAACCTAAAAATTTTCGTAAAATGTTCCATGAAATAATGGCTATAAGGACATCCCAGATGATGACGTCGCGTTCGTTAATATGTCTATTAGAGAATCAAAATGGAGGCAAATTACAAAAACACATTACGGAACTCAAAAGCAACGTTTATTCACAGTTCTTAAAATTATATCTAAGGTGAAAAGAAATCGGTGCTAGTTCACAAGCGCTTTGAAACTACTCCAAAAACATCAATAAGTGTCAACTAAAATCACTTATTTTGTTAAGGTTTGGTTTTTAATCCTTCATTAAAGCTGTCACTTCTTGCATGTGTACAACACAGCAATCAGCAAAGAAACTAGCGACACTTAAATTTAAAATTAAATCTAACATAATCTCCCTAAGAACGTTGAAATTTTCAATGCTTAAAATGCACTCCATTATTTACCCTTCTTTAGCACAAGGGGAAGAACAACCAACGGTTCGCTTTTCTTCGGACTGTCCGAATATAAACTCCAAGTTCGTTTTACGCAATCAAATATACCTAAAACGTACATGAAACAAAATTACAAAATACTTCAGACGTGTCAAATCGAGGTAACTACCGACTGCTATGGTGCTAACGAATTCTGAATCTCTAAACACCGGAAACTCTTTATTTGAAGTGTCACTGAGCATTTTTAAAACATCGTCTTCATCTTGTGGGCTGGCGTATCTTTTGAAAGCGGCCATCCTCTCTTCACTGCTCCGTAACATCTCTACGTTCACTTGTTTAACAGGCAGCCGCAAATACCTAGAACGTTGCTTAGTCAGTAAACAGACCCACACCTGTTAAAAATGTCTGAAACCCGGAGGAATGAGGTAACAGTTACAAATAAGTTACTCACGAGTTGCAGTGCAAAATATGCTCTCCCGGACTTGCCGTGAGTACGTTCAGTTGCGATTCGTTTTCGCATTCCGTCGGGGCGACTTCTATGTTGTGAAAGAGTCGATCCCCTTCCTGGTCCAGGAAGGTCATATTCACCGAACAACCATCCCCGGTACCGCTGCCTGCATCTGTCAGGATTTGCTGGACCTCTACAAAATTTTCAGCTGAAAGCAGAGCTCTCGTGATGAAGTGGCGAGCTGAAATCGAACAGGATGTCGTGGTCGTGTCTGCGGAGGCGGAGGCTTGGCTTACGCGTCCTTCCTGGTATCAGGTTTTTCGCGCTCAAGGTGTTGATGGAAAAGACCAAGCCGTGATGATTGTAACTCATAGTATAGCCGGGTAGGTGTCCGGCATAACATAGTGAGGTAAACTTTTCCTCCGTAACATTCCACCGTCCTTGCGGTTTATCCGATATGATATGAGCTGAGACTAAGTAAAAGTGATTTAGCGTCTCCGCCAAAGCGTCTTCGGTGTGGCCAAGGATTTCCTTCAACAGAAGGACATTCTTATGCAATAGTTTTGGTTTCTAGATCAGTCATGTACATTTCATTCATGAATAGGTAATTAGTGCGAGTATGCGTTGTTAGACTGAGGAAGCATATTTTTCTGTGCGATGCAAATCTAAGGTAGAAGTGCAACCAGTGTCAATAATCAGATTAGCAATGAATGAGTCACTTTTGTTTAAATAAAATGAAACCGCTCAAGTGTCACGATACAATTTACAAGTGTTGTTGCAAATATACAGGGTCGTTATAAATGATTGTAGTCTAAGTTGGCGTAAAAACTGAATGTAAAATTTATGGTTGCCGCTCCATATAAAAATGATCAAAACGATGTGAATAAATAAATGAATACACACATGAGTTAAATTGGTTGCAAAACAACTCAATATTTTTAGATTCAAGAAAGAAATAAATAAAATTTTCATCACCACACTTTTCACCTTAAAAATGACAGTGACAAAAGTTGACAGTTTACAGTGAAGCGGCAAAAATTTCATAACATGCTTCAACTACAATCATTTATAATGACCCTGTACCTATATTATCTACCTTTTAGATTTAGTTTTTGGATTGAAAAATACTGTTTATGTAACCTGAGCATATTCGTACCTATGTAATTATTTTTATTTTATAATTCCATGTTCATCATGGTTTATAATTTTTTTTTTAAATATACATTTGCATTTAATATTTAATCATCGTATCTGAGTACCTAAATACTGTGAAAAAGTGTTAAAAATACTTAATTAGTAAATATGATTATTTTGATTTTTTTTATGTTTCAATGAATGGATATGAGAAATGTAAAGGTTGCTTCCTTCTCAAACCAACCAAAGTACAAACTAAGAAAGGAAAATATTCCAGATGTTTAAGATTATGTGCAGCAGTTGGATTGGAAATCCTTTAAAGGTACTAAGTAGTTAATTGAATTCCACGTGTCACGAAGTGTGTTTTCTGCTGGAAACAATCCAATTAGCGGTCTTGGGAAAACATAAAAATGAATCTTTTACTGTTCGTAATAGAATTTACGTAATTCTATCGTTAATTACTTTACACATATGACAATTGAATTATTGACTGGCGTATTACCTGTCCTCCGCGATTAACACAAATCGTTGAACAGCCGTACGGTTGTCTCATTCCTTCTTCTTGACGGGCGCTCAGTATAATATTGTCCATGTGGAGGAGAAACAGCTGAAATCACGTCGATGTAGGGTAAATAAATGTTGTATTTTGTTACGTCAGGGATTACTTCGTGGAAAGGTACTTTGGCGCCATCAGCCGTCCCTTGCAGTTCGTCGATGTACTGAGGGAAATTAGCTTTGACACAGTTGAGGGTGTCTTCGTACGCTTTACGTCCTTCGGGGCTGTCGTAAGCTGGTAAAAATTCTTCATGGAGGGTTTTGCAAGATTCCAAGAAATTTTGAATTATAGAGGCGAAACTGCGACCCTGAAAATTATCATTATTTTATAATTTGAACACATGTGGTATGCCATTTGGTCAAAAGATACTCAGTTGGTAGTGACAATCGCGATACATCCATTAGAGATGTTAGAAAAGTGGTGAACGAGTAGGACTATACGAAGAAACATGCTGAAGTGAACACAAAACAGTTGAGAACAGAAAACTACATAAGTTGATTCAAAATAACTGGATGACGAAACAAGCGAAATGTGTTACAGGACATCTGACTTTGCCGCACTTCTGAGTCTAGAATTAGACGAAAAAATTCTTCTGCGGTGTAAAATACCTCTTTTGGCAAATGATTTCTCAGTGTAGACTTCGAATAAAGCAGTTTGTGATGAGCGGATCAATTACTGCAGATGTTTTGCATTGAAGGAGTTTGAAGGAATAACTTCTCTGTTAGAAAAAAAAAAACATATGGGACCCACATTGGTTTGGTCAGATTTGGTATCAACAGATTATGCAACGACAACAATAAATTTTGTGAAAGGAAACTGTCGACTTCGAGATGAAAAAAGTAAATCTAACAACGTGCCTCAGTGTCGACCCATTAAATGGCATTGATCTCAAAAATTAACTAAGTGCGCAAAAAGCAACTGAAAACAAAAATGTATTTTTTGTTAACACATGGAAAAGAGCCTCTACAATAATTGGAAATTATTGTTAGAAAGTGAAGGACATAATATGTATACCACTCCTTGATTTTTACAAATTTTGTTCAGAAGAGCTTTCATTTATTTTACCATGAACAAATTATTGTCGAAAGGGAGGAACTTTATATTATTATTATTGTCCAAAGTAAATGTGCGGGATGTGTTTTATTAATAATATGTTTTTTCTGATCTTGATGTAATGTGTCACTTTTCAAAATTGACTGAAATTTCCAAACGTCACTTTTTTCGCAATTGGTTAGGAAATGAAGCTATTTTCGCAACTGGTGACGAAAAAAAATTATATTTTGCTTTTGATTTTTTCGGAATTGCTGGTGATATTCCAACTTCTACCGCTTCTTCGGTATATCAGAACTTGAAATAAACATGTCACATAACGATTGTATCAGTATTTAAGAATAAACGAAGAATTAAAAAAATAGGTACTATTACGATCATAAAATTTTGGACATCAAACATCTGTCACATTAAAAAATTTACTCTAAATCATGCTTTATTGAAACTGTCACATGAAAGATGAAATTGTTGTCAATTTGACACCGGTTTAAAATATAATTTTTTTAATATGCGAGTACATTTGGGTATTGGTTTTATATTTTTTATTAATTAAAACCTCGTTCTATTCCATTTGTCTGATTTTTACAACTTTTTGAATATTTTCTCGGTAAATCTGACATTCACATTTTCAAAATTGACACAATCAAAATTGAGGTTATTAATACATAAGGGTCGTTTTAGAATGTATGACAGCACGATGATATTAGTGTCCAAAATTTTTTGATCGCAATAGTACATTGCTAAATACATTTTTTGGTTCGACACTGTCAGAATTTGAGAATTTTCTCCTATGTGAACGGATTTTGATAAATGTCACAACTTGTCAACGAAATGTCAAGCTAATTTTAAAGATTTTAAACGATTTGGAGCTTTTAAGGGGCTCGTCGAACCAAAAAACGTTGTATTCAACTCGATCGTGTGGAAATTAGGCCTTTTTTGGCACTCGTGGGCCTTTAAAACGCTCGTTTCACTCGCGTTTTAAAATGGCCCACACGTGCCAAAAAAGGCCCAATTTACACACAAACTCGTCAAATAAACTACTATTCATTCAGACAAATAAAGTCCATCCATTTTCAATATACGGGGTGATCAAATAGGACTGTTTAAGTTGGTAACACTGAATTGTATTTTAAATCGTATAACAGGAGTAACTTTCGGTTGTTGATGGCTTGTCGTTGTTAATGCTATACCTACATCAGATATTTGTCAAATAAACCAACAAAACATACCCGGTTGCAGTGTTATAAATAACCGAAATATAAAATTTTCTTAATTGTACTGCCAACTTAAACAGTCCTTTTTGATCACCCGGTACATTACTGTTAGGGAATTTTCTTTTTTTGTATTGCAATGAAAGTGTTTTATTTTTTCTAATATTGAACAGTCAAAGCGGACGTTTTGAATTTGTCAAAAAATTTGACACTGTCAGATTATAATTACCTATTGAAAAAAATACGATTAAGTAGCGATATCATGGAGGCCACAGGCAGGGTTATAAAGAGAAAATGCCTCACTTTAGAGATAAAACAAAGTGTTCACCGGTGTTTTAAAAACATTTGGGAAGTAAATGGTCCAAATTTGGGGAGGATGCCAGTTTACCGAATGGTTGGGGAAATTTTTGCCGTAAGTTGATAAATCCACTTTTAATTGATTAAATTGATCTATTTAAAATGTTAGCTTCAATCTCCTACAGAGATCTGAAGGAAGAATACGGAGTAATTTCTGGATCAGGGGCACAGGCACAGAATGGAAACGACGCACGATGGAACAGTGAAAAAATATTTGCGCCGTTGTGCGTTTTTTTTAATTACAAGACCGCCGGCCTTCAGACTTGACTTGAGAGGGTTTGCTCCTGAGCACTATTCATTTTGAATGTATCATGTTTCCACTCTGTGTCCTGCTCTGAAATGTTTTCGTTAAAATCTGTTTATGTTTATTAAGGTACACTTACTTGCTGATTTCAATGCCGGTATTTAATATTAACCTGTAGATACCATATTTTAAGTAAAATATTCAAAACTAATTTACTTTACTTGATTGCGGAACTGGATTAGAGATTTGTCAAAAATGACAATAATCATACATTATAACCTCTTCAAAATACACATAACCTAAATTATTATCTGACATTGCATTTACAGTAGAAAAAAGTCGTATCCTATTACACCACAAAAGTTACTAAAATCACTATATTTAGTTGTGTATATTGAAAATGGATGGAGTTTAGCAAATATACTCCGTCCGCTGATAGATTGAACGTTTTTTGACAGAAGACAGGCACAGAGACAAGTGTGGCGGGAATTAATCTGCAAGGCTACAACGGTTTTCTACATAACGTGAAACAATTGCGATGGATGGAGAGTTTATAGTCTATTTTTTCCTGGTAGGCGGATGTGTGCGCGTCATTTAGTATTTTTCACTACGTTATGTTTTGGAACTAGAATTAGAAAACGTGCAATCTATGAGCGTACGGAGTATAGCTTCTCAATTTACAAAAATCAAACAACGCTTTGCACTAAATGTACTAGCCATGCAAAAAACACCCGAAATTTGGGTCGGTAATAGGATGATTAGGTCCTATGTACAGCCAATTGACAGCAAATATCACGGGAGTTTTCTGAATAGCTTATACATATGTACTACTTAAATTTCGGTGTACAGTAAACAATAATGTCAGAAGTACGCCGTTTGTTTAATGATTATTAGAATACACAGGTGTACCTATCTGAAAAACATGTGTTAATTTTATCCAGTGGAGAACTCGCCAATTTATGAAACTTTTCTCTATAACATTTTTGCAAAATTAGCAAAAGTTTTGCAAGATTTTTTTGCCTCCTAAATTTTACCAAATGAGTTGTTTTTTGTGATTAACTAGTCTCTATTTTTTATAACCATGAGAATTGTTTTTCTACAGGGTATCTATAAATGATTGTCTGGTCCAGCGTGGTATGAAAACTTGTAAAATTTTGAATGTGTCGCTTTATATGTAAAATAAATTCGGCAAATTCTAAATGTGTCACTTTCAGGTTAGTTTCTTGGCTAAATTCTACCCTCACAAATTTTGCCAGTCTGTTTAGCAATAAAACCGGACGTATTTGCAATTTGTATTGAAAAGTACAGATTTTTGGCGTTTATTAAGTAAGTGTGATAAAACGAATATAAGAAACGAAAACTGGAATGAAAAGCGCGAATAAAACGCCATTAATGTCAAAAGTGACAGTTAATAATAAATTAAAATTGGACATCTGTTTCAAAAAGGCGGCATAATAATATTTTTTTTCAAAGCTGGCTTGACCCGACAATCATTTATAGATACCCTGTAGGTATAACAATGTAACTTTTTGAAGTGGAAACTTCTTTAGGCCCGCCACATACATTTTATTCCCGGGCAGTGAGTTAGTTTCAATCGACACGGTAAAATCGTTCGCAGCACAAGCTAAAATTGAAAAATCGTCCGCAGCTCAGCGAAAATCGTTCGCAACACGACACGGCAAGCTAAAATCAAGGGAGTCGAGTTTTTTAGCGGAGCGAGCGAAAAACAATCAACTGTGCGTCACTTTTTTTTAAATTTTCATTGTACGTTGTGTTGTGACCTGACTGACCTCACTGCATAGCTGCAGGAGTAACTGTATATATGTATTTATATACAGGACATTTCACGAGTGATAATGAGCCTGACGTAATTTAAAAATAAATGCAACCCACACTATACAGGTTATAGTACAGTGTGGAATAAAATGATTTACATCTAAAATAGTTACCTTTGCATTACCCTTGTAAAAATACGAAATGCCGCTCTACAAAAAAAAAGAATGCCTAACCTCAAAATATATATCCAAATTCCAAATGCGATTTATTGCGAAGGGATGATATGAATGCAAAGTTGAGATTGAAATTAAAACGGAGCTAATAAAAGTAAGTCACAGCTAGTGTTGAAAGTGGCCACCAACGTTTGTTCATTCAATTTAGTAAATTGTAACAATTGTCAATTCGATTGATGACATTTATTGACAGAACTAATAGTTCGGCACTTCGAAAAAAAAAGTAGAGAGGTACAGGAAAATTTACATGTGCAAAAATTCCAAAGGTAACTAGATGTAAATCATTTTATTCCACACTGTATTTCTGCTAGGATGTTCCCTATTGGGAAAACGAACTGCGTACTCCTGAGCAGCAACTTGTGGCACTCTCATCACACTGTCCATATAAGACAAGCATATCAAAATATTCTGAAGAAGTAAACATTAAGCGTTTTTAATGACTTTTGTAATTGTCAGAAATAATTTATTATGACATAATATTCAATTATTATGTCTTTACAACAATCAAATTTGTTTCGATAGTTACTGATATAACTTTTTAAGGTAATTTTATATCTACACGCGATTGGTCAATTAAAAACGTTCTTATTTTAAAATCCAATGAGGATGGATTTTTTTAAATAGTTTTCCTATTATTCCCCGAAGATGATGATTTCGTCGTATTATTTTGGTCCGCCAGTTCTGATAGACCCTGTATTTCCGAAAAAAGCTGGCTACTGAAATTAAAATGTCCGGGTTTTTTTGAAAATGTATTGTGGGTTGAATTTATTATTCCGTCAGGCTCATTATCACTCGTGAAATACCCTGTATAGTTTTATATAATATAAATTATAAACGATAAAGGATAAAGACACGGCAAATATTGTAAGTTTACAGATGAATGTAGGATTTAATACGTAATTCTCAATTATATGGCTTCAGCAATTCATCTATTGGAAAAATTTGTATAGCAAAATGTGAAGAGCTATGAAAACTTGTGTTGTGTTCAATATCATCGTCAAGAAAATAAAATTTAAACATCCAAACCTAAGCTCACAAATTTTGCCAGAGTGTACCTCTAAAAGCGGACGTATTTGCAGTTTCTATTGAAAAATACAGATTTTTTATGTTTATTTAAAAACAGCATTGGATTTAAATAATATTAATTATGTATGCCTTGCTCCTTATTCCTCCAAGTACTATCATCCATAATGATATATTTTTTATACCTACAGGGTGTAACAGAAATAAGTACATTAATTTTAACCAGTAACAGAACTCGTCATGATGAACAATTTTTCTATGTATGTACCTACCATTTTTTCCAAATCGGCAATTTTGTTTATCATTTTTCCCCCCATAAATTAACGAGGCGTTTGTGTAAACTTTCCAAGCACAGGTTCTAATAATGGGCAGTATTTTGATTTCGTAAAAATGCTTAGAAACGGTCGTTACATTTATAGTCACTTCTGGTCTCCAGTGGCGGGTAGCGAAATTTTTGGAAAATTTTAAAAATTTTAACTCATTAACGAGAACGTTTACGAAAAAACGAAAAAAAAAAATTTAATGAGTTTTATTACCAGTTAAAATTAATGTACTTATTTCTGTTACACGCTGTATATTACTTAAAATCAGTAACGAGCATCATAGAAGTTTTCACTTCTGTCGTGCGGTCTTAAGCACACATTCTTTTTTTTTGTGACAAGGCTGCGTTTCTATCACAACAGAAAATTTTCGCCCTTACCCATAGGGCAAAATCTTCAAGAAAATCAAATTTAACCAACCTGAAAATTCAAGAAAAACTTGTTAGGTACTAGAGTGATTTCTGCAAATTCTTCAGCATATTTCTAAGTAAAGAAGAAAGTCACGTTACAATTTAAAATCATAATCACGGAACAACTATCTGCTTTATTATCTTATTCAAACATTGTTGACCCATTTAATTATTTTTTAAATGATTTTAGAATGTACGACTAGTAGATACGAACAAAAATTTGTTTCTATTCATAGTTAAATATTTTCAATTTGAATAAGTTACAACTATAGTAGTATTGCAGATACATTTTTAAGATTGGTTTTTATTATAAAGTAGCTCCGATTACCAATTAATTATTTAATTATATAATATATTATTTAAATGTAATAATGAAAACATTGTTTACCTTGCTATTTTTTCACTACGAACACCGGTTTGCATTTATAATAAATTTGAATTAATTGTAATGTTTGTTAAATTTTGATTTTCATTTTTGTTCGAGAAATCGTCTCACTGCTCGTACATCCTTTAGTAAAAAAAACAAATAGGTACCTACACAACTACAATTGATAATGATAAACGATGATTTTTTTTATTGTATAAGCTATAATTAGTATCTATATTTATGGTGCTGTGTGCGCGTGCATGTGTTTTAATTTAATTGCGGGATCACAGTGAATTCTAATTAGTGTACCATTTGTGTAGTGGAGCTAGACAATAGAAACGACTGGATTTTTTAAACAAATCGTTCAAAACAGAAGCTAAAGTCTTTTTATTACACCACGATCAATTGTGGTTCAAGACGTTTTAAATTTATTGAAGGTTGTGTCGTACGGAAAAGGCAATTTGTACCAAACTGCGATAATTAATTCCGACTTGAGGATAATTAATCTGTTAGATGCATCTTCAACTCCAAATTTCCTGTGTCGTTTTACAAACATGCCAGGTTATTATCATGTTTATAGAACACACAAGACACTAACATGTTAATTGTGACATTCTTGACAAACTTAACTTTGTTCCAAATAAAGATAATTATTTTGTCACTGAAGGACAGAGCGTACTTATTTTAATTATTCATTAAACATTAAAGTAGATAGATAAGGTAACAAAATGTGCACGAAGCACTGTTTTACCATTTTTGTATAATTTTGGATTATTTGTGACCCATATTTTAAGGATTTCATGGACAAGTCATCATTCAAATCCTCGTAACAAAGATTGTAGGATTAACAGCGCCAGACAAATTTTATTGTGTGCAATACAAATATTTTTGTAATAATTGTGCCAGTTTTAATGCGTACATTTCCAGTTTTTGTTTTGCAACTTTATACAAGATAACACACAACGAAAAACATTTAAAAAAGACGGCAAAAACAATGTCAACAATGAATTACTTATATTTGTAATTTTAAGGTTTATTGTACTGTCGCGATATAATGACTTTTTTTGTCCTCAACATAAAAGACTGAAACGCTGAAGAAGTTGTTAGCAGGATCCACACTGAAAACGGTTTATTTCAACAATTTATTTGTGATATTGGTTATTACGATGCGCTCTTTTTCAAATGTAATCGATACGATGGTCTAATTTTGCTAGAGTATTGTATCTGAATTACTTATAAATCGTGAAGGACGGACATATCGATTTTCAATGATAGTGAATTTGTTTTTTTATTTAAACAGTTGTTATAATGCGGACACATGTTTGTTGCCACTTCAATAAAAAAAAAGGTTAGGAATAAGTGATATGTGTACAAACAGTTTTAATGAGGAGGTTTTATCATAGTTGTGGAAATATTATGCACTTCCTTACCACAGTATTAAAATTTGAAATAAATAAGTAAGTGACTTACAACATCAAATCCCACTTCGTAATGAGTTCCACGCGTGTAAATAATAGGAATACACTGCCGACGACCGATGCTTTCAATAACAGGCATTTTGCTTTTAAGATTTCAGGATTTCAGCTGGAACTTAACGTTTTGACTGGCGTAAGACCGCGCGTACAAAACGCCCCCAACTTATCGTCGCGTCCTTAAGTAAATCATTGTTTGATGATTCCCCCACTCCGTTTTAGTTTCTGTAACCTGACCAGTGACACGATATGTTTTAATATCGCGAAAAAATCTTTTGAAACGTTTCAAAATGACAATAGGTATGGTGTTTAGAAGCTGATATCAACCATATCTCTGAGCAATTCACATCTTCGAGACATCACTTAAAACGTAATCTTTCAACGCGTTTCCATTGTTTACATTCAAATAAAACCGTGATAAGGAGGAAGCTATACACTGTATTTGTTTTCTATCAATGTCCCAATTTTAAACTCATCACAACAAGTTTTTATGTAATTAAGTACGTCTAGAAAATGTGGTATGAATTAAGTAGGTATGTACGTATATCCAGTTTTTACTAAATACAATGCTTTAATATTCAGGGTTAATTAGCATAAATGCTTTAAAATTCAGGTTTAATTAGCATAATATGCAAATTTATCAGAGTACGTTATCGAAAAAACGAAAAAACTTTTATTTTGAATATTTTATTGTGTCTGATCAAATTTCTGTATAAACTAATTTGACATTTCAATTTGTTGAACCTATTAAATAAATACACATGCTTTTATCGTTGATCATCAGTATTACTCAATGTCTTCGTATAAAGATTGTTGTTTGTAAGTGTATAAAAAAAAAATAATCACTCTACACAAAGTTTCAGATTACTGAAAAAGAAATTTTTTCATTGCCCTTTTTATTCATTAAAAAATATTTTAAAAAATTATTCACTAAATAAACCACCAAGGTGTAATAAGTATGACATAACTACAGGGTTATTATAAATGATTGTAGTCCAAGTAGGCGTAAAAACTGAATATAAAATTTATGCTTTCCGCTCCATATAAAAAACATCAAAATGATGGGAATAAGTGAGTACACACCGTTCACATATAGGAATTAAATTGGGTGCAAAACAACTCAATATTTTTGGATTCAATCGTTATTAAAAAAAATAATAATAAAATCCTCATCACCGCACTTTTCACCTAAAAAATGACAGTGACAGCGACAAAAATTGACAGTTCACATGAAAGCGGCAAAAATTTCGTAACATGGGCATGGCCTGCTTCAACTACAATCATTTATAATAACCTGTACTTTACTTAAGGCTAATACAAATTGTCGTAGTTTATGAAACAGTTTAAGAACGACATCAAAAAAGGGAACTCTGTTAAAGAGAAAAAGTGTTCTTATTTAAAAATATGTAATACAAAATGTCCAAAATGTCTGTCTGTTTATGATTCGCGGTGTCGCATTTGGTTCTTCAGTTGCCACTTCTATGCGACGTATCAATTCTTGTCTTGTATTTGTCCCACTAAAGCGCTATTCTTTTGTCTTCACGTAACTCCAGAGAAAGAAGTCTACTGGATTTAAATCTGGTAATCGAGCTGTCCAAGAACTAGGTGTGCCGCGGTCCAATCGTCTATTTAGGAAATTTGCATTTGACCGCCTTTAAATGGTAAAATGAGTTGGAGTATACCGTCGCGTCGTGCTGAAACCATGCATTTTGACGAACCACAACTGGAACTTTTTTCATTTTTTATTTTTTATGTTTCCATTAGCCTAAAGATCTTAAATACCATTTGTTTAAAATTGAATATTTTATTAATGTCAGATATGTATTTATTTATCATATGTTGGTTGTTTTTTCCTACTAGAAATAAGTTACAAAAAGAACATGTTTAGAAAACGCTTAAATAAATTATTAAATCCAACTTTTGCAAAAAAATTTTTGATAAGCAAGGTTTTTATATACAGGTGTCCCCAAAAAAGAAGACGAGTCCATAACTCCGTTATTTATCGGAAGATTTTAATTATCTGTACACCAAATTAAATGGTTGTTAATAGGCTATAAAATGGCCTAATAAATTCAAGTATAGCCCCATGGGCTTCAAGGGTAAACTGTCAAAATATTTTTTTTCAAAAGGGATTACATATCTTTTTTTAGTAATTCTGATAGAGATTTTTTATTTTGAAAACAACAATATATCACAAGTATACACTTAGATACCAAAAATTCACAAAAAAAAAAATGTAAAAAATCGCTACTATCGTCTGTTCCATTTTGCGCTAAATATTGGCGGCATATCTGCGCAATCCCACATGTTATTATTTGTCATTTGTTTTTCCAGCTACCTTAATTTGGTTATTACATTGTAACGCAATGCATTTTGATAGCTTTTCGCTTTGTGCTCATTAGTTTCAAAAGTAATAGTTATTTTTCTATTATTGATTCAAAAAATTGAAATTCACGCATAGTTATCGGTGCCTGAAGTGGGTCATTTTCTAACGTGTATTTCTTTTTGCATTGTTAGTAAGATCGAAACCATACAAAACAGTGTGTGAAATGCGATTTCACGCACACGACTATTTCTGTGTTTCACTTCACGCACTGTATTTTATTAGTTACCTAGCAACATGGTCACTGCATTGAAACTTCAGAGTTCCTTCAAAAATTTGAATTTTTAATTTCAATTTTTTGAATCAATTATAGAAAAAATATTGTTTATATTTCGTGCGTGAAGATGTTTTTGTGCATTCAAAGGCTTATACTGCCTCGACCTTCGTCTCGGCGTAAAAAACACTCTCTTCACGCACTTAATATAAAAATAACTATTACCTGTATTACCGACGAAGCGAGTTACACGTGGCAGAAAACGAGCTAAGAGAGTGAAGTGGAAAAGTAGTAAAGGTATAGAAAAAATAAGAGAGATCAGCGAAGCAAGCAAGCAAGAGAGCAGCGAAGCAAGGTAGGAAGAGGCGGAGCGGTGTGGGGAGGAAGGAAACACCCAAGAAGAGAAGGTTAAACAAACGGAAAACGGCGACATCTAGGAGGTAAAGAGCAAGCCTATGAGCAAGGGAAGCAGAAACCGTTCTTTTAGCCAAGGAAGGGGGGAGGCGTCCCAGGAAGACAAGAATAAAAGGAAAAGAACGGGAAAAGGAAAGACAGGAAGACAAGAAGAGGAGGAGGAGGAAGAGGTATTTGGGACAAGTAAAAAAACCGCAAGGTCACCGGAAGTGGAGAAGAAATTAGGCAGGGAAATGGAAAAGATATTGGAAAAGCTGGAGGAAGTGAAAAGGGAAATTACAGAGGAAATAAAGGAGCTGAGAAAAGAGAATCAAGATGTCAAAAGAGAAATAGAACAACTAAGGGAAGAATTTAAGAATAAAGAAAAGAAATGGGAGGAGGAGAAAAACAGCATGTCTGAGAGAGTAGCATGGCTGGAAACGAAAATGGAGAATGAAGAAAGAAGAAGAAGGAATAATAACATAGTGATAACGGGATGGAGAAGTGAGGGAAGTAGCAAGCAACAGAGCAGAGAGGAAGTAGAAAAGTTTATAAAAGAAAACATAGGGGAAGCGAAAGTTAAAGATTGCTACAACATAAACAAGGACCAAATACTAGTGCAAATGGAAGAGTGGAGTGGGAAAGAGAAGGTAATGAAGCAGAAAGGAAAATTGAGAGGAAATAGGGCAACAGAGAAAATATTTATTGACAACGACCTCACAAAGAAGGAGAGGGAAATACAGAAAAAAATACGAGCCATCGCCAGAGAAGAAAGGAGACAAGGGAAAGATCTAAAAGTTGGGTACATGAAAATAACCATAGAGGGGGTGCAGATGAGATGGAATGAAGAAAAGGGGAGACTGGAGGTTTTTCAGTAGATGTAGGAAGAGGAGATAGAGGAAAGGGAGACAACGGAAATGGACAAAGGATAAAGAAAAGGGTAGATGGACAAAAGAAAGGGAAAACGGAAGGAAAGCACAAAGGGGAACAAGAGAAACAAGGTACGAAAGGGAGGAAAGGAGCAAAAGTATTATATTGGAACGTAGCGGGATTAAGAAAAAGAGGGGATGAATTTTGGGACTATGTACGACACTTCGAGGTAGTGGGACTGGTGGAGACTTGGGTGGAGAAACAGAGCTGGGAAAAAGTAGAAAGGACGCTACCGAAAGAATACAAATGGGAAGGACAATGGGCAAAAAGAGAAAGAAAAAGAGGAAGAGCTGCAGGGGGAATAATAACAGGGGTGAAGTTGGGAATTGAAGAGAAACAAAAAGAAAAGGGGGAAGAAGAAGGATACATGGAAAGAAACGTTCATATAGATAACGAATGGTGGAAAATAGTAACAGTATATAGCAAGGAGATGAGGAAAACAACAAGACGGGTCGAGAACACAATGAAGATGGACAGGGAAGAATGCATGCTGTTAGGGGGTGATTTTAACGGGAGAATTGGAGAGAGAGGAGCCAGAAATTGGGAAGAAGAGAAAGGGGATGGGAGAAGAAAAACGAAAGACAAAGTGGAAAATGCAGAGGGGAAGAGGCTGATAGAGTGGATAGAAGAAAATGGATGGGAAGTGCTGAACGGGAATAAACGAGGGGATGAGGATGGGGAAGTGACATACGTAGGCAGCAGGGGGGAAACAGTCATAGACTACGCAATAGTAAATGAGGCAGCATGGGAGAGAGTGAAAGAGTTCAAAGTGGGAGAAAGAGTGGACTCTGACCATCTCCCTCTAGAAATTACCATAGAGGGATCGAACCAAGAAGAAAAGGAAAAGGGAGAAATGAGAGAGGAGGAGAAGAAGGTGATAGTAAAAGTGTGGAGTGAACAGGGAGTGAAAGAGTACAGGAGGAGACTGGAGGAAGCAACATTCAAGGAGCAGGAAACAGAGAAGATGGTGACAGAGCTAAAGGAAGTGATCGAGAAAGCGACGAAGAAAAAGGAGGTGATAGTAAGGGGAGCAAAAGGGGCAGGAAAGAAAAATGGATGGTGGGACAGAGAATGTGAGCAAGCAAAGAGGGAAGTGGTAAAGGCGTTGAGAGGATGGAGGAGGAACAAAATTGACAGAAGCAGATTCCTAGAAGCGAAAAGAAGTTACAGAGAGAGATGTAGAGAGAAGAAGAAGCAGAAGAGGGAAAGGGAGGAGAAAGAGATAAAAGAAATAAGAACAGAGAGGGAGGTGTGGAAATACATAAACAGAGAGAGGAAGAAAAAGGAACCAGTGAGCGAGAAAATAACAATACAAGAATGGGAAGAGTACTTCATGGAACTGCTGGAAGGGAGGAAAGAAGAAGGAAAGGTGGGAACACAAAGGAAAGAGAAGCAGACGGTGATGGAGGAAACAGAAATCACAGCGGAGGAGGTCGGAAAACACATAAGATACTTGAAAAAGAGAAAGGCACCGGGATGGGACGGGGTGCAAAATGAAGCGTGGATGTATGGGACTGAAAGAATGGTAGAGAGAATGGTGGAACTGATGAATGGGGTATGGAGAGGAGAGGGATTCCCGGAGGACTGGAGAGAAGGCGTAATCTGCCCAATTTTTAAAAAAGGCGAGAAAAATAGAGCGGAAAACTACCGAGGAATAACTCTCCTGAACACGGGGTATAAGTTGTATGCGTCTGTTTTGAGCGAAAGGATGAAGAGGGAAATCGAGGAAAAGGGAGTGTTGCCGGATAGTCAGGCAGGGTTCAGAAAGGGAAGGGGTACTGTGGACAATGTGTACATCCTGGACCATTTAGCAAGGAACGAATTGAGGAAGAAAGGGGGGAGGATGTACGCATTGTTCATAGACTTCAAGGCGGCGTTCGACAAGGTTGACAGAGTGAAAATGTTTGAATGTATGAGAGAAAGAGGAATAAGTGAATGGCTGGTGCGGAAGGTAGAGGAGATATATGCGAGAACGAGGAACAAGGTGAAGGTGGGAGAGAAAGAGGGCGAATGGTTTGAGACAACAAAGGGAGTGAGACAGGGCTGCCCGCTCAGTCCCCTGCTGTTCACGATATACGTAGCGGATGTGGACGAAATGTTGAAGAAAGCGCAGGCGGGGGGGGGGTTGTAGTGGGTAGGGAGAAAGTATGGAGCCTGGCGTTTGCGGACGACATGGTGATTGTGGCAAAGAGTGAGAGAGAGATGAAAGAAATGATGAGGAACCTGGAAAAGTATGTGAGAAAGAAAAAGCTGGAAGTGAATGTAGAGAAGACGAAAATGATGGTGTTCAGCAAGAGGAAGAGGAAGAATGAGGAGAGCGAGTGGAAGTGGGAAGAAAGCAAGATAGAAAGAGTGAGCGAGTTTAAGTACCTGGGTTACACCTTCAACGAGAAAGCCACAGTCAGGGCGCAAGTGAGAGAGGTAGTGAGGAAGGCGAACAAGGTAGTTGGATGTGTGTGGGGAATAGGAGAGAGAATGTGGGGAGGCGAGTTCGGGAGGAGAATGATGATGTTCGAGAGCATGGTGGAGAGCGTGCTGATGTACGGAGCAGAGATATGGGGATGGAAGGAACGGGAGGAGGTGGAGAGGGTGCAAGAGAAATATTTGAGATGGGTGCTAGGAGTGGACAGAGAAACACCAGGGTACATAGTGAGGGAAGAGTGCAAGAGGAGCAAGCTGAGAGTAAAAGCGGGAAAGAGAGCGGCAAAGTTCGAGGACAGAATGGGTGGAAGGGAAGAATGCAGGATACTGACTGAGTGCTATAGAGAAAAGAAAAAGAACGCGGATGAGAAGGAGAGAGAGAAGTACTGTAGGAGGAACGGGTATGCCAGCGAGGAAGTGGAAAGAATGAGAGCGGAAGGAAGATGGATGTGTGCGGAGCTGAGCGAGAGGGACAGAGATACGGACAAGCAAGAGAGAAGGGAGAGAATCAGAGAAGCGAGGTACAACAGGGAGTATGAAAGGTGCGTGACAAAGGATGTTCCGGTGTATCTGGGGAGAGAGAGCACGAAAGAAAGGAAAATGATGGCGAGATTTAGATGTGGGAACGAAGAGAGAGAAAACAAGTACTGGATGGAGGAGGAGGAAAGAATGTGCAGGATGTGCCGTGAGGAGAGAGAGACGATCGAGCACATGTGGAGAGGATGCGGTGAAATGAGAGAAAGGGAGGAAAAGGAACGGGGAGAAATACTGAACGAAGACAGAAGAGAGATAGGATGGATGAAAGAGGTATGGAAGAGGAGGGAAAGGATAGAGAAGGAGAGGGGTGGGGAATAAAAGAAAATGTAGGTTAATTTAAAAAAAAAAAAAAGAAAAAAGAATGATTTTGGAATTGTAAGTTTATTTAGAACTGTGTAAAGTATAGGAATCCTTTAAAGCCCGTAGGGTAAAATAAAGTAAAGTAGTAGTTTGTATATTAAGTGCGCGAAGAGAGTGTTTTTTGTGCATGAAAAGGTCTTTTACGCCGAGACGAAGGTCGAGGCAGTATAAGCCTTTGAATGCACAACAACATCTTCGCCCACGAAATATAATAGTTATTTTTATATTAAGTGCGTGAAGAGAGTGTTTTTTGTGCATGAAAAGGTCTTTTACGCCGAGACGAAGGTCGAGGCAGTATAAGCCTTTGAATGCACAAAAACATCTTCACGCACGAAATATAAACAATATTTTTTCTATAATTGATTCAAAAAATTGAAATTAAAAATTCAAATTTTTGAAGGAACTCTGAAGTTTCAATGCAGTGACCATGTTGCTAGGTAACTAATAAAATACAGTGCGTGAAGTGAAACACAGAAATAGTCGTGTGCGTGAAATCGCATTTCACACACTGTTTTGTATGGTTTCTATGGTTTCGATCTTACTAACAATGCAAAAAGAAATACACGTTAGAAAATGACCCACTTCAGGCACCGATAACTATGCGTGAATTTCAATTTTTTGAATCAATAATAGAAAATAGTTATTTTTATATTAAGTGCGCGAAGAGAGTGTTTTTTGTGCATGAAAAGGTCTTTTACGCCGAGACGAAGGTCGAGGCAGTATAAGCCTTTGAATGCACAAAAACATCTTCGCGCACGAAATATAAACAATATTTTTTCTATAATTGATTCAAAAAATTGAAATTAAAAATTCAAATTTTTGAAGGAACTCTGAAGTTTCAATGCAGTGACCATGTTGCTAGGTAACTAATAAAAAACAGTGCGTGAAATGAAAAACAGAAATAGTCGTATGCGTGAAATTTCATTTCACACACTGTTTTGTATGGTTTCTATGGTTTCGATCTTACTAACAATGCAAAAAAAATACACGTCAGAAAATGACCCACTTCAGGCACAGATAACTATGCGTGAATTTCAATTTTTTGAATCAATTATAGAAAAATGTTATTTTTTTTTTTATGTGAAGTTATACTTGTGATACATTGTTGTTTTCAGAATTAAAATCTCTATCAGAATTACTAAAAAAAAGTACGTAATCCCATTTGAAAAAAAATATTTTGACAGTTTAGTCTTGAAGCCCTTAGAGCTATACGTGAATTTATTAAGCCGTTTTGTAGCCTATTAACAACCATTTAATTTGGTGTATAGATAATTAAAATCCTCCGATAAATAAGGGGGCTATGGACTCGTCTTTTTTTTTGGGGACATCCTGTATGTATTGCGTAGAGGGATGTATTATCTTTGTTGGTGCATCTGCAGGTAGTTTGGTTCCTCAAGGGTGGGCAGTGGGCACTATCCTGCAGGTAGCTTACCTCGCAAGATAAAACACCACCAGTACTACCTACTACGACTTCTGTATCAACTACCGGACAGTTCGGTCCAAATCCATTGTTGTTGGAATATACATTGTTAAATTTAAAACACTGAGTTTTAATCAGGTCCTTCGAACAATTTACTACAAAAACACATATACCAGCACCTCATTGCGGTCCTAGTCACGAACAATATTGATGATACAGGTAATCCTCGGTTAACACGGTAAATACGTTTCACTGTTTCAGTAATTTCAGTGTATCCTGAATTTTTAATTGTTATCCTTAGTAGCCATATAAAAACAATTGAAAGTTGTATATTGCACCTTCTATTCGGTAATCGAAATGTTTCGGTGACGGCATTCGAGACTTCGAGAGAATCTCCGCAGTAGACCGCCAACAACTACAAAAATGAAGAAATAATTTGCAAAGGAAGCTGAAGGTACTGAAGAAACGCCAACTGAAAGTACGCGATATAGTGGATATCTGAATTAAGAGGATATATCATATTTTGAAGGAAGACGTGACATAATCTCTGCTGCGTTGTTGACAGCTAAACAAAAGCACGGTGTTGTCAGCAAGTTGCATTTAAAGCATTAATAGCCGTTTGCACCATCGTAGTTTAAAATTAAGAAGAGCTTAAAATCTTGGTTACAATTATTAAAATCGTAGCAACAATTGTTTTTAAGCTTGGTGTTGCGGATGTTACAGCCGATGGGCCTCAGCGGGGTGGGGAAGCAACGCCCACTCAGGGGTTGGACGCTATCTACCTAAACATTATAAATTCCAAGAACATTAAACTTCTTAGATTCTTGTCTAGACTCTTGTCTCGATTCTTCAAATCTTCACTCGTTTCTTGTCGCGACTCTTGTCGTAACTATTGTCTCAAATTCTCGTTAACAATTATGTAATTCAAGTAGATTAAGTGTTGAGTTTTAAATAAACAAAGTTCAAGCAAACTACATATTTAATTGGTCATCCATTGTGATCCTCAACTACAAAACTGGTCATCCATTGTGACCACAAACATCTTCATCTATCGAGATTGGTCCTTCGAGCATTCCTCAAAAATTGGATCATCCATTGTGGTCCAAGTCATCACGAAACACTTGGTTTAAAAATAAGGAACGTCGGTGCAAGCGGCCATGAATCTTTTTGATGCTTTAATTGCAACTTGCTCTTAAAATCTTTTTTGAGAGAAAATGTATCACAACCTATGAAACCTGGATCCTTTACTTTACACTGTACGGAAACGTACTGTTACGTTAATAAATTTCTTTATTAACTCCGTTTTACATTACTCTCGTCGGAAGCTATTTACAAAACTTAAACCTAAACTTAAAACTAAAACTTAACCTACACTGCACCTCACGTCCTGTAGCACGCACGTCTCTCCACTGGTCACCCCTTGTCCTCGTCTTCGACCAGCGTTGAAGCTCTGGCCAAGAAAGGGAGACCACCACCGCACCACCTTCCGAACTGGATCCTGCACCCTGCCAACCGGCTCTCACAATTACCGCGGCCGCAATCCGCGGAGGACCTAACCGGACTACTCCGGGAGAACTTCTTCCGGTTCCCACCCCCGCCCCCGTCGTCCTGTCACAAAAACCGAAAAACACCAGAGGCGAAGCAAGATAAGGACACGAAAAAAGTTGAGATCACGTTATCATCGGGACAAACAACCCGTGGTAAAAAAATGAAATCAAAACGAAATTACCGTGTTCCTCCTTGGAAGGCCGGGGATGAAGATTCTCCCTTAGGTGCGGGGGTTGTGGAGGCGCTCCCTCGTTGAGGGAGGCACGGTGTCCTAGTGATCAGGGGAAGAAGCAAACCCGCCTTCCCGGCGTCGGTCACTCCAAACCTTGACTTTTCCCGTTGAGGGGTCCCTTAATCCGCCGCAGCGCCAGGCGTCAATCCGCCCTGGACACACGACCCTACTTCCCGGACCCCATCACGCCTTCGCACCTTCACACTGGAACGGCCCGTCCACCACTGACTCTTCCTTTTTCCCCCACAACGCTCGTGCCCTCAAAAAAAACCCGCTCTGGAAGGACTCGCGCCTTCCAGAACGGGTCTTCCTCGAGATGGTGTTGGCGGGAAAGTTTTGAAACGCAACAGTACCTACTAAGGGGTATCTTCAAACTCAGATAATTTGCAAATCGTTAACGAAACGGCAAATACAATGCTTCAACAACATCAGTTGGCATGGTTTTGAATTTGCAATGTCTTATCGAGCCTTACCGAGTTTCGTGAATTACTCAATTTCTCGGACAGTTTTATCAACATTGGAAACATCTTGATATTAGTTTTTGGGGATTCCCTAGGGACGATAATACGAGTAGGTACACTTTTTGACATTTTTATTAGTCAAGATGAATTAATGATAAAACCAGTTAGGTTCATTATGTAAGACAGTTCGAGTTAGTGTGTCTGGTGGAAACATTGGTTGAGGAACGGAATTGAAAAAGAATTGAAAAGACGCTACCCAAAGAGTATAAATGGAAAGGTCAATGGGCAGAAAGAGAAAAGAAAAAGGGAAGAGCTGCAGAGGAAATAATAACAGGGGTGAAAGTGGGGATTAAATGGAAATGGGGAAGAAGAAGGATGCATTGAAAGAAACGTTAATATAGGCAACGAGTGGTGGACAGAGTATGACAGTTACAGCAAAGAGATGAAGAAAGACAACAACAAGACGAAATGAAAGAAAACAGGGAAAATGCATGCTGATCGGAGGGCACTTCAACGGGAGAATAGGAGAAAGAGGGAGGATGGGAAAAGAAAATCCAAAGACAAGGTGGAAAATGTAGAGGGGAAGAGACTGATGGAATGGATCGAAGAAAATGGATGGGAAGTATTGAACGGGAACAAACAAAGGGACGAAGAAGGGGAATGGACCTACATAGGTAGCAGGGGGGAAACAGTTATAGATTACGCAATAGTGAAGGAAGAAGCATGGGAAAGAGTGGAAAAATTAACAATAGGGGAGAGAGTAGAGTCGGACCATCTCCCGCTGGAAATAATTATAGTAGAAACTAATCACAAACAAAGGGGGAAACGAGGAGCAAGGGAGGAGCCGAAGAAGGTGACAATAAAAGTATGGGATGAACAAGGAGTGGAAGAGTACAGGAGGAGACTAGAAAAAGCAACATTTCAGGAGCAGGATGTGGAGAAGAAAGCGACGACGAAAAAGGAGGTGACAGTCAGGGAAACAAAAGGGGCAGGAAGGAAAAATGAGTGGTCAAACAGAGAATGTGAACAATTGAAGAAGGAAGCGGTAAAGGCGTTGAGAGAATGGAGGAGGAACAAGAGCGACAGAAGCAGATTCCTAGAAGCGAAAAGAAGATACACAGAGAGAGATGTAGAGAGAAGAACAAGCAGCGGAGAGAGAGGGAGGAGAAAGAGATAAAGGAAATAAGAAAATAGAGGGAGGTATGGAAATACATAAACTGAGAAAGGAAGAAAAAGGAATCAGTGAGCAAGGAAATAACACTGCAAGAATGGGAAGAGTACTTCATGAAACTGCTGTAAGGGAGAAGGAGAGACAGGAACACAAATGAAGGAGAACCAGACTGCGCCGGAGGAAACAGAAATCACAACGGAAGAGGTGGAAAGATAGATAAGGAAGCTGAAAAAGAGAAAGGCACCGCGAAGGGACGAGGTGCAGAATGGAACGTGGCTCTATGGGACCAAAAGAATAGTAGAAAGAATGGTTGAACTGATGAATGGAGTATGGAGAGGAGAGGGATTCCCGGTAGACTGAAGAGATGGCGTAATGTGCCCTATTTATGAAAAAGGAATTGAAAAACAGAAAAACAGAGTGCAAAACTACCGAGAAATAATTCTCTTGAACACGGGGTATAAGTTGTATGCGTCAGTCTTGAGCGAAAGGATGAAGATAGAGATCGAGGAAAAAGGAGTGGTGCCGCACAGCCAAGCCAGATTCAGCAGGGGGAAGGGGCACTATGGACAATGTGTACATTCTGGACCATCTAGCAAAGAACGAACTGAAGAAGAAAGGGGGGAGGATGTGCGCACTGTTCGTAGACTTCAGGGCGGCGTTCGACAAGGTTGGCAGAGAGAAAATGTTTGCGTGTATGAGAGAGAAAGGAATAAGCAAATGCGGAACGTCGAGGAGATATACGCGAGAATGAAGAGCAAGGTGAAGGTGGGAGAGAAAGAGCACCCTCTTGGTTTGAGATGACAAAGGGAGTGAGACAGGGCTGCCCGCTCAGCCCCCTGCTGTTCACGATATACGTGGCGGACGTGGATGAAATATTGAGGAAAGCGCAAACGGGGGGGGGGGGTAGTTGTATAGGGGAAGGAAGTTTGAAGCCTGGCGTTTACGGAGGACATGGTGATTGTGGCAAAGAGTGAGAGAGAGATGAAAGAAATGAAGAGTCTGGAAAAGTATGTGAAGAAGAAAGATTGGCAGAATAACAATATGCATGTCAAAATGGCAATTCAACCTTTTATGATACATAGGTATTTATTTCATATTAAATTTCTTTTTTATCCGAGGTGTAAGTAGTTTGTAGCCCGATCGCGAAGCCCGAGGGCCCTACGTATTAATTATTATTATTATATGAATAATGCACATCGACACTGATCTTGCAATTGGTGCAATGGTGTTGTACTGGGTGTAGGAGGTACAGTGATGGTATCTTGAATCTGGACATGACTGGCTATTTCTTGCAAAAATTCATTTGAAATAGCAATTCCATTTTTTTCGAATTCTTGCCATCCAGAAAAGCATGAAGTACGCTAAGAAAGAATACTAAATTTTAGACCTATAATTATCTCCCGTGAAACTGCTAGTGCTAAGGTAATTCCATTGAAACTAATTCTTTCACTACCTCATGGCGCCGAGTTTATCACACCTTTTCAAGGAAAAATTCGATTTTGCAGAAAAGCAGTACACTTGATATTACATTACATATCAGCATATCGTCTACCTAAAACTTAGGAAAATAGTGGAAAGCACAACGTGGTTGATCAAATAGGTACATTGCTCGCAAATGAAATCTGTACACCCAGACACAATGCGTTTTTTAAAATAAACAAATGATTGAATTTTAAAGGAATTCGGACAAAGAATTCACAGTCGTTATCAACATTTTGTTGAAAACTAAAGGATTTTCTTATTGCGTTTGATAACGTTAGGTATCGTAAAAAAAATGACGCAGTGGTTTTGCAGTTAATTTACCGCCCGCGTTTGGTGCTCCCATTAACGCCAAATCACCGTCACCTACGTCTACATTGGTGCAGAGAACGTGAATACTAGACTCTTCAATGGCAACATGTGGTCTTCTCCGATGGATCAAGATTTTGTATGGGACCCCATGATGGACGGTAGAGGATGAGGCGACTACGAGGTGAACGTAACGATTTAACGTTATTGCTATGGAGTGCCATGTACCGAGCGATAATTTAAAAAATAAATCGAGTTTGCTTTGGAGCCTATGCTGTAGCATGGGTTGCAATAGGTAACACGCCGACTCGATTTATTTTTTAATTGATCGCACCGTACTATACTACATATTGGAGTAATGGTATGGGGTGCTATTACCACGGCAACAGATGTCGATTACTGTTTATTCGAGGCATTATGACAGCCCAACGGTACCTACATTAATGAAGTGTTAAGACCCATTATTGTGCCTTATGTAAGAAGCATAGAAGATGGCATTTACAACAAGATGCACGCTCACACATTGCTGAAGTTTCTTTGGCTTTGTTGGAAGAGGAAGAAATCGACTTGTTGCAATGGGCCCCCCGATCCCCTGCTTTATCGCCCTTCGAAAAACTGTGGGATACGATGGGGAAATTCATCGATGATTTACCACATCCTCTAAAAACTTTGGAAGAACTTCACGGTGCCGTAGCAGATGCATGAGAGGCTACTCCTCAGGAGTTCATAGGCTAGCATGCTTTGCAGAATACAGGACTGTATTCGAGAGAGTAGTAGCCCAACTCATTTTTATTAATTTCTTCAACTTCTTCTTTGCCGAATTGGTTTAAACTTTAATCATTTGTTACTGAGTGTACCCTGAATTAGTGTTTATTCACAATGGACATAAGCTTGACATAAGGCATAAGAAATTCATGATACATGTAGTGTGTATACTATTAATTTTTACGTAACTTATGAGAAGTGATCTCAATAAACATTATTGTTGTGTAAGTACAAAAAGGCATGAAGAATCATATTCGAGTTATATCGACACATAAATTATTTTCCAATTGCCCAAATTTACAAATTATTCTTAGGTATCTCTTATGTATTTTTTATGTCTTATGTCCATTGTGAATAAGCACTTATGCGTTATAAAAAACGCATTGTTTCTGGGTGTATTGCGAGCAATATTATCTTCCAAATTATACGTAAAATTAAGAGGATTGCATACTTTGTTAGCGTATAAAAGATCCGCCAATACCGCAATTTACGTCGAAAGTAGAAGTGGAAACGCTGTTGAATTTTGATCTGAGGGAAAAATAAAAGTTAAGGTACTACTCTCGTGTCAAAAATGGATTACTCCCTAGAATTCGAACTTTTAGGGAAATAACGTTTTTCATGTTGTGTGTAACTAGAATTTTCAAAAGTTATTTTGAATGCCTAAGGTTGATTACTTTGAATTGAGAGATTAAGTCCAAATAAATATGCCGCCAGTAACCAAAACCAAAATTGATTGTGAAACGAAAAATCATCTATCACTTAGCGAGAAATTAGTCATTTGCAACTGTTACAATTAATTTGCTGTCTTACATTTTTGGGATATCTTTTGTTTGTCACCAGGAACCACATAGCCTCCAACCTAACCAAATTTATGGCAACCTAGTAACGAATATCCCTAAATCCTAGGGAGTAATCCATTTTTGACACGAGAGTATCGGATAGCAAAAAAACTGGTACAGTATGTTACTATAGACACTTCCAAAACTCATTCGGTTTGGAAGTGTCTACAGTAACATACTGTAAGTAGTAAGTACTCTCGTGTCAAAAATGGATTACTCCCTAGGATTTAGGGATATTCGTTACTAGGTTGCCATAAATTTGGTTAGGTTGGAGGCTATGTGGTTTCTGGTTACAAACAAAAGATATCCCAAAAATGTAAGACAGTAAATTAATTGTAACAGTTGCAAATGACTAATTTCTCGCTACGTGATAGATGATTTTTCGTTTCACAATCAATTTTGGTTTTGGTTACTGGCGGCATATTTATTTGGACTTAATCTCTCAATTCAAAGTAATCAACCTTAGGCATTCAAAATAACTTTTGAAAATTCTAGTTACACACAACATGAAAAACGTTATTACCCTAAAAGTTCGAATTCTAGGGAGTAATCCATTTTTGACACGAGAGTATACTCCGTACGGTGATAGATTGTAGGTTTTTAAATTCTAGTTCCAAAACATAAAGCAGTCAAAAATTCTAAACTCTCCATCTCAATTGTTTCACGTTATGGAGAAAACCGTTGTATACCTGCAGATTAATTCCCGCCACACTACTCTCTGGGTCTGTCTTCTGTCAAAAAACGTACGGTAATTGTTCACTTTAACTACTTCTGGAATTTTCTAGCTAGATAGCCTCAGGGTGTCCTCCTAGATCGTGTCCCACCATTCAAACCTTGTGCAAATGCCTTTTTTTTTCTCTCTTGTTGTGTTTCAAGGTCGCGCCAAGTCTTAGTATAACTAAAGGGTAAGGAAAATTTTCATTTGCACAAGGTTTGAGTGGTGGGAAACGATGTAGGTGGACGTTCTGAGGCTGTCTAGCCAGAAAAAACGGGAAAATTCCAGAAGTAGTTAAAGTGAACAATTACCAAAAATAAAATGACATATATTTTTTGAGCTACATTTTTTTTTAATCGCTTTTAGTCTTCTACGTTGTCAAACAACCTCGTAAGTAAAATTTCGGCACATTTTAAAAATACATTCTGTATATCATACATGGAGGTAGTATTAATTAAGTTAATACTATCTCCATGATATCATATTTTATCAAACGTACACCAATGCAGTTTCCTTGTTTTAAAGCATATTTCCTATAACCTTACTTCGCATTGGCGTACATTTTATAAAACATGATATACAAGGGTGTATTTTTAAAATGTACGATATCTGCACAACTTTCAAAATCACCCTGTATACTTCAAGTAGTAACATTTTTTGTCCTGAAATTATGCTGTAATTACTAATTAGTGTATTCTAGTGCATTTTGTAGTGTTGGGTTACAAGCCTACAATTTAAAATCTCCCAATCTCTCTCTGGACGAAGCACAGAATAGAATCAATTGATTCTATTCTGTGGACGAAGTATACAATATTACAATCACAAGGCAAAGCACATATCACATAAAAAAAAGATATCTTTTCCATCATAGATAATTTTCTTAATTAATTTTATAGAATTGTTTGTGTTTGTTGTGACTTGTGACACTCCCCAGGTACATTTGGTTCTGTATTTATTTATGATGTGCAGCACATGTGCGATGTGTAGCCTAAAGGCGGGTACAGATCAAGCGCGTCGATCCGCGCCGTGCCGTGCAAAACGTTCGCGAGCGTTGCAGGCGCGGTCAGGTCAGTTTGAACGGGTTACCGAGCATAAACGCGCAACAACGCGCACGAACAAGCATTCGCAAACATTATCCGCCTGATGTCGGTACATACAGAACACCTTCGGTACATCAAAGAAATTTGGTTGTTCGTGTGCGCTCGATTTGGACGGATTTTTTATGTTTGTCGGTGAATTCGTCAAGAGCGAACGCAAACAGCTGTCTAGATATCTCCAATTTAGTTAAAATGGAACACAGCCAAACATCCGCGCATTTGGTCAGTCTGGATTCTGGACAGTTCTTCAAACATAAAGTTGACTCAAGTTGCAAAAAACCAATTTGGATTTGCAACAACAATTTTATGGCATTAGTCGTTTGAAATTACTTTAAAACTGTACTTATATGGGAAATATTCAATCCAAACTATGATTTTCAGGTCCCTTTGTGGCTTTATTTGGTTCAAAAATATTGAAAAAATGCTGTTACAAATGACAAGTGGTTTTTTGCAACTCGAGTCGACTATACACGAATTTTGTTAGCAAACGTTTTGCACGGCACAGCGCGCTTGATCTTTACCCGCCTTAATATGTGCAGTAGCAGAGGCACTAGGCAGTAGTGACTCTAGTGACTTTGTAGTTGTTAATTGAAAAGCGTACATTTTATGTTATTTGTGCCATTGGGTAAATTCTTAACCTCACCTCTGACCTCACCTGTCACCTATATTGCTAAATGTAAATGTTTGAGAGTGAATATAAAAAAAATCAAAAGTAAGGTTAAGAATTTTTGTTGGTTGCTATAAATAAATTTATATTTAAGCTGTTTAGGTAACTACAGTAAATTTTTTCCACATAGAAATGGAGAAAGAAAAAACTGTAACTCTATACATACCTTCCGGGATGAAAATGGGCCTTGTAACAGAACCATTAAGGGCTCAGAAAAAACAAAAATCAAGTATATCATCGAATAATAGGAAGGTTGGCACAAAAGAAAATAATTTTACAGAAACTAAATTTTCACCAGAAAATTACAAAATAAACAAACCCAAAAATGCTCAGGATAAGAATTATAACACACCACAAATTAGCAAGCACTCTGATGTCCAAAATAATATGGGAAATAAAATAACACCCCCAAAAACGATTTGTAGAAACAGAAGCTTAAAACTTGAGCAGTATAACTTTAAAATAAATGAGAATATAATATATGATGTAGATATAAATAGTATGAAAGTTAATCTAGAGGATGTCAAAGATGCTACTTTACTTAGTGGGAATAATGTTCTTTATAATAAAAAAACTGAATTAGTTAAATCAAATGAATCAAGTCTGATGTCCAGAAGTCATACATTTAAAAGTGATGATAAAACAGAAGATAGAAGGAAAAACACTACTGATATGTTACAAGAAACTAAAACATGTGAAAACATATTTCTGAAAAGTAGATTGTGTGAACAGTTAAGAAAATCTAAAGGAAATTGTACGGCTGTTAACAACAATAATGATCAGACAATTGAAAGCTGTGTTAAAAATATAAAAAAAGATACACAAGAGCTTCAGCAGCAAAAAAGTAGAAAGTTAGAATGTAATTGTACTAAATGTGATAAATTTGTAGATTGCTCAGCTTGGTGTTGTAATAATGTTGAATTTGGTGACAACAGTAGTTTTAAGAAAGTATTAGCTCTGTTAAAATCAGATACAAATAGAAAGGAAATGCCCATAAAATCAATTACCAATGACAAAATGGTTTTGCATGGGTACGGATAATTAAAACTTTTAGGGCAGGTTTCACTAACACCAGTTAAAGTTAACTGTAGGTTACAATATAAGAAAAACATTGTTATAACAATAGGTAACTAAAGTAACGAAGCATTTTAACCTACAGTTAACTTTAACTGGTGTTGGTGAAACTAGCCCTTAGTTCATTTTTTATACCTCTTATTTTTAGGGCCGTCATATCAAAGCCTGTGTCTTCTTTAGAAAACACCAGCTTCGATGAATATATTCAAGGCGCCTTGAAATCACATAATTGTGCAATTGCTACCAACATGCAGTCATATGTGTGGCCAGCTGTTCAAAGAGGTTTAAATGTCTTCATGGTGGGTGCCCCCCAAACTGGTAAAACTTTGGCATATTTACCATCATTTTGTACCTCTGCCCTTGAAAAAAGTGGAAGATATTTGGAACTGTCTGATTATGAAGGACCTCTAGTTGTTCTGTTATGTTCTGACAGCAAAAAGTGTGATGACTTGGAAGGGTTAATTAAAAGTTTAATTACAGATTGTTGGGATATAGCAACAGTTTCAGTGTTGAAAGATTCTTCAGTTCATGTAAGAAAACAAACTTCTTTACAATACATAAATAAATGTATCTAATTTCATTTTATTGACTGAAATTGATCTGGAAAAAAGTCTATACACAATACAAAATGTCATGCATTTTCCACTAACAAGTTTGATTGTTTTATTATGTTGCAGATAAATTGTGACATACTGATAAGTGTTCCTTCAATTTTGGAAGAAAGTTTAAAACTAGAAACAGTGAGATTAAAACGCTTATGTCACGTTGCTATTGAAGATGCACACGTTTTGTTAAAAACTCACAATCAAAGTATGGAAAAATTGTTTACTGTTATGAATAAGCTCCAGATTAATAGACCACATAATAAAAACATTCAGATAGTTGTAAGCTCTGAAAAATGGTCACCTGATCTTGATACGTTATTGAAGAAACTGTACACTCGTCCTCTTGTTTACATTGAAGACTTTCTGGAAGCTGCGTTGTACTCAAACATTAAATTCAAAACAAAAAAAGTGAAGTCATCACACAAACTCTTCTATTTAGAAGGTTACTTGTTAATAATATTGCAAGCAACATGTTTCCAAACCTTTTTTTTTCAGATATTCTTAAAACCAACTATAGAAATCACAGGACGATAGTTTTTTGTAAGGACAAAGAAATTCTTGATATCAGCGAATACCTTAAGATACGTGGGGTAGAGTGCATTACAATTTCCAATGACTTAATGGAAGATGAGATACATGAAAATGAGAATTTGTGGTGTTCTTTAAATACAGAAACTTATAAAGGTAAATGACAGTACAGTAATTTCCAATATTCAATCAATTTTTGTAGTCCTGTTAACGACTGATGCATTGTTTGAAAAAACGCAACACGTTTTAAACGCCAGTTGGATTGTTCACTATTCTTTTCCATCTAATTGGAGTTACTTTCAAAAACGCTTCAGGAGTTTGGCAGAAAATTTGTACACGCCATTTAATGTCGACAGTAAGACTTCCCTAGATCGATGTAGTTTCCTCATAATAGATGAAAATTCCAATGAAGAAACGTTCATAAATACGTTCACCGATGTTATAACTCGTAACTTGATAAAGTATTTTCAGTTGTGATAGTGTTGTGAATGATTTTTAATTTTTTCGATAAATAGAACTCAAAGCGAATATTAGTTGTGGCACGTTCAAATATTATGTTTTTTTTAATACTTTCTCTTTAAACCTCCTCCACTCATTTAGCTTTGGACGAAATAATTCTGTTATGTATATTATTCAGGTTTAATGTATTTCACTTATTACAATGATAATAAATCTCATAAAATGTTATAACTAAAACCTTTCAAAGGTGTTAAGACTGGTTGGTACGTTATTTTTCGGAGTATTCTTCATTTATCAATTTCCATAGATGAAAAAATTATATCACTGAAAATCTTGCGATTTTTTAATTGCACCTTTGATTTAATTATTATTCGTAAAAATATAACTTTTACAAATCCGTATTGTTTTTGTATAAACTACAGATTAACACAACATAGAAATTCACTCCACCCTCGAACATGTTTTTGCGGCGATTCGTTCGCTGCGCCTGAGAGAAGAAGGTTGCGGATTTATGGAAGCTCTCGGACGTTTTTCGGTTTCACTTTTACTTTGTTTTATATTTTCCTTATCAACGCAGGTCCAACGACCAACTCTACCATCCCACTAAAAAAGAGAATTTCTTACATACGGAATTATCACTGCTTAAAACTTACAGAAGACGTGAGAATTTCATTTCTGTAAGGGTGCCAGGCCACATCTCTTAAGCAGGCCTTATGACCGTGGACAAATTCCACAATTTTCCCAGTAAGAGAATCGTAAACTGAAACAGTACACTCTAGACTGATACAATGGTTTTCAATTTCCACTTACTTATTAAATCACCGGTCCCTGATCCAGTGTAGATGAATCTTTGACCAGTAGTCTCCGCAGGTGAAAATCTACACCTTATTAAGGTTTTTATAACAACGTGGCCTCTGTAAGTCATAATCGAAGTGTCGCCTTCCAATTTGTCCTTGCAAGTGAACACTTAAAACAGAAAAAAATATTTTAGACTGTTGTACCAATACTTTACAAAAGCGTTTGAAAACTTCGCGTTCTCACGTGTGTATATGTGACGCATATATGAAAAGTGTTGTGACTACTGTTGTCAGTATGTTAGCACGTATAAAAATTTTTGTTAAAGACACGATCCCAACTGAAGTAAAAATGAATGCTACATTTTTTCGTAGTCCATCAATTCATCGAAAATGAAGTAGTCCAGAACGAAAAAGAGTGTCAAACTAGGGAAAACATAACACAAATTTTCTTTCTCCAAAAAGTGATGGCGCCAAGTGAGACAGACCATAATGAAATAAGACCTGAAATGGTCAAGAAGAAATTATTGTTTCTCCACGACGTATGCATGTGTCGGAAGTTGTCGCAATAAAGCTTCACGCTTTTTTCAAGGTATGGTCCTTTTAGATTTTTACAATTTTTTAAATCAAAAAATTCTTTGACTGGAAAAAAAAATTAGACAAATAAGGAGTAATCACAACACTGGTAGGATTTTTGTAGAGGTTTGAATATCATTACAAACAGGAAAAAACAATTACAAAATTTTTGGACTAAATTCATAAGATTTATGGGAAAGTACGTTGAAAAGTAAAACGTTAGCATTATTTTGTTTGTTTCTGGATTGAGCTGCGAATGTTTTAAACCGTCGTCGTGTGTCCAATGAGTCTTTCTCAGTTATCATTACAACGTAAAAGTTAATTTTTACCAGGCTTAAACATTGTGCAACATGTTGCCAAACGTATCTCCTTCTGCAAATACTCGAAACTTTTTAAATTACTATTTGAAAGAAATTAACAGTTGCAGAAGTATAAAATAAAATAACTATCCTTCCAAAAGCGTAGTTTGTGCAAGAACGACACTTCGTTCTTAGTAATGTGTAATATTTAATTTTTCGGTTATTACTTCATCTGTGTAATTGAAGTTGAATTTTTCCCATTTCAAATTACTTTTGCTCGACAAAATAATATTTTGACGTACATATAGCGATACAAAAAATATCTGGCCGGTTTTTTAACAAATAGTGCTCATTAACAGTTCAATAAACAACAATTAGTTTGATGAGTGTTGTTCAAAAGATAATTTTTAATTAACAAAGCGGAATCTGCTTATAATGAAGTCGATTATCAGTGAAAAGTGCAATTCATTCTCCAACTAAACACAAATAAATAAGAGATAAAACACAATAACATAAAACTTCAAATTGTCACTGATAAAAAGGTTAAACAAAGAAAAAACCGCTTATCAGATGTTGGGATTTTCACGATGTGAATTAGATCATTACAAAGCTAATTTTACAGTAAAAGTTATCAATAATTAAAGAGTCAAAAGGTTCTTAATTCTTATCTTTCGTTCGAGAAATCTCTGCTTGCAATGTAAATTATAAATTTGTTTTTGAAATATTTACACAGAAATTGAAAAAATAGAAAAAAAGTTATAAATCACAATAAAATAAATAATAAAGTACAAATTAAATACTGAATATTTATATCTCCTTTAAAAAAATGCAAGTCATATTATCTCGTTTAATGACCATTTTCTCATTTATCATAAAAATAACAAGATAAAATTAATATAAAACAACTACATTCACTCATTTGTAGAGTGGAGATGCAGTGTTGTACCAGATATCAGATAATCACCCTTTTTAGCTTCAAAATTTCACGACTCAGCGACTCGTTAATTTTTATTTTCTGTAGTCATATATCTGACTGTGGCATATCATTGACATCGAGTTACAATGTCGTAAAAAATAACAACGATAACTGATTATTTTTTTTTTTATACAAGTAATTCTGTAATTTTGAAAAAAATATGTTCAGTACTTCTGACAAGCTTACTAAACCTTTTATTTAACCTAGTCTGCAATTGTAATGGGGCAGCCTGCACTTCTACACTATAGAGAATCCGGTGATAGAAAAAGAAAAGATCTACGTCAAAGATTCGCGTCTGACTTTTTGCACAATTGTTTTTTGAATGAAAACAATTTTGGACATTCGATATTATGGCTACGTGGTAATCAATTTTTTTTATTCTATTGTCCGTAATTTTTTTTTGCGATTTAAATAACGCATGAAAACGATTACGAAGAATTAGTCGTTTAAATTATTTTAATTCAAATATAAATTAACCGTCACCTAAAACCTCCGAGGCTATTCAGATAAGCAAACGCCACCTTTACCACTCACATTTTTTAGGCACCTGCTGCCACCTGTAATCCCACGTTTGGTCGTTCGCAGCATTCAGCGACTTTTCGGCAGCTTTATCACCGGAAAACACCCTCACGTCCCACAACTTTATGCTTTGATCCTTGCTGTTGGATATCAAGTGTCTGCCGTCTCCTCTCGAATCGATGAACGTGATCCCGTCCATGTGGCCCGCCAAAATTCCCACCGGTCTTGCTGACGACTCGTCTAGAGTCCTTCTGTCCCACACCTTGATCAAACCGTCATCTCCTCCGCTGTAGATTATGTGCGAAGAGTCATCGGCGAAGGCAACACTGTTAACGTCGTACTCGTGGGCAGGAATCTAAAAATTAGAAAGCGTTGTAGATTTGCAAGAGCGGTATAATTATTCACCCTCAGTGTCCTGTCGTGCCTTTGGAGATTGTAGATGTATAAATGACCGTCGTTGGCACCACCCAAAAATTCTTTTCCGCACGACGAAAATACGACCGAGAACACGCAAAATCTTCGGCTCGTGTTGGTGAGGCAGAGCGGTTCTTGGTGGGTGCTTTCGCTTATCGAACATAGATGTACTATGAACTAAACCGTGTACGATCACTGCTGCTCTTTGAAAAAGAAAACTTACGTGAGGATGACCAGGTCGAGTATAAGAATTGGTTTTGATCGGGGCTGACGGCAATGTCTATTATGCTCCATCCTATATCTCTTGCATTTAGAGTATTATATAGTTTGTAGGAGGCATCGTCGGATTTGTATAATCGAATTTGCCGATCTAAAATGTTACTGTTTCTTTACATATAATGTTTACTTACTAGACCCTAATATAAAAACAAGAATGTACCTTGTGAAGCAGTTATAAACGTCCTACCATCTTTAGAAAAAATACCACAGAACACTTTTCCATTATAGATATCTAAGATGGACATACTATTTGGTACAAATCTATTGTTTAATTTACATTTCTGGGCGTATGAAAAACTTCTATATGAACACATGCCCTTCTGAAATAAAATTATTTAGTGAACTTTGATTCCGCCTTTCGTTTAACGAACTTGGTAATAACGATCAACAAAAACTATGTAACTCATTTTAATCAATGAATTATTTATACTAATTTACTTACAGAGTGCAGAGACTCAAAGTCACTTTAAAACTTACTTCTCTATTCAAAATCATATCTGATATATTATTTGACATGAATTGACTTTGGTATCCTAAACCTGAAGCCATCCTGGTCGATAAGGAAAATTCACTTTTCTAAAATGGAGCAAAAATTATAGATTTGTCTTGCTCAGAAAAGTTTTGTTCAAATTTTTGAACGAAATTTTTCCTGTTTTCTAAGCAATACTAAAATTTACTGAAGTATTCTTAAAAACCCTTTCAGTAGATGAGATAAATTTTGTTCTACTAGTAAATAAGTCCAACTTATAAGTCGAAAAGAACTTAAATATTTTACTGGACAAAAGAAAAATAAAGCATTTAGTTCAAAACAAAATCTCATAATTCTAAAAAACAATTTTCTAATTACCATATTTTTTGCGTGTTTTGAATATCTTTGTTAACTTTCAAGTAAGAGATAATCACAGTGTATCATTTTACTCTTCAAATACTTACATCAAGCGTAGATGTGTTTGGCTTAAATTTAACTTTTGGTAATCTCATCCCAAAGGTGTCTCCAGCTGCTGAACTCCTTATTTCTAATTGTTCACTAGAGATAACACAATACATATATTCAAACAAATAAAATCTTCTATTTTACATTTCTTAAGAATCAGAATAATGAAAACATCTTTATAACCTCACAATATGTACTTCTTTTAAAATAAATAAGTTAAGTCTAGAGAATGACAATATGACAATGGCCTTTGACTTAACCAATTTGGTACATTTTACTAAAAGTTGCCAGAGTTAGTACAATTTGTCAAAAAACAGATTTTATGCTTGCAAGATGTCAATTTAAATAAATTGAGATTTCAGTATTTTACTACATGTTGCTGTTCGCCCTTGCCAATTAAAGTAACAATGTGAATGATGATAATTAACGTAATAATTGGTATTAAATTCTATCAATAATGACAACATTTACGATTTTTAATACCTATGTATTAGACTTTGCAAAAGAGCTGCATACTGATGTCCATTCTCGAAATCAGACTCATCTTCGCTTGCAGATCCAGACCCAGACTGCATATCACTCTCGTCCGTTCTCGAATTGTAGGAGCCCATGGAATGTAAAAGGGCAATAGATTCTTCAGTACAGGTTCAGTACCGCAATAACACTTCAAGAACAAATGATGAAATTCATCACAGTCACTATCGTCATTATTCAACAACAAACAAAACTGACTGAAGTTATAATTAACAACGAAAAAAGAAAAACTACTAAACAATACTTGTCCAGACAACTACCTTTTTATTTTGACCAGCCAAAATGAAAGACAATAACAAGTGTGAGTTTGAGATAAACTGCGCACTGCCATTTACGCAACAAATCAGAATTACAGAATTGCCAAATTTTCCTTACGAAATTTTTACCTTTCGGATTTAAACCAATGGCTTGAGAAAGTCTCACACGTAATGTAACACCCGTAAAATGTCTAAATTTTGTACGTTACACAATCTTTCTTGATAAAACTGGTTTCCTTTCTAATGTTCAGAGGACCAGATATGTCCACTAAAATAATGTCACTATAATCGTGTCAAAAATAAATTACTCCCTAAGATTTAAGCTTAGGGATATTCGTTATCGTTACTAGGTTGCTTAGGTTGGAGGCTATGTGGTTTCTGGTGACAAACAAAAGATATCGTAATCATATCAAAACTGTAAGGCAGTGAATTCCTTGTAACAGTTGCAAATGGCTAATTTATCGCTAAGTGATATATACTTATAACAAGAAAATAAACACAAAACGATTCCAATGATAATATCAAGGCCAAATTAAAAGCGATGGTTACCAACAGCATTGAAACTAGGGTATTATTAGCAGGGGTTTTGCTGCCAACCTAAATTTGAATTTCCAACGCCTACCGCGATGCCACATAGGTAGCGTTTTTAAATTCATCAACTTTTTGCGGTGAATTTCAACATTGGTGAACTGTCAATCATAAGTTTTTTTTGTGTTGAACATTTATGTTGTGCAAAAATGTGATGAATAGGGAAACGGATTTGGTGGAAAACTGATGACTGTGCTGACTGGTGCTGATGTCATGACACCCGAAGTATAAACATAACCTAAACATTTTTTCATTTTCGGCGACTATTATTATTATATGAATAAATATGTGCGACATTAGTCTTCTTGGGACCATAATATTGGTAAAACGGATAACAATGCCTTTGGAAGATTCATCAGATGATGATTTATTAACTTCCTCTGATGAAGAAATTATTTTAAACAGAAGAAAGACTCATGAAAAAATTAGAGGATACGTGAATAATGTTGCACTTTTCCAGTTTTTCCCTCGCTTTGCTTTGACATTGACAGTTTGACTTCGACAAACTATTTTGACATTTCCCCCACTATTCGTCCACCAAACAACCAACTCCCATTGCAGATGGGAAAGGTGAATTTTGGTTGAGGCCAACATGAAATTTTTGGTGAATAAAGAAACGTGTTTTCTTAAGCTCAACATAAATCTAACAGTAATATAACAACGTTTTGGTAGAAAACTGATTCCACCGATTGATCCATCGATGAATTTAAAAACGCTCTCTTATTCTGAATTATAATATAGATGTTTTTTCATTTCACAATCAACTCTCAATTCAATTCATAGTAACCAACCTTAGGCATTCAAAATTACTTTTGAAATTACACACAATCGATGCACACAACATAAAAAACGTCATTTCCCTAAAAGTTCGAATTCTAGGGAGTAATTTATTTTTGACACGATTATATGTAGTATCCTGCTAGTTCAGGGTGTAATAAACTACTACTAATGGTAACACTGTAACGATTTTGACAAGTGTCAAATGTCAAATGTGTCATTGTCAAAAATGTAATGTGGATTTCGACGTCTGAGTCCGTTATCTTACCGACAAGGTAGAAGAGTGACGTGGATTTTCAATTTTGGTTAGTTGCGATATAATTTTTTTACTTTAAAAGCGAACCGCACATTTTTTCTAATTCATAATGACCAAACAAAAAATTAATATTAAAGAACGATTATCAGATGGAGAAATTGACCTTAGTATGTCAGATTTGCAAGATGTTCCTGTTAAAGATATTGTAACGGTGTTTTAAACCTAATTATAACATAATCATTATTTTGTAATTTTCAGGCCATATTCAAGAAAGCTCCAAGTTTAGATTTATCTAACAATCATCTAAAAACACTGCCTGTAAGTACCTAATAATCACTAATAATTAATTAATAGTTTATATTACTGCCTAGAAACGTATGTTACACTTTTTT
The DNA here is from genome assembly GCF_963966145.1 of Tenebrio molitor. NCBI lineage: Eukaryota > Metazoa > Arthropoda > Insecta > Coleoptera > Tenebrionidae > Tenebrio > Tenebrio molitor. The sequence continues at coordinate 37,078,903 of NC_091046.1, read as the reverse complement.
TGTTTCTAGGCAAATTTTGCAATATTAACCCATCTGACAAAACTTGATTTAAGCAAGAACCAGTTGACAGAACTGCCTGAAAACTTTGGAGACTTAGTGAAACTGAAATATCTTGATTTGTACCAAAATAATTTACAACATTTACCTCTCAGCTTTTGTAAGTTAAAGTCCTTGAAGTGGCTGGACCTTAAAGATAACCCTTTAGTACCTGCTGTTGCTAAAGTAGCAGGACTTTGCTTAGATGCTAAACAGTGCCAGACTTGCGCTAAAGATGTGGTGAGCTTTTTCACGCAAGTCCAAGAGCAGATTTCCACCGACTTAGAAAATCGAGAAAAACAAAGACAAAAACAACTTGAAGCAAATCAGCAGAAACAAATGGAGAACAAAAAGAACAAGAAAAAAGAAAAAAGCAAGCAGAAAAAAGAAAATGGTCCTGCTAAAGACCATGTACCGAAACCATCTGCCAAGAAGAATAAAAAAACTGCTTCTGTAGAAAAACTCCCAGAACAGCCGTCCTGTATATGTAAACTATTTATTTGTTTAATTGTTCTTGCTTTATCAGTCTTGTTTGTGTTAACATCAGTCAAATATAAGCACACTCATGTTGTAGAACAAACTTGTACAGATTTGTATTCTAGAGGTGTAAATTCTTTACCTCCAAATCTTCAGGTGTACCTAACATCTACTGGCAATTTTGTGAAATACGTTCATGACAAGACTGGGAACATCACATTAGAGTTAGTGAACTATGTTCAAAACACTGACAATTTTGTAAAAGCCTACGACGCATTAAGTGAATACATAAAAAATGTATTGCAAACAGTTAAAGAACAGTACAAAAAAATTGTTTCTTAAATTGTTTTATTTGTTGTGTTGAGATCTTTTGAAAATAAAAAATTAAGATGCTGATTTGGTGTAATTATTGTGCATTTTTGTATGTCACATTTTTAATTACAAATAAAATTTTTGTAATACTAGATACTGTAATCTGTTTGACCTGCAAATTAACCTGGCACTTGGTCAAGTTAAGAAGTGTTACTACGCACGATTAAGTAGAACAGAGAAAGAAAACATTACAAAAAAGAGTGAAAATTATAACATGTAAGAATTTTACTTATTATTTTTTTATTTCAACGAGCGTAACAAATTGTAAATACAGGTGTCTCAAAAATGGTGCACAATCTCTTGAACGGTTAAGATATTTGAAGAGCTGAGTTAAATTTCGCTGTGAAATGTTTTTTCCTTTGGCTAGTTTTCAAGTTATACAGAGTTTAAAGTAAGAAAATGTGGCACAACATTGGTTGGTATGCACAAATCAACTAAACCAATTCTCCTTTGAGAAAAAAAATTCAGTAGTAAGAATGTATGTCAACATAATAAGTAGGTGCCTAATTGTTGATTGTGATTATTAGGGTGAACATACCAGTTGTCGCCACATTAGTAGCACTTGGCAATTCGTAACGTACGAGTAGACAATCGTATGTTTGACGTAGATTATGTTTTAAAGTTACTTGATATCTTTCATTTCTGTTTAAAGTTTTGGTTTTCAATGAACTAAAGAGAGAAAAAGTATTCAAAATGTAAAAAAATCAAAGAAAATTATTGAACTTCTGATCCCCTCATTTCTCGCCACCAGTTCACCATTTGTGGACACTGGATTTTCCGGTTGTGGCCACCATATATTTTACACATTTCTAACGAAATAAACAAACTAACAAATATATAGTTTTTATTTTTGAACAAAACGTACTATCGGTGGACATAAAAACCTGGGACAAACGTCACAATTGTATAAAGTCAAAAATCAGAAATATACATTGGGTAAATTTGGCTTTTTACAAACAAGGTTATAAAAATTATGACATATTGTCAGAAACACCAAGTTAAAGTTCAGTTCTTTAACGTTCTCTTCATTGACAATGATTTTATATAATAACACAATTGATCTAGCATCTCTTACGTTCAAGGAGTTAATTTTAAATACTGACAATTTTTATTTTGAGTGACAATTCAAAAGTCTGATATACAATGAGCAAATTTTGGATGTCCCAGGTTTTAATGTCCATCGATAGTACATACTGAGGTTAAATTTATTCGTAAAAGAAAAAATTTCTATGTTTTCCCCAAGTAATTCTTCTGTTTCTCTGAACCATGTTTCAATCTTTTCTTGAGTCACAGTTGCTCGTGCCTTATTGATGTATTCAGCTTTCTTTTCTGATAAGTCCGGATGTCTTTTAAGAAAGGAATGGTACCATTTGTTACCTGGGATATTTCTTTTAACTGGAGTTTGCATTTTTGATTCGCTGACTATTTGTTTAACAGAGTAAATTAAACCGTCTTTATCGAATGGAAATCCTGCTTTAGCACAGTCCTTCATCCACCTTACTAGATTCTCTTAAATTTCGGTACACATTCTGGTCCGACTTTTCCAAAAGATTCCAAACACGGGTTCTTCAACTTGTTTCTTAAGGTGGAGCGTGGAACTTGAAAGAGTTCAGCTACTTTCTTGACTTTCATGCCATTCTTTACAGAAAGTATTGCATTTTTTAAATTCTCTTCCTTATACTGGAACAATTTTTTTCCAGAAGTTTTTCCCATCTGAAATGAACATTCACTGATCCCTTAAGATATTTAGGTAAGATTGGGGAATTGGCAAGAAATGGATTTCATTAGAACCCAATTGTGACCACAAAGTGGCCAGAAATGGTTTTTTCTGTTTTTGCGTGTCCACTTGTGGCCACCTTTAGTTTAACGAAAATTCGTGGTCTAACCATATAAACCGACAAGAACTTTAAAAATATAACTTTTTATAGCTCCCCGTGGTTAAAATTGTATGAATGACAAAAGGGGAATATTAAAATATGTTTTCACACTTACCGCCATGTTCTTAACAATTTCTTAAGGTGTTGGTAAAAATCTGCATACAGGAGGAACATACACAAGTATTGTCACATTGCGAACTGAACTTTTAGTGTTGATGACTTTCAAAATTAAGAAGAGAATATTCCCGCTTAATTTACTCGTAGAGCGCATGACTTTAAGAATCATTTCGTATTTACCAAAGTATTTACCTTAATAATAGACTTTTAACTTTCATAGTGGCCAGAATTGGTGTGGTGGCCACAACAGGTGGTTCCACCCTATCAGTGAACAATGACAAATAATAAACTTGACATTTTAAAGAATTTGAAGTTTTTAATTCAGAATTTAATTATAACAAGTGCTCAAAATTATGTCTATTAACCAAGGAGGTTAAACTTTAACCTCCTTGCTATTAACGTTTAAGAAAGCATGCGCATAGATAAGCATGCGCTCCTCTTTGAATGTTTCAGCAGCATTAATCCTGTTGACGCCTATTTAGAGAGGGGTTAACCACCCTCATCGCTCACCCACAGTAGATTTACTCATGAGTAAATGAGTAAATCTACTATGGCTCACCCCCATCTCACCCCCGATTTGTAACTTGCAAGCAGTCGCTTGAGTCGCTTATAATAAGACACAGTCCAAAATAAACGTCTGCATCTAAAATAGTTGCATTATTACTGGTCCTTCGAAATAACGCCACAAATCCTGTTGATCAGAACTCTTCCGTTTCGGGTATAGTCTGGTGCGTTTCTCCATACATCTGCCCTCATAAAAAGAAATCCAGTGGAGTTAATTCGGGACCGGGAAAAAAATATTTTTAGCGCGCCGAAAGCGTCCAAAATTGGAGATCGTCAGGTGCTGGTTGAGCTAAGGGTTGAGCCAACAATGGCGCTACTCTGGCGGCCGCTCGACGTACTATTATTTCGGAGCCCTAAAAATAATTTTTTCACAACTTTTTCGACGGTTTGGGATATTAAATTGTAATCTATCCGATAGTTTAAAAAAGCTTCCAACTTTGTTCCAAAAAATGGGTTGAATATTTTTATCGGAACAAAAGTTAACAGAGGGTTGAAAAATGAGCATGTAAAACCCTATGGCCAGGCTTAAAAAAAACTCACCGTATAAAAAATTCTCGACTGGCGAGTTCCTTTGTTAGGCACATGAAGAGAAATCTGACTTAGCTAGTCAGGACAGTCAATTTTGTGTTTGATCGATTTTTTAAAAAAATTCATTGAAAAATTTCTCCTGGTCTGAAGGTCAAGAAAGCCAAATCTTTTAAGTAAATTGTCAAATTAAAAAGTTACAGCCAATATTTGATACTTTTGTTCCACCCTGTATAAGAGTTTTAAGGTGTCAATATTTCTGAAGTGCCTAGAACACGTTATAATAAAGCCAAGTGCCTGAAATGCTTTTGCAACGACAACGTTTATATGTGGAACGAAGGACAATTTGTTGTCAAACGTAATACCTAAATCAACAACCGATTCAACTCTTGCTAATCTCACGTTATTAATTCTATGTATACAGGGTGCTTAAACTTGATATTTGAATATCTTCGTTATTTTAAATGACTGCTCAACGATATTTAGTCTTAATAAAGGCTGCATTGCCCTCTTTACATAGGCACTACAAAAATTAACAAGGATCTGGACAGAAGAGGAATATTCAAGTAAAAAATAAATGAAATTTTTTTATTTTCAGCATTTCCTAACATTATAACTTTTAACATGCATATCAAATGTTTCTGTGTAGATTTTCTGCCTAATAATCATCCTAGTGCTTATTATTGACCAATAAATTAATGTTAAATAAAGACAATTTTCAGACTTCATTCACCAGTGTGTATTTACGTAAAAAAGTACTTCACGGCTTACTGATTTACAAAAAAAAAACATAATTAATTTATTATTTGACAACGTCAAAGTAAAAAAGTTCGTGAAATCATTGAAATAATCTTTTATACAAGATGTTGTTCTCACAGCAAGAGGAAATTAATATTATTTTTACGTATGGAAAGTGTCACCGGTGCTATCGAGCCGCAGCAAAAATTCTTCAGGCCCGTCAAGAAAATGATAAATTTTCCGAAATGAATATCAGATGAATTGTAAAGCTGTTTGAAGATACTGGCAGTGTTAAAGAATTTCCACGAGTAAGGGATGCACTCCCCAAAAATATTAACTTTCAAAATGCCGTTGTTGATTAGGTAACTGAAAATCCACACACAAGCACAAGAGTAGTAGCGGCTACACTGAATGTCTCACAAAGCACTTTAAAGTCTTTGAAATTTCATCCATATGAAATGATCCTGCAACAAGAACTTCACGGAGTTTTTATTCCAGAATTGAAAGGTGTGTGGAAGTTAATGGTCGAAATAAATTTTGAGCATCTTATTTAGTTATAATTATTTTGAGTACATTTTAAAAATTTTCTTTGCTGCTAATTGTGTTGCATTGTTGAATTTTGTCGGGGCAAAGAGCCACCCCCCTCCTTTCAGAACGAGAACCACCCCTGCGTGGGTGAATGACAGAGATTTGAGACGACAGTACCGCTACCGAGATGGACTCAGGGTACTCAGGGTAGAACAGTCACAGTCAGAAGTCACTAAGTCATTTATCCAACATCTCGAGTACGGTCGTACGGTCCAAGCAATTGTACATAAATGTAAATAAACGTTTTACACAAAACGATACGGTGTGTCAGTTTACGCGCGCCTACAATCAAACCAGTGAAGCCTCCATTAGGCTGAGCAAACCCATGAGCCCCATTTGGTTCCGAACAATTCCTGGAGCCCCCATTAGGTCCCAAACAAATTTATTGCAGATATTTTAATTGTTATTATTTAGTATGTGCTTAAATTATTTATTCACCTTGACCCCCTCTTTAAGCTTAACGCACCCACCTCCATAATAGCCACTTTTATAAAAAAAAACAAAAAAATTAGGAGGGTACCGGGTACCCCATGATTCATTGTTTAAAAAATAAAATTAACATTTAAATTCGTTTTATTGAAAACTTACTTTAAAATAGTTTAGTAAATTTTTTCAGAGAAGACTGATCCCTAGGATGCAGACGTACCTACACCGGAGTTTGTACCGGGTGGGGCATCGTATACGCGCACGCCAGAAATCGCGACTTCTAATTAAAAAAAATTGGCGAAATTTTATATACCTGACTAATTATTGATAAGGTATATTTGAGAATGTTTTAAATTTTTTTTGTTAATAAATAAGGCCGTAACAGTTTTATTAGTTTTCTGAAATTAACTATTAATTTACCTATAAAGTTTTTACACTAAATGAATCTGTATCTGCTAGCCCATCAAACCCTGGTGGCACAATTACAAATTTTGACTTGGTTAGCTAAATAATTCGCTTTTTTATTTAAACGTAAACCAGACGGGTGATTTACGGCATAATGGTATAATTTCCCAACAAAGGTATAGCCGACCGTTTTAAACCTTTTTGCCATAAAATTGACAGTTTCCTTTGTCACCTAAATTTACGACAGCACAAGTAGCAGGTCATAAATAAAAATGATTTTGAAAGTTGAAATGTAAAACTGCGTTTAATTCAAAATCTAATTGGTATTTTTTCCGTAGATTTCGTAAATAATTATAGGAAGTGAATCTGGGTAGGTTAGTATAAAAATCAGAATTTGACTTTTTGGTTGAAATTTATATTTTAATTTTTTTTGGCTTTGATTGTAAGTGAAAAATTATCAAAAAATTATGAAATGTACCTTACCAATAGTCAGGTAAGTCTGAAAAATTTCGATAATTTTATTTAATTAGTCGCGATTTCTCGCGTGCGCGTATACGATGCCCCACCCGGTACATACATACCTATTTGAATGTTTATTGTATTTTACCGAATAGTTCAGAAACAAAAGAATTTTAAATAAGATAACAATGCCCCGTCAAATTGACGTATCTAAACTATTTGCTGAAAAATGAGTAATCTGTGAAACAAATTCGTAACAACTTTTTACGCATAAACTCTGTTTTGAACACAGCTGGAAAATTAGTTCTTTTTAACACTAATTTATTGCGTAGTCATCAGTAAAAGTGTAATAAAAACAATACAGGGAGATACAGAGGCCACAGCTGAATATGTTATACTCCGTAATCTGAGAAAAAGCCAACAAAAATTTTTTTTACTGCGGTTGTTTTTCAAATAACTCTGTATCCTTGCAGGTTTCGTTAACTTTTGTTAAGCACATGTCAAGAGGTCATTGAGATATATAATATTGCTAAATATTGTTTATCTTAATTGATAATTAAAAAAGATATTCGGATATAAAGTTTTAGTAGACGCACCCTGTATATTCAAACTCAATGATGTTGATTTTGTGCGTAATGGACATTACAGTACACCTGTTCAGATTTAGATATTGCATGATAACTCCTAGGATACGAAATACGTAAACATGTCCATAACAACCGGGGAATAATAACAGGGCGTAATAAGAATAAGCGGGCGTAATGAATTCATAACGCCCTCATCAATTCATAATTGCAAAGATGCCATTTTTTTTTTAAGAACACGTATGGTGAAAAATAAAATCTTCTATGCACCACGGCGTCACCGAATGATTACGCCCATCGAAAGATATCCATCTCTCGGGCTAAAGCCCTCGAGCTGGATTCATCGTTCTCCGGGCGTAATCATCGTTGTAACGCCTTCGGTGCATAATAGTTATTTATGTATTAAGGGCGTAAGAGGCCATAAAAGCCAGTTCACGCCCGCAGTACATACACTCTTTTATGCACGATTAAGACCTAAAACCCTAACATTTAACAAAAATTAATAAATAAATGTCTGCCCACACCACGGGATGTTTGCATCGCGTGCTCCCGTCAAATTTTTACTTTTGCGCGTAACCTTGGGAACAGCGAAAACGCCCGTAGCCATTATGCCAATTGCAATTTTCGGTTTTAAATTCATTAACGAAATGATAAACGAGGATGAGAAAGCGGCAGAAATGAGTGTCCAGTATCGAGTAATCCCCATTCGGGATTAGGTAATTTAAGTTAAGTGGCAATTTTTTCCCTAATTTCACCAAAAATGTTTTTGACTTTTATTTGACATATCTTTATGGCCCACGGGCATAAAATGATCCGTGGGCCATAAAGAGACGTTTATGTCAAGAAAATTTGTGCATAATTGTCAAATTATAATATAATCGTGCATAAATAGCTATTGTGGATTCAAAACAGATCTTTATTTCTAGCTTTTATATTTAATACAACTTTTCTATTAATGTCATAACAAACTATAGTTACTCAGGTAACTTAAAACATACAACTTGATGGGAGTTTGCATATTTCCAACACTCCCCCTCAAACTGCATCTTGTGTCTTTCTTCATGTGGTCGTAGTCATGCCAAGGGCATGGATGCGCTTATTCTGCTTTGGCGATGACAATCCCTTTGTCAAAACATCGGCTGGCATTTGATCGGTGGGAAGGTACTCCACCTTGATGTCTCCTCTCTCCACGGCTCTCTAAGTGTTTCGTACGGTTATGAAACACGTGATTTTTGCTTAATTGTCCGGCTCCTTGATTGTCATTGAAAATGATCGTCGTTGACGGCCGATCTAGGACTTCGGACAGGAAACGCCTTAAATGAATAGCTTCCTTCGTCGATTCAGAAAGAGCCATGTATTCAGCTTCCGTACTGGCATTGCAACCGTTCTTTGTTTTCGTGATTCCCAACTGACAGCGGCGTTAGCGAAATTGAAAACATATCCTGTGTACGATCTTCTATCATCTACACTTGCACCCCAGTCTGCATCGATATAACCTACAAGTTCTTGTTCAGACTTTTTGAACATTAAGTCTAGATTTTCTGTGTTCTTCAGATACCGCAGTACTCGTTTCGCAGCTCTCAATGTTGTTCCCCAAAGTTTGCGTTGAATTGGCTGAGCCTGCTCACGGCGTGTGCGATGTCTGGTCGAATTGAAACAGCCAAATACATCAGAAATCCAACGAGGCTCTGATATGGTAACTTTTCAACTGCTTTCTTCTCCTCCTCGGTTTTCGAGCATATTTCCTTCGACAGTTTTTCATTCGGGTTAATCGGGGTTGTTACACCTTTACAATTTTCCATGTTGAAACGACTTAAGGTTTCCTTGATGTACCTTAATTGTGACATGGTAATTGTTTGTTTCTCGACATCTTGTGTGAATTCTATGCCAAGACAAAAACTCAACGGACCTAAATCTTTCATCTCGAAGGACTTCGACAGTTATGATTTTAATCGTTGCAGTTTTCTCGGGTTGTCCGATGCGACCATGAGGTCGTCAACATAGATCACGACTATGATGATGTTTCCGTCTTCTTTATTGATATACACACAGGGATCGGAGTTCAATGATTTCGGTTTTTGTTGTTTTAATTTTTCGTCTAAAGTCTTTCTCAATTCTAAATTTCCACCAACAATGCATTCTAGGTTGGAAATACAAGCGGCAACACTGTTTGGTGAAAAATCTGTCAGTTTCCGTTTTTACAACTAAAAATTTTAGAATAAAGGAAAAGAACGAAATAAAAATATATAAAATAATTACATAGCCAACTTTGGTTATAAGAATCCCCAATTTAGAAACATTTTTATTTTGCCTACATAATTCAACAGGTGGTGGAAATTTAGAATTGAGACAAAGTGTACAGGGTGTTTTCGAAGTTGAGGCGTTCCTTTTAACATGTGATAGTATGCGTTGTTCTACAGAGTTTTAGCGAAAATCACCTTAGTAAAATGTGTACGGCAATGAAGATACAATAAGTTAATTTTTTCGAAATTTTTGAAACCGGTCCTGCTCAAATTTTGCGCTGATTTGTTAGAAATTAGAATTGACAAAAAAAATCAAATGAGCATGGACGTTAATCAAAAATACTGTCAGAGTTGTCATCTAATTAGTCGGAATAGCTTTATTATTAGGAAAACAATAAGCTAATGCTAACGTATGGGCAATGTTATCAAGTTGTCAGAATGCAACTGCGGCGTCCAGAGAGTACGCAGAGCGATTTCCGGAAAGATACCATCCTGGGCCACGTCAGTTATTAATCTAGTACAGCGGAGAAATAGACAGGACCGGACTCAAAATTTTAGAAAACAATAAAAATATACAATCAATTATGTGCAGTTTATCCGCACAAGGGTGGGGACACCGTAGGAGTAAGGAAGGGCTGTCTCGCTCGCCCAAGAGTAGAATAAGAACTCCAAGAGAGTAGAGTCACCATAATTATGTAGCAGTGAACAATAAAGCAGTGAAAACCATCAAAATAGCGGATAAAGGGTGCGAGATTTTATTTAAAAAGAACCATACAATAGTGTTCGGCGCAGATGGAGACGTGAAATTAATTGGAGATCGAGTCGAAGACCTGTACTTCGGCGTTTACTTCAAGTAACGTCAATTTTTCGTTGTTGGAAATTTGGCATCGCTGTTTAGGACACATTAACTACAGGGACCTAGACAAAGCTGTAGGAAACGGATCCATTGAAGGTGTAGAGGCACTCGATTCAACCAGTCGCAATACTACTTGAGAAGTGTGTTGCAAGGGAAAAATGACTCGTACTTTCTTTCCGAAGTCTTCAGACCGAAAAACGAATTCTTTGGACATAATTCATACGGATTTATGTGGACCATTTCGCACTGAATCGAATGGTAAGGCAAAATATTTTGTCGAATTTATTGATGATCACTGATCAGTCTCGCTGGTGTGAAGTCAGATTCTTGAAATCCAAAACAGAAGTCGTCGAACAACATTTGAAGTCATTAATCTCATGGAAAATCAAAAAGGAAAAACGGTCAAGTGGATCCAGTCCGATAATGGTACAGAGTATATAAATAACGACTTTGAGAAGTTACTCAAAAAACGTGGAATCACCAGACGACTGACAGTTCCTTACAATCCGGAACAAAATGGCATCTCGGAACGTAAAAATCGAACTCTTCTGGATATGGCACGATGTTTGTTAATTGAATCAGGTCTCCCATCATCTTTTTGGGCCGAAGCTGTTAATACAGCGAATTACCTGAGGAATCGATGTCCGTCCAAAAGTTTAAATGGAAAAATCCCATACTAGATGTGGACCGGTAAGAAGCCAAATCTGAAGCACTTGCGAATTTTTGGATCTAAGGTGTTTTGTCTGAACAGATCACCTGGCAAGGGAAAATTAACTTGTCGAAGCAAGGAAGGAATCCTAGTCGGTTATTCGGAAGAATCGAAAGCATATCGCATTTGGATACCGGAAGAAAGAAAAGTCGAGATCAGTCGATATGTGAAATTCATGGAATTGAATGAAAGAATTGAAGAAAATGAAACAGATGTACTCCTAGAAGAAGAGCCAGAAATTACTGGACCTCAAACAATCGACGTCGACGTTCACCCAATGCTCCAACAGAACGTTTCACAGGAATTAGAATTAGAACGAGATGATGAAATAGCAGATGAAGAAGGGGAAGTCCTACGTGATGAAGAAAATGTTGTAGAAGAACAACAACGGTCAAGAAGAGGGCCAGGTAGACCTAAATTGGTTAGAACGGGAGCACCTGGAAAGCCAAAGAAAGTGTATAACGAAATACCTCAGGAAGAAGAAGCAAACAATACAGACTTTGTTTTAACTTGCGAGGTACCCATGAAGCAAGCTTTGACGGGGCCGGACGCAGGTGAATGGCTATCTGCCATGGTTGAAGAAATGAAGTCTATCTTGAAAAATGATACTTGGAAATTAGTCAATCGACCTCATGATATTCAAGTCATTGGAAGCCGAATGGTTCTCAGGAACAAATACCGAACTGATGGAACTTTTGAGAGGAGAAAAGCTAGATTGGTGGCTCAAAGTTTTAGTCAAAAACCAGGCATTCATTTCTCAGAAACATTTGCACCTGTAGCCCGATTTAGTTCCATTCGTCTTGTGGCTTCTCTGGCAGCTCACTATGGGATGAAAATTAAACAATTCGACGTGAAAACCGCGTATCTCAACGGAGAATTGGAAGAAGAAATTTTCATGGAAGCACCGAAAGGACTCGAAACGTTCCTGGGGGAGATCAGCGAATCTGAAGGCAACAGCTCAACTGGACTGAAGGCTAAAAAAATGCTTCAAGAATTTCGTAAAGGAGACAAGGTTTGTCTACTGAAGAAATCTCTCTATGGATTGCGCCAAGCCGGTAGCAGCTGGTATTGTAAGTTGAACAAAACACTGAAGAATTATGGAGCAATTCCAACGGCATCGGATCCTTGTTTGTTGGCCGATCAGTTCGAGATTAAGGATCTTGGAGACGTAAAGCACTGCTTGGGAGTTGAATTCAGTCAGGTCGACGGCCAGGTTACGATGCATCAAAGAGGTTACGTAGCTGACGTACTTGAACGTTTTGGTATGTCTGAATGTAAACCTGTTGGAACCCCAGTGGATTTGGGCACGAAGTTGAAGAGAAACGGCGAACAGACCGAAGAGGATCTCAAACTTCCCTACCGCGAACTCGTAGGGGCGCTAACCTATTTAGCTACAACTACGAGGTCTGACATTTCTTTCGCTGTGAGCTGTTTAGGACAGTTCAATAACTGTTACAAGGAGAAACATTGGAAGGCGGCGAAGAGAGTCCTGCGTTATCTAAAGGGTACTATGGGTATGGGTTTAACCTATGGATCCAATGCTGAACCAATCAAGGGTTTCGTCGATACCGGAAAACAGAAGATCCTACACCGGATTCGTATCTTTATTAAATGGAGGACCTGTGTCTTGGGATTCAAAGAAGCAGAAAACTGTCGCCCTATCAACTACAGAGGCGGAATATATGGCTCTATCGGAGTGTGTGAAAGAGGCCATCTACCTGCAACGTTTCTTGCGAGAATTAGGCTTCGACAAGAATGCTGAATTGGTCATCTTCTGCGATAATAGAAGTTGTCTAAAACTGGCTGAGAATCCAACATTTCACGCCAGAAGTAAACATATAGATATACGCCATCATTTTTTACGGGACGCGTTGCAAGACAAGAAGGTGAGCGTAGCATACGTACCAACAAATGGTCAAGTGGCGGATTTCTTAACGAAAGGCCTAGCATGAACCAAACATGAGTAGTGCGCGAAATCGGTCGGACTTGTGTGTGTGTAATTTCTTGAAGAACTGAGTACGAACTATAGTACGAGATCCCACTGCATGATTTCTACGTTCATCTGTTTTTTAATCAAAATACAATTTTTGTAGATAATTATGAGTAGAGAAATATGTTTCTGCCGGGTTGCCTATCAAAACAGTTTCTTTCACTTGTTTTTAAAATAAATTATAATTCATTTCAAAGAGAGATATGTAAAGAACTTGAAAAGTTTTGGTTGCCATATCTCAGTTGCCAACTTCACGTCATTTTTGCTCAATTAGATAGCGTCATTTTTATTTTAACCACGGACAATGCATCCTTATCTGATGCACGGTGTGGTGCGCTAACTCTCTTTCGCTCTTATCTATCTTTAACAGTTACCCCTATTGGCGGCCACTTTTCCATAAGCAACCGTATTCCATCGTGTAGAGAAAAAAATTAGCTTTAATTTAATATGTAATTTATGAGGATACGTTATAAAGTTATAAATTAAACAGAGAGGTATACTCCATACTCTGATAGATTGCACGTTTTTTGACAGAAGACAGACACAGAAACTGGTTTGGCGGGAATTAATCTGCAGGGATACAACGGTTTTCTACATAACGTGAAACAATTGAAATGGAGAGTTTAGTATTTTTCACTGCTTTATGTTTTGGAACTAGAATTTAAAAACGTGCAATCTATCATCGTACGGAGTATACATGTTTACACCCGGTTGCCAAGGGGTTGCGGCCAACTGAGAAATGGCAACCCAAACTTTTCAAGTTCTTTACACATCTCTCTTTGAAATGAATTATAATTTATGTAAAAAACAAGTGAACGAAACTGTTTGGAAAAAAATAATTAATTTAATTTTAATTAAAAAATACTTGCGGCCATATTTTGATAGGCAACCCTGTAGAAACATATTTCTCTATTCATAATTATCTATAATAATGGTATTTTGATTAAAAAACAGATGAACGTAGAAATCATGCAGTGGGATCTTAGACTACTACTATCGACCCATGACTCGAGGGGAAGTGTTAGAAATAGCGAGTCAGTGGTCGACACAATAGTAATAGTGTGCGATGAGAAAACAATTTGTTATTAATTTTATATTTTTGTATGTGTCAAGTTAATTTGTACCTCCGTTAATAAAGCAATTTATTAATAAAACATACTTCGTTGACCATACTTTGCTAACATCTCAGAAGTGTCGAGCGAATTTTAAAACAACGTAAAGATTCAGCTGAGAGAAATAATGGAATTCCTATTTTGAATTCACCACCAAAAAGGCACCACAAATGGACGGTCACTAAATTGGATTGGAAGAGTATGAATTAGGTGATTTCCGAAATTTTGTTTTTCTTCAAACGTCCGTAAATTATGACATTATCCTGCTGCATTGATAATGCTAAAGTGTCACTTCATTGTCATGGCATCTAACGAGCTGACGAGCGGCAGATAAAGTTATTATCTCCGCTGAGAGCGGCAGATAAAGTTATTTATTATCTCCGCTGAGGGCGTCCGTGAAGTTATTATCTCCGCTGATGAGCGGCAGTAAAGTAAACTAGCTAAATCATCTGAAATTCCTGCCTGGTTTCTTAACATGTCTTAAATAATTTGTTATGAAGGTTTGACGAAAAAATAGTATATGTTATTCGGAGCAAAAATGGTTTTATGTACTATTATAATTTTCATATTACTGAATAATGTCGAGTGACTATGGAGCACTTAAATCAAAAGTTGAAAAATGACTATGGATGGAAAGGTAGTACGTCGTCCCTAAGAAGAGTTTTAAAGAAAATTGGATTTAAATGGGCCAAGACTCTCGATAACAGAAAAATTCTGGTCGAAACTAATGAAATTAGGTTACTAAGGTTCAAGTACTTAGACAAAATTAAGGAATACCGACGTGAAGGAAGGCCTATTGTCTATTTGGAAGAAACCTACATCAATGCAGGACATACTACCACAAAATGTTGGACCGATGGATCTGCACCAATTTCTAAAGGAAGAAGATTAATTACTGTTCATGCTGGCGGAGAAATGGGTTTCGTGCCAAATGCCATGTTAATTTTTAAGTCGGGATGTAAAAGTAAAAATTCAGACTACCATGATGATATGAATGCAGAGAATAATGAAAGGTGGCTTAAAGAGAACTTGATATCAAATTTGCCCCAAAACAGCGTGGTACTAACAGATAATGCATCTTATCACAATGTAGTCTATTCAAAAAATATCTGGACTCTCAAAATCAAAATTGGACTTGTTAGGTTGGTTAAATCACTAGTTATTTTCATATTGCCCGGTCGGTATCTATGATTTTTTGATTTTTCAAACTAATCATTTGTTTAAATTGACATTGTCAAATAATTTGCAAAATTATTTAAGTACATATATTGTAAAAAGGTCAAAATGGAAAATTCAAAACGAACTATGGTGGCGCCAGAGAAGAGGGTCATAACAAATTATTACATTAGAAAGCCATACTTTCAACAAAAAAAACGTTTCTGATTTTAACTGTGGAGAAACAGCATTTTGCATTGTGAAAATGAAAACCTAATTAAAGCTGATTGGTTAACTATAGTTGACTCAAGTTGCAAAAAACCACTTGTCATTTGCAACAGCATTTTTTTCATATTTTTGAACCAAATAAAGGCACAAAGGGGCCAGAAAATCATAGTTTGGGTTGAATATTTTCCATATAAGTACAGTTTTAAAGTAATTTCAAATGGCTAATGCCATAAAAGTGCAGTTGCAAATGCAAAGTGGTTTTTTGCAACTTGAGTCAACTTTATGTGGGTATTGGTATTAGAGATGTTCCACCCAATATATCCTTAGCGGAATCTGACAGACAGGTATGGGAAGCGATTTTCAATTTTGGTTATTGTTTAGTTTTTACCTGTTTTCAGTTTGTCTGTTTTTCTTTGTGTTTTTTATAAACTTGATTAAATTGCTCCAGTTCTTTTAGTTGCTGCATTTCGTTTCAAGTGTTCAAAACATTTTTAGTTCAATGATTAAAAAGGAAAACATAACCTAAATATATTTTGTAACTAGATTTTGACGTGGGTACACTCTATACTTGGGCCAACCAACAGATATAGTAATAAAACCGCCCCCTAGTGCCCGCGTATTTTAAATAGCAGCTTCCAATTGGCTGATTCAAAACGTGCGCAGATTTTCGAAAGCCTGATGTACCTACATCCACAAAAATTATTGACGGCATCCGGCATCTCATTCGTTTTAACCTCGCTTCGGGAGTTTGACCACGTGTTTATGTTTGTTTGTTTTCCTTAGCATTTTTCGATTTGTATTACAAAATAGTTTTTTTTCAAGACTTATAAGAATGACAAATGGCAAAGAACCTGCTTCATTGTGAAACAGGCTTCGGCGTATATCGTTCTACGCAACTAGGCCACATCCCCTTTTTTTTATTACTATATCTGTTGGTTGGCCCAAGTATAGTGAAATTTTTTTATAGCCAAGTACAGTCAAAACAAGCATTTTATTTAAAATTTAATTTTGACAGTCGAGGAGTTTTTTGAATTTACTATACATACAATTAAACCGTGCTTCTACGTCCGCGTCCAGAAAGTCAGAAATAGAAGAGTGGCTAATGCAGAAAAATATACCCTTTGAAGAAAATAGTTATAAGATTCAACTACAGGGTGTCCCCAAAAAAGAAGACGAGTCCATAACTCCGTTATTTATCGGAAGATTTTAATTATCTGTACACCAAATTAAATGATTGTTAATAGGCTACAAAATGGCCTAATAAATTCAAGTATAGCCCCATGGTCTTCAAGGGTAAACTGTCAAAAAAAATTTTTTCAAATGGGATTACATATTTTTTTTTAGTAATTCTGATAGAGATTTATTCTGAAAATAACAGTGTATCACAAGTATACACTTAAATACCAAAAATTCACAAAAAAAATGTAAAAAAACGCTACTATCGTCTATGTTCCATTTTGCGCTAAACATTGGGGGCATATCTGCGCAATCCCACATATTATTATTTGTCATTTGTTTTTCTAGCTACCTTAATTTGGTTATTACATTGTAAGGCAATGCATTTTGATAGCTTTTCGCTTGGTGCTCGTCATTTGTTTCAAAAGTTAGTGTTATTTTTTTTAATGTCAAGATAAACTTGTGATACATTGTTGTTTTTAGAATTAAAATCTCTATCAGAATTACTAAAAAAAAGTATATAATCCCATTTGAAAAAAAATATTTTGACAGTTTAGTCTTGAAGCCCTTGGAACTATACGTCAATTTATTAAGCCGTTTTGTGGCCTATTAAAAACCATTTAATTTGGTGTATATATAATTAAAATCCTCCGATAAATAAGGGAGTTATGGACTCGTC
This sequence comes from Tenebrio molitor, assembly GCF_963966145.1. Taxonomy (NCBI): domain Eukaryota; kingdom Metazoa; phylum Arthropoda; class Insecta; order Coleoptera; family Tenebrionidae; genus Tenebrio; species Tenebrio molitor. The sequence goes on along the minus strand of NC_091046.1, from coordinate 37,061,587 downwards.
TTTTTTTTTGTGGACACTCTGTATATGATATTATCAAGAGACACAAAAAGCGGCATATAATATATAAATTTGATGTATTGTTAGAGAGACATGGTCATAATATACTGAGGTTACCTCCGTATCATCCGGTTCTTAATCCAATAGAGAAAATTTGGGCTTCGGTAAAAAATAGTGTGGCAAAAAAAAACGTAACTTTTGAACTGGATAACGCAAAAATTTTAGCGGAACATGAATTTAGCAATACTAAGTTGGAAAAATGTTTGTAGTGGTGTTATTGCAAATGAAGATAACTATTTGTTAAATGAACGTCACGTAGTAAGAGTTCCAGAAATTATCATAAACTTGGGTGCAGATAGTTCTAGTGACGAAAGTTATTTTGAATTTTTTGATTACAAATACTCGTATTTGTTGTGTAAAAAAAAGAAATATAAAACTACTTTTCACATTTTATTAGTTCATGTCGACAACAATAATATAATTAGTGATAATAATAATTATTATAAATATTACATTTTTATAGCTTTCATTAGATTTTATTTTTAAATCTATTTAACGAAAATTTAAATTTACCTAGACTCCTAGACATTACTTTCTACGGCGCTTATGAGAAATTTGACACTGACAATAAAATTTTGTGACATTTTTCAGTCTTTTGTTTCCGCCACCAAATTTGAAAATACCTATACTGTAGTAAATGGGGATAAAATTAATTAATCGTTTACAACAAAACATATTACTGACATTTTGTATGTATGTCAAATGTGTGAAAATTGCTTTTTATAAATGTTTAAATTGTTAAATTGTTGAGAGTTGCCTTTTTCTATAAATAATTTATGAATAAAAGTTTCAGCTGTGCTTGCAGTAATTTTAAATATAATTACTTATTAATAAACAAAAATAAACATTAAATAACATATTATTATGCTACAGGGTTGGAATCAAATAGCATCGAAAAAAGGTTTGAAAAAATGAGAGTATATATTTTATAAAATAAATACTTATTTAAGTAGGGTCTAAGTTCGCGTTAAAGAGTCGATTGTGAATGCACTATACAGATAACGGATCACGATCACATAGTGTTTTGTCTAAACAAACATTGGTAATTTCCAAAAGCGGCCAATTGATTCTGCATATAGGTACAGTTGCGGCCGTTGAAATCTCAGACAGGAAAGATTTAAACACTCTGTATAAATTCCGAAATTTGATTAGCGTAAACAGGATTTTCATCAAGGATTATAAAGTCAGTGTCAGTATTTGACATATTAGGTCAGAATCGCGTGTAACTTTTGAAATGCGGCAATTATCTGATTTGCAAAAATGTGTTTGATTGAGGGACGGTGTGAATATAACAGCCATTGCGAAAGAAATTAATGTGGATAATGTTTGAGTGACATTTAGGGAAACGTCACTTTCAGTACCATTTACAAAGCCAAAAGTTTGGCGTTGTCAAAGTGTCTGAGTTTTCAACGGCCGCAACTGTACAAACCACTTGTGATTTCTTCCATTTTTATCTGATCGACCAATGACATTCAAGTGTAATTGATACAATACATTGTCCTTCATTGTTTGATAACAATATACTTGTATATATTAATCAATTTAGAACTACATCGCACAAACAAAAACAGTTGTAAGTGAACCAACATGGCGGTCTTATTTCTGTTAACACTGTCCGTTGTTTTGAGCCAAGTGGCTGCTGACTATGATCCAACATGGGACAGCTTGGACGCTCGACCTTTACCCGAGTGGTTCGATAAAGCAAAGATCGGAATTTTCATCCACTGGGGTGTGTTCTCCGTCCCTAGTTTCGGAAGTGAATGGTTTTGGTTCAGATGGAATGGTAAACAAACAATAATAGTTGATTACTAATTTTATTAAACGATGTATTTACAAATTGTTTAGAAGGTAGAGCCGATCATGTCGAATTCATGGAAAAAAATTATCCTCCAAACTTTACTTACCAAGATTTTGCCAAAGAGTTTACCGCGGAATTTTACGACCCCTCAGAATGGGCTGATTTATTTGTGAAAGCGGGCGCCCAGTAACTTCAGTTGTAAATGTTATGTTCTGTTTTAACTAAATTCACTTTTAGATATGTGGTGTTAACTACCAAGCATCATGAAGGCTACACCTTGTGGCCCTCAAAGTATTCATACAGTTGGAACTCCAATGACGTGGGACCTCACAGAGATCTCGTAGGTTAGTAGTTTTAAAAACAAAATTATTCTTATTATAGTGTTCCTTTATTAGGCGAACTTGCTGACGCTATCAGAAAAACAGATATTCATTTTGGATTGTATCATTCTTTATTCGAGTGGTTCCACCCTGTTTACGATGAAGACCGAGCTAATAACTGGACAACAACCACTTTCGTCGATTCTAAAATAATACCGGAAATGAAAGAGTTAATAAATACTTATCAACCGGAAGTATTATGGTCAGATGGTGACGGAGAAGCACCTGACACCTACTGGAAATCTACAGAGTTTCTTGCATGGCTGTACAATGAGAGTCCCGTGAAAGACATCATTGTTACAAATGACAGGTGGGGAACTGGAACTCCTTGCACTCATGGTGGATTCTTTTCTTGTAATGATAGATATAATCCAGGTTAGTTATGACAGTAATAGAACAATATCTTCTTAAAAACGAATGTTTATCTTAAACCTTGAACATCAATCCAGGTTTAATTCTTTTGATTTCAATGTTGTACCTCATAATATTTATAGATGTGTTGCTGCCGCATAAATGGGAAAACGCTATGACTATAGACAAAGTCTCTTGGGGCTACAGAAGAAATGCAGTAATAAGTGACGTATTAACTACACATGAGCTACTTGTCACACTCACACAAACCATTAGTTGTGGAGGTAAATAACGAATTCATGCAACAAATTTTCTACAAGAATTATTAAAACCTCAGATATTTTTGTTTAGGTAATATTCTCATAAACGTTGGACCCACGAAGGAAGGAACGATTGTTCCAGTTTTTCAAGAACGTTTATTGGATCTTGGCAGCTGGTTGTCCGTGAACGGTGAAGCAATATACGAGAGCACTCCCTGGACTACACAAAATGACACTTTAAGTTCCAGTGTCTGGTATACTGCCAAGAATTCATCTGTATACGCAGTGGTTTTGGATTGGCCTGCAGATAATCTATTGAGTCTAGGATCTGCTAATTCGCTTTTCGAAAATTCAGATACAACGGTTGGTTTACTGGGGGGAAACGATCAACTTTCCGTAAGAATTATGACCTGTTTAAATATTTTATCACAAAAATAATTTTTAGTGGGAGCTTAATGGAGATCAAGTGGACATAGTTTTTCCAGATAAGTCAACAGTTGCCAGTAATTGGGCTTGGGTTCTTAAAATATCGCCAGCAGATACATAACATGATGTAGTTTTTATCATTTTGCCGTCATTTTGCAAACATTTTAATATAATAGAAAACATTTTGAATTTCAGTAGTTTATTCTTTCCCTTCTTAAATCCATTCATACGTACACTTGTATTCAAAAAAAAACGCGTACATTATTCAAATCAAGTGAGCAATTATTATAAGTTTTTGCATCGTTTAAAAACGGACTTTTTCAGTCATTTTGACAAAAGTGAGAAGACAGGTTCTATTTTAATTTTTAGATAATTTTATTTTAATATTACATTAATATGTATTTGGTCCTGGCGCCGTTTGCATTTATAACCGCATTCAGTCTACATGGCATAAATAGCACTAAATTTCCACTTTTCTTGTACAGAATCTTTTGGTATTAGCATTTTTGATTAACTTAAGTGTCGCAGTATGACGTTAGACGCCAGAACAATAAAATTACGCAGGCAAATAATAAATAATAGGTGTACGCGATTTTTTTGAATAGAACAGTACAGTTGGTAGCAAAAAAATCGGAAAACGAAAATTTTCCTAATGTAAATTTGATTTTGTCCGTTTGTCACTTAATTGTCTACCTATCAAATAATTTAAAAAAATGTCATTGAATTTTGACGTTAATTCTAACCTATAATCTTGTCAAAAATAAATTACTCCCTATGATTTAGGGATATTCGTTACTAGGTTGCCATAAATTTGGTTAGGTTGGAGGCTGTGTAGTTTCTGGTGGCAAACGAATTCATAGTAACCAACCTTAAGCATTCAAAATTACTTTTGAAAATTCTAGTTGCATACAACATAAAAAACGTTATTTCCCTAAAAGTTCGAATTCTAGAGAGTAATTTATTTTTGACAGGAGAGTATCTCTCGTAAGAAGGTTTCACACTATGGAAAAATTGTAAAAATGTGTCAATTTTATTCTGACAGAATTTATTAGGCTATTTTGTAACCTATTAACAACCATTTGATTTGGTGTACAGATAAATAACGGAGTTATGGACTCGTCTTCTTTTTTGGGGACACCCTGTAGAAGAGAAGCAGATCTAACTGATCTAGTGACTTGATTACTACAATCGTAAAAACAATTAGCTGTGGTGGTAGGTAAGTAAGAATGTAAAAAACATGTTGGTAAACAAGAACTATTGTAATGTTTGTCTAGCTAATATTGTTAATGCTGTTGGACTCACTAAAGAAGGAACCATCATTCCAATATTCAAAGAATTATTATTTAGACTTTGGTAATTTTCATTTAATTTTTGTTTTTGTCCTGTAATTGGATATGAATTCTGTTGGGCAAATAAATATTTCATTTTATAATAAAATAATAAAATATATTTGCCCAACAGAATTCATATGTATCCAATTACAATTTTTTATTTATTTGCCCTGTTGGGCAAATAAATTATTATTATTATTATTATTAAAGAACGTTTATTGGATATTGGTAGTTGGTTATCGATTAATGGTGAAGCAATATACAAAAGTAGTTCATGGACCGTAATTAATAATACTTTAACTTGGTGTGTGGTACACTACGAAAAATTTTTTTGGTATAACCGATTGTACCTGCGGATTATTGAGGATCGGTACATTCGGTACTCACCACTCAAATCTGTAAAAAAAACGCATTGTCGTTTAAAAAATGGCATATCGGCATTGAGAGGAAACGAAAAGAGGCGGAAAAATGAAAATTAATGAAAAACGTTTCTTTAAAAAATACAGGGTGTTTCTGAAATAGGTGCATTAATTTTAACTGGTAATAGAACTCGTCAAAAGGAACAACTTTTCTATCTACCATTTTGCCGAAAAACGATGTTTAATTCCAAAAAAAAATTGGAGAGATTTTTCACTAAAATAGCCCTACGCCACTAAATACTGCAATGGCTAATTGAGATCAGCGCTAATATGAAAAAAACATCCATTTTCATCCAGAAAACGTGTTTTAACGCCGAAATCGAAATTCAAATAAATCTACCCGTATAGCAAAAAATCCACTTCGTAAGAATCTGGTTGTTTCATGTTTTTAGGTAGCTTAGTTTTGGAGATATGAACGGTTTTAGGAAAATCTTTCCTAGTTTTTTAAGCCATTAAGCAACGATTTTCGCCAAAATGGCAGAGAGAAAAGTTGTTTCTTTTGATGAGTTCTATTACCAGTTAAAATTAATGCACCTATTTCAGAAACACCCTGTATAAAATTGATATGATATGTTTTTGTTCTTTTCGAAGACTTCAACGCAAACAATTTTTTTATTACATATGTATTTCACTTACTTTTCACTCGCACTTTAAATTGTCAGATATCTTCAAGTGAATATAAAATGATACGAGTATTTTTAACAATAACTTGTTTTACAAAGAACAAAGTTTAAAAAGTAAACAATAAAGATACTCGTATCTATCAAAGATAGATTTGAGAGTTCTTGATAATAACACTGACGTGTTTACTAGAATACTCCATTTTTTCAATAAGAGACACTTCCGTCTCATTGATTGTAATATTCAAGTGTTTATTAAATACTAGAGACCGTTTTCATTAAATTTTTAAGTTTGAACGTTAGTGAAGTTTTTTTTTATCAAAGAGTATACCTCTATAATTATCGCATATAATTTTTTTGAATTTTGTTCTATTACGTCAGCTGCAAGCGTTTACAAATACGTCAGTATGCACTAATTTTCAAGTTATTTGAAAAATATGAACGATGGGAAAAATGAGGTATAGTTTGGCTTTGCCATATTTAAAAAACAATAACGCGTTTTTTGACATTTTCTTAGGTTTTTTATTGCTATACTGGCCAAGTTTCGCCAAGGCTACACAGTTAATTTGCCTATCTTTTCCAAATTATTTAAAATTGAAATAAAAAATGTATACAAAAAATTAAAAATGAAATAAAGAACACGTGTTTCGTATTTTTTATAGTTATATTTTTTATTGAAACAAAAAACCGGGCGGTTAAAAAAATAAAATGTTGTCCATTGAACTTAAAATAAAATTTCATCCTTTGCTAAATGCCCTTGGCCGTTATATTTGGAAATACAAAATTTCAAATCATTGAATGATCGAACTCTACTTGCTGCGACGTACAATTGAAAACTGGCTGCCTCAATAAAATTGCAATTTTTTCGAGTGTTTGTTTTTGAGACTTATTAATTGTCATCGCAAATGCAGCTATAATTGGAAATTGGCTTCTTTGAAAATTAAATGGTAAAATAGTACCTGAATATGTTAAATTTATACGTGGAATCAAAATTCTCTTATTGCGTTCGGTTCCAGTTAAAACGTCGCAATCAATAGTATTGCGATGCATAAACTTGATGTGTGTTCTTGTTCCATAGACTAATGCTTCCTTTGTATTTAAGTTTCTGATCAGTAAAACGTCCAATTAACTTTCAATACTAACTTATGTGGTGGCAAACCACTAATAGTCAAAGAATTTTGTATTTCACTCCAGTTTTTTTTTGAATAATCTAAATAATCTCCCTCTTGGAGTGGATTTCACTGCGGGGGGGATTAAATCAATTACAAATCATCCACTCCGCATTCGATCCAAATTCACTCCGCTAATTTTTTACAGTGTATGAATGTAAACAATGAATGTTTTGATATTTGTAACACACAGGTGGCCCCGAAAAAGAGGATGAGTCCGTAACTCCTTTATTTATCGGAGGATTTTAATTATTTATACACCAAATTAAATGGCTCTAAATAGGCTACAAAAAGCACTAATAGATTCACATATAGGTCCAAGGGCTCCAGGGCTAAACTATCAAAATATATTTTTTTCAAATTCGAACACATAATTGTTTTAACAGTTCTGATAGAGATTTTTATTCTAAAAAGGACAGTGTATCACAAGTGTACACTTACCTACCCAAAATACAAAAAAAGTTAAAAAATTATACTATCGTCGATGCTTAAACTGTGCTCTGTACCTACGTGCAATCCCAAATGTTATTACATATTTGTCATTTGTTTTTTCAACTGACTTCATTTGGTTAATTTATTACATTGTAATGCAATGAATTTTGATATCGTGTGTTCCAATAAAAACTCACTCGCAGTATGCCATGACTATAGAGATAGATAGACTGGTCATGTCGATTTTAGGATCATTGGAAGTAGTTCACTTGTTACTTACAAATGTTCATCATATTGTGAGTTGTGACAGATAACCTATAAATTAACTTGAGTAGTTCATTTCACATCTGGTACTAAGACATACTTCATTTTTGTCATGGCTTGCTGCGAGTGAGTTTTTTGTGGAACACACGATAGCTTCTCGCTTGGTGCTCGTCATTTGTTTCAAAATGTAGTGTTAATTTTTTTTTCTTATATGAGATTATACATGTCATACATTGTTGTTTTCAGAATAAAAGTCTCTATCAGAATTACTAAAAAAAGTATGTGTCCGTATTTGAAAAAAATATTTTGACAGTTTAATCTTGAAGCACTTTGGTTTTACGTGAATTTAGTACGCCATTTTGTAGCTTATTCACAACCATTTAATTTGGTCCATAGATAATTAAAATCCTCCAATAAATAAGAGAGCTATGGATTTATTTGTTTTTTTGGGGACGCCCTATATATTATACCGGGTGGGGCATCGTATACGCGCACGCGAGAAATCGCAACTTCTAATTAAATAAAATTGTCGAAATTTTTCAGATTTACCTAGCTATTGGTAAGGTACATTTCATAATTTTTTGATAATTTTTCACTTACAAAAAAAATTAAAATGTAAATTTCAACCAAAAAGTCAAATTCTGATTTTTATACTAACCTACCCAGATTCATTTCCTATAATTATTTACGAAATCTACGGAAAAAAATACCAATTAGATTTTGAATTAAAAGCAGTTTTACATTTCAACTTTCAAAATCATTTTTATTTATGACCTGCTACTTGTGCTGTCGTAAATTTAGGTGACAATGGAAACTGTCAATTTTATGGCAAAAAGGTTTAAAACGGTCGGCTATACCTTTGTTGGGAAATTATACCATTGTGCCGTAAATCACCCGTCAGGTTTACGTTTAAATAAAAAAGCGAATTATTTAGCTAACCAAGTCAAAATTTGTAATTGTGCCACCAGAGTTTGATGGGCTAGCAGATACAGATTCATTTAGTGTAAAAACTTTATAGGTAAATTAACAGTTAATTTCAGAAAACTAATAAAACTGTTACGGCCTTATTTATTAACAAAAAAATTTTTAAAAATTCTCAAATATACCTTATCAATAATTAGTGAGGTATATAAAATTTCGCCAATTTTATTTAATTAGAAGTCGCGATTTCTCGCGTGCGCGTATACGATGCCCCATCCGGTACATAAATTTTATCTTTCTGCACTCCTTCTCTACATAAACTTTAACTATGCCAAATCTCACACTCCTCCGTGCGCGCAGTTTGCTTAAAAAGGGGTACTAAGGTTTTCCTTCACGTATTAATATATAGATTATCTTCACGATGTTATTATAAATAAAACAATAAAAGCTCCAAATTGAACAATATTTTAGACACAAATATCATGGCTTCTTACGTGATTTTACTGTTACTGTTCGGTATTTTGAACCATGTGACAGGTCAGTATGAACCAACGTGGGACAGTCTGGACAGTCGACCTCTACCAGATTGGTACGACAAGGCAAAAATTGGAATTTTTCTGCACTGGGGAGTTTACTCGGTCTCCAGTATAGGAGGCGAATGGATTTGGAGTCACTGGAAAGGTACACATAAAGATATTTTCAAGCAGACAAACACACTTCTTCTTCTCAGGAGGCGACAGTTTCCTCGTCGCATTCATGGAAAAAAATTATCCTCCGAATTTCACTTACCAAGATTTCGCGAAAGAATTTACTGCTGAATTTTTCGATCCAGAACAATGGGCTGACGTGTTTGCAAAATCTGGCGCAAAGTAAGTAATACCACACAATTACAAACACTTCACCCAGTTTATGTTTTTGTTAGATACGTTGTCCTGACCAGCAAACATCACGAAGGATACACCTTGTGGCCATCGAAATATTCCTACAGTTGGAATGCCAATGATGTTGGTCCTCATCGAGACCTCTTGGGTTAAGACTCTTCATAAGACCATGAGTACTAATACTGATGTTGAATTTTAGGTGACCTTGCTGTTGCTGTTAGAGATAAAGGTCTGCATTTTGGCCATTCCTTGCTTGAATGGTACCATCCTCTATGGACACGAAAGTAATACCAGAAATGAAAGAATTAATCGAAACTTATGAACCAGAAGTATTATGGTCTGATGGAAACTGGGAGGTGACTGATACGTACTGGAAGGCTACAGAATTTCTTGCATGGTTGTATAACGAGAGTCCTGTAAAAGACGTGGTTGTTGCGAATGACAGGTGGGGCAGCAACACACAATGTACCCACGGTGATATTTATACTTGCAATGACAAATACAATCCAGGTCTAATTCTTTTGATTGTTAAATTATTTCAATGTTGTGACTTACATCATAATCTTTATAGGTGTGTTACAGCCTCATAAATGGGAAAATGCGATGACTGTAGATAAGAATTCATGGGGGTATAGAAGAAATGCCAAAATAAACGAAATCTTAACGACATATGAACTAATCGTTACTCTCACACAGACTATCAGTTGTGGAGGTTAGTAGAAAAGAAAGCGTTTGTTTAAACACTGCACTATCAATTGCAGGAAATATTTTAATAAACATTGGGCCAACAAAAGAAGGTACTTTGGTGCCCATATTCCAAGAACGTCTGTTAGACCTTGGCAATGCACAGAATGATACTTTAATTTATGGTGTTTGGTACACCACAAATGACCCATCAGTTTATGCGATCGTTCTAAACTGGCCCGATGATAATGTCGTGAACCTAGGTTCTGTAGTTTCGTTGTTTGCAAATGCGAACACTGTTAAAACCGCTCATTGCTTCGGGGCGATTCCCCACCCTCTACCCTCGCAAATAGTTATGTAAGTCCAGGTACAAACAGAAAACCGGCAGTCCGGCAGAATTGAATTATAACTCAGAACGAGCACACAACCGAACGCTCGGTATTTTGTATGTAAGATTTAGTCTTAATAAACACTTAAATCAAGTTCAGTCCATCATTTGTATCGACGATTCAAACCGAAAATAAACTAGGGAATAACACACGGTTTTCCCCAACAGACACTGAAGTGATTCTTTTGGGTAACGAAAAACAACTTTCGGTAATAGAGCTTTTATAAATTTAACTTGGTTGGTGTTTTTAGTGGCAAGTGAACGATGACAGTGTAGCTGTAAACTTTCCAGATCGGGCAACAGTGGCAAGTGAATGGGCATGGGTTATTAAAATAACACCATAGTTATTAAAATTTGTTACATTGGAATAGTATTTTACAGTAGAAGTCCGTTAGGATAGCCTTTTACAGCCGAGCCAGAGATTTTGTGAGACGAGCTCGTAGAGCGAGTCGAATAATACTGGCGAGGCTGTAAAGGCCCTAACGGACGTGTATTGTACAATAGTTTTTGTAATATCTCTACGATTCGTTCACTATCTTTTTGAAATACATTTTTTTCAACGCCATCGAAAAAACCGAATGATTAATAAGTGTGCGGAGGACGTCGTCATATCAACCGTTGTTTGTGAAAAAAAATTGTTTCAATGTTGTTTGTCAGATTTGTTCAACGCTTAACTTTCCGTTGAAAGTAAATGAATGAAATCAATAAAAAATCGCAATCAAGATATGCCCGATGTGCGGAAGTGAGGTATCGTTATTGCCTGCAAAATCGCGCTTGTGTTAGTCTTAAAATTGTGAAACATCATCTTCGATCTTGTCTACATTTGCTGCTGTTTGTGAGATTTGTTCAACACTTAACTTTCCGTTGAAAATAAACGACTGAAATCAATAAAAAATCGCGATCAAGATATTCCCGATGTCCGGAGAGCAAGTGAGGTCATCATTATTCCCTGCAAAATCGCGCTTGTATTGGTGTTAAAAGTCTGAAGCATCATCTTCGATTTCGTCTACATCTGCTAGTGGCATACGGATTTCGATTAATTCAAGGTGTGTCCCATAACATTAAACATTAATTATTGTACCAATTGTAAAAAAGTTGAAAAATAAAATTTAGATCTACGTTGCTATAGTTATTTAGTCATTCATAACGGCCGCTCCCGCTCATAACGGACACCCTTAACGGACAGTCCGGAAAGCCACCTTTAACAACTAGATATTACAAAAACTACTTTATTTCAATAAAGTGAAGATAGGCATTATTGCTTTTTCTTTTTTCGTATCAAGAATTAGGTTTAGTTGTCTGTGCCTCCTTAACCACTCCATATCCCTTCTCCCACTCGTCGTAGGCAAAATGCAATTTGGGATATTTTGTTTTTATCACGACCTTCTAAATAGTCGAGACTCTTGGCTCTCTCCGGCCTGTTCATTTGCCAGTTTTCGGCGTTCGCCGTGTGGCGCTATTTTGCAGGCGCCGAAATTGGCGCAAAACGTTAAATGTCAAAAAGATGACATGTAAAATGATGTTTCGAGACGTGTAAGGATTATAAAAAGACAAAAATATTCAATGAATTGCCTTCAGACAATATTCTACGGAATCGCTAGCTTGAAAGTTTAAATATTTGCCCAGGTAGGGATTTCAAAAATCTTTTAATCAGCAATAGACTTGCATGTATAATTTAAAATGTATTTTAAAATTAGGTATTCTTCACTAACATAATGTTGTCGGCAAGCGTTTCCAACAGTGCTGCTAATGTACCGATCCCGATTGAAACATCCTCTATCTCCGCAAACAGTTCTTTGCTTGCTTAAATCTTCATTTTCTTTTCCTTCGTCTACTTCCAATGTTGTGGGTATTAACAAGTACTGAATTCCGTGAAATAATTAAATTTAAGAATACATATGTATATTAGGAACGATTATTATCTATGCAATTAATATACTTAACTAATCGAAAATTTCGATTAAAATGTAGTAATCATGTTTTTACCCGACAAAGTAACAACTGGTGACAGCACAATGACAGAAAGTCAAGTTTCAAATCGCGTGGTTCCGAACTCAAATCGCCCGTTCGCTAGCGCCAAACGGCTTACAAGTGCATAATGGTATTTTGCTCAAATGAACAGGCCGGAGAGAGCCAAGCGTTTGCGTCTCGACTATGTAGAAGGTCGTGGTTTTTATAATAAACTAGGCAAAAAAGAATAGGGAATTTTTCCTTTTTTGAACTTTTTATAACTACAGTTTAAAATTTGCAATGAAATGTGTTAGAAATATACAATGCGTTCATAAAGTTCGGTATAAATTCGATAAAACTGTAAGAATTAATTTCTGACAAAAAGGTTTTGTTTTTAAAAAGTGCATATTCAGTACTTTACTTATGTGGACAGCTTTTCATCTCCGAATTATGATCAATAATTTTTTTAAATAACAACCCTCACTTTTTTCTTCTATTTCTGATAGACCTTCGTACTACGTGAAAAGTTAGTGTTATTCTGCCACTTTCCAACAGCTGGGCATATGTTGCAACCTGATTACTGCATTGAACAGGTATGTCAACATTACTATTGCTTTTTTGGGCAGGTTTTTTAGTAGTTCACCAGTTATAAGGTCATACCCCGGGGCTTTCTTTGGATTAAGATTTACTTTAATCTCGTTGGCGATTTCCTTTGGAGTAACTAGGGGAATTTTTTCATCGTCTTGGTTATTATATTCTTCCTGACTCATGGAATTATTTTGAGCTGTATAGTGTTGGAATGTTTGCTCTAAATAATTAGCAAAAGCCTCCGCTTTTTCTTTAGCGCTTTTTGCCCAATTACCATTCGTTTTTCTTAATGGCGGTATATATGTTATTGGTTTCTTCAGCTTCCTGGTAGCTCTCCATAGTGAGTAGTCCGTACTTCTTTCATTTGTCAGTTCTCTCAGGTAACACTTGATCGAGGATTGTTTCAAGTTTATAATTTCACGCTTTAATTGTTGGGTAAGGTTGTTTAATTTGGTTTTGTCTGCTGCGTTCCTAGTTGTCTGCCACTTTCTCCTAGCCCTTCTTTTGTCTCTCACTAGTTCTCTTATTTCGAAGGGATAATTCTTGCCCACTGTTTTGTATGTGTATGGTTTCGTGTTATTCCATGCTGCTTCTTGAATTTGTGCTATGAATTGTTCCGCTGCTGTATTCAGTTGCTTTCTATTTTTTAGTTGTACGTTTAATTGAATATTTTTTCCTAATTCCTCTCTAAAGCTCAGCCAGTCTGTAGTTCTATTAGTTAAATAGGGTTTGTTTTCTTTTTTTATTATATGATGGCTGAGGGTCAGGATTACAGCTGAGTGATCCGAAGTAACATCGAAGTTACATATAAGTTCACATCTGTGAAATTTAGTGCTACTTTTCTGGTTATAAAAAAATCCAGAAGATCTGGTGTTTTTCGTGGGTCGACGGCCTGTAAGTAGGTCTGGCGGTTGAACGAATGTCGCATCCTTTTTCCCTGAGTGCTGCTTTTAATTCTCTACCTTTGGTCGTCGTGATTCTTGAACCCCAATTCAGGTGTTTGGCATTATAATCGCCACCCAGGATAAACCTTTCTCCAAGATAGTTCAGCAGGGTCGTGTAGTCCGGTTTTTTAAGATTATGTCTAGGTGGACAGTAAACAGCCCCTATTATTAATTTTTGTTTTACCGAGTTCACGCATATTGCAGTGAGTTGATATTCTTCTCGTTGTACTGTCTGTTCCATATGGTGGTTAATATGTTCTTTAATTAGTATGGCGCTGCCCCCGTTGGCCTGGTTTAATGGGTGGTTTGCATTGTAAGTTTTATACCCCCTAATTTTGAGGTATGATTGTGTTGTTAGATGTGTTTCAGAGAGAAGGCATATGTCGATATTTTGCAGGTGTAAGAAAATCTGTAGTTCTTCTTTTCTATTCAGAACACCATTGGCGTTCCAAGTAGCTATTCGGAGATCATTTTTGCTCATTATTTACTGTGACAAGTTCTGCTAATATCGTTCTCTATTGTGGTTAACCGTGCTGCGAGTTGGTCTACTCTTGTAATTAGATTTTGTATCATTTGCATGAGAGACGTTTCCTCCGTTGGGTTTGGATTTTTGATGTCTGCAGGCGTTTGGTCTGGTTCGTTTCCTTTTTGGGCTACTTGTGAATATGATACTCCAGGTTTGATTTCGTTGGCTGTAAGTGTTCTAGGTTGTTGTTTTCTGCTGGCTTCATCTCTTCTTTTTTGTAATTCTTTTGCAACTTCGCATCCCCTGTAACTTGCTGGATGATTTTTGCCACAATTTGCACATACTGGTTGTATATTTTTTGCTTTATTACATTCTGTTGTTAAATGCTGTCCAGCACATTTAACACACTTTGGTTCGTGCCCACAATATTTCTGGGTGTGGTTATATCTCTGACAACGTTTGCATTGTGGTATAAGTTTACTACTTCTGACAGTTTCAACTGAGACTTTCATGTGACACAAGAATTCTATATCATATACTTTTTTGATGTCCTGGCTAGATTCAAAAGTTAGCATAAAGAGAGGTAGTGGTATTCTTTTATATTCTCCATTTTCTTTAATTGTTTTTATTTTGTTCACTACATCTGTAATTAGAAATCCTCTTTCCTTCAGTTCGTGTTGTATCTCCGTTGGTTGGCATGATGGGTGTAGGTGTCTTACAATTACTCGTAGTGGTCTAATTAGCTTGTTCTCATAGGAGTGCCACTGGTATTTTTGATTATTCACTACTTTGGTTAATGCCCTGTATTCCCATTCATTGTCTACATTCACCTTTACTTGGTTATTATTTAACATAGTGGTTCTGTAATTAATTTTTTCGCTTTTAAGATGTGTGTTTAGTTGACTGTAGTTGTTTATATTGCTAATTATTACCGGTGGTGGTTTTTGTCGTTTCGATTCTTGTTTTTTTTTCACTTTGTTTTTCTGCAATTATTCTTTCCGGTGACCTACTTTGTTTTCGTTTCTTATTCTCCCTCAGTATCCATGCAGTTTCTCTATTAACTAGCTCTTCTTCCTCCTCTGAGTTTGCGGGACTAAATCTTGTGCGCGTTGGTTGCAGTTTAGCTATAATTGCTTTTAATTCTTTGATCTCCTGTTGAGCTTCTGCAAGATCTTGCTGTAGTTTCTCTACGTTACTTGTGTCTGGTGTAGGTACGTAATTCGCTTTTGGTTGTACGGGTTTTGCTAATGCCCCTATTTGTTCAGATATGTCCGTTCGTGAGTGTCTTCTGGCTCTCATTGTAGAACTTTCGATCCTACTACTTTTGCTGAATGGGTTATCCTGGTCCATTTTTTCTATTTCGTTGTTTTTCATTTATTTATCTATTTGTAGTATGTCAATTAAGAACATATTCACCAAGTTCTCGGACTTTTTTGTCTTTGTTATCTTATCACCGTACCGATATCACGGCAGTTTCTTATCACAAATAGCTACTGTTATCGCGCGGGCACTTGATATGTAGTGAGCACAAACAAATACGTCTTCACTTAACGCGTTCGTATTTAAAAAATTTAATTTAATTTTTAAGGTAAACATTTTTTATGGGTTTAGTTAAAATCGAAGGTTATAACAATCCCTTGGTCCTGTGGGCCCCACGTTGGAGCGCCTCGTATAACAACCCTTTGTGTATCGGTATCGTCGTGGGTCGACAGCTGCAGCACCCCCCGGGTTCGGGCCTTCCGTTGGGGAGGTCGTCGTAACCTCCTGGTGACGTATCGGTGACAAGGGCGCTAGTCTGGTGGCCGCTCGGCTCGGCGCACTACATCTCTGGGTCGCTACAAGGTTTATTTTAATAGACCAAACAATTTAGAAGATTTGCGGCAAAAAATGCACGCTGAAACGGAACAAATAAGCCCTGACATTATTGAGCACAGTGTATGTACGAAGTGTCGGTGAGTGCTAAATGGTTGGCAATTTCAACATTTGCGTTGAATTTTATTGTTAACCTTAGATGTTTGTTTTTGTGTGAGGTCAATTAAAATTTTTATACAGGGTGTTTTCGAAGTTGAGGGGTTCCTTGTAACACGAGATACTATACATTATTCTTAAGAATTTTAGCCTAAATCTTCTTAGTAAAATGTTTGTATTAAGGGAGATAATTGATTGTATATTTTTATTGTTTTCTAAAATTTTGAGTCCGGTCCTGTCTATTTCTCCGCTGTCCTAGATTAATAACTGACGTGGCCCAGGATGGTGTCTTTCTGGAAATCGCGCTGCGTACTCTCTGGACGCCGCAGCTGCATTCTGATAACGTGATAACATTGCCCATGCATTAGCAACATATCTGTGAGCGTAATGATAAAGCCATTCCGACTAATTAGATGACAACTCTGACAGTATTTTTGATTAACGTCCATGCTCATTTGATTTTTTTTTGTCAATTCTAATTTCTAACAAATCAGCGCAAATTTGAGCAGGACCGGTTTCAGAAATTTCAAAAAAATTAACTTATTGTATAGTCCATTTTTTAATTATAGTCCGATGGATCAATTAATAAACAGAACAACTGTTATATTGCTGTCTCTTTTCAACATAATGTAAAACAAGCTATTGGATTTTTGTGCGTATTTTATTAAGTCCGTCCCACTATGCATCACGCTTTGACATGTGCGATTAGAGCAAAACGCGAATTGTACGTTTATTCCACTAGCGACGTCAAATTTTTAGGTTAGGTCGTAAAATTTTGTTTAATTTTGCTTGAAATTTCCGCTGTATGATGCGAAGGAAAAGCTACGCAACTCTTTCTTGAACAGCACCCATTGGCAAAAGCGGATCATTATTATCTCGTTCCCGTGCAAGATACATTAAAAATTTTCTTATTAGCGTGTAAGGGCATTGACCTTACGTGGCATTGCCGAAACAAAATCTAGGAAGAAAGAAAGACACTAAAGACAGTCCAAACCTAGTTGTTTAGTGTCATTTTCAAGAACTTTTAATATATTTTACCTATTAGTTGATAAATAGTTATCAAATATTGGTAGCACCATGCACTGCTGTCAAATGTTGAAAGCAGACACAGGTCATGTCGACTTCTTGATTCGGACTATAAGCTGATCGGACTATAATAAAAAAATGGACTATATCTTCATTGCCGTACACATTTTACTAAGGTGACTTTGGCTAAAACTCTTTAGAACAACGCATACTATCACAGGTTAAAAGGAACACCTCAACTTCGAAAACACCCTGTATACGGCTGCTTGGATAAGACCTTATAACCACATTCATTTACAGTCGTTTGAGTTGCGTAGGTAATGTAGTTCATTACCACATTGGTTTCATTACGTAACGCATTTTTATTTAGAAGCAAACAGACAAAATTTATTGAAAGAGAAAAATAGAAAAGAAAAGGTACTTATTGTAAATACATAGTAATCACAGACTTCTTGCATTTTGTTCGCCCAGTTGTCGACATCGACTTCGTTTCGGTCTTCAATCGGTGGGCTTGGCACAAAAGGACTCACTTCCACTTTTAATGATATTTACTATTCTCTTTATCGTTGCTCGCACAATTGTGAAGAAAGGACCAATTTATCTTAGAAAGATTATCATACAACTACTGAATGTTAGCTTTCTTAAAATTCCATTGCTTATACACTGACCGGCAAAAAAAGCCGGCCACCCTGAACTGTGGTAAAATCGTAGAATCTGATGGGCTAATAGGGGGTTAACGATATTATTTTTTGTTAGCAATGTTTTAACATGTTAAATATACTCTAACACCCTTTGGTTTTTATTTCAATTGCCAAGATTCTCCTTCAACATTAGAATGTTCCCACTGCAAATTTTTCAGCAGTTTATACCGTGTGAGCAACAAGTACTGATTGAGTTGGCAATAAATTCTGGTGATTTTTGGTGACTTTTATGTCATGTTCCAACGAGAAAACCATTTTATTAATAAAAGATCACAAAAACCAAGACGTTTAAATTTGAAATGTATACCAGGTGTCAATATTGTCAATAAAACAAACCGAAATAGGTACAATTCAGTCTTGAAAATTTTATGTAAAATTTTTTTTTGCCAACTGAAACAGTTATTGTTTCTCACCCTGTACTACACACTTCGTTTGTTAACAATTGTTGAAACTAAAAATCAAATAGGCTTATGTCAAATGTTTTGGAGTAAGTTTGACGTGTTCTAAGAGTTCTACGAACAACAATGGTGTTTTTAATGATTTTTATTATTTTTGTTGCTTTTTCAAATTAAATTTATTTTCTTGTGTTTAACTTATTTTTTATTGGGTAAGTTGAGCATCTTGAATCAATAATGAATGGTTTTAAAAATTAATACAAATTTCTAATTAAAGTAATGAGTATGTAAGCATTTATTAACGATTAAAAAGAAAACAATTCGGGTGGCCGGTTTTTTTTGCCGGTCAGTGTATTTTAAATTACAGAATAATCTATTGGCAGTACTAACATACTTCAGAGTTATACAGAACAGAGTGATGGGTGATGCGGATCTTCACACAGTTCTCACAGGAAGCGCAAAATGCGGTGGAGCACCGTCCAATCGCAGCCACATGTTTCTCAAAGTGGCTTGTGGAATGTCTTCCAAAAGATTTACGAAGTGGTTGTTCAAAAAATTTAGAAAATTTTGGTGGTTTAGCCTGTGGGGTAAAATACATGGGCCTAATAAATAACACCCTATGATTCCAGCCTAAACGTTCACACCTAATTTTTGCTGATGCCTACTACTACGAAAAAGTCGGGGGTTCTGAACCGCCAGTAGTGATTGTTATGGTAAGTAAAAACTCCCTCTTTCGTGAAAGTTGCTTCGTCTGAAAGCAGGGTTCTGTTGGTTCTGATTCAACAACCAGTTGCAGTATCGTGCTCTGGGCTCATAATCACCTTCCTGTAAGGCCTGCACTCTTCTGTACCTGGTGGAACGGATGAAGGTGCTCACTTTTCAAAATTTCCCCCACAACACTGTCTCCAGGGCACTTAAGTCAGTTTTAGTTGACTTAAGCCTACCTAAACGAAGAGCTTTGTTCGATTTTCCCCGTGATCCACAATTCGTTAAATCAAAATTGACTTACCTTTTTATGCGGACCGGGAAGAGACCATGGACCGATTGACATGGGTGGAATTCAACGATAATTTTGGACTTCGGTGCCACTTCAACTAAGTGGGTTTCACGACACGAGACGATGATTACGAAACTATGTGTTTTCACTAAGACGGTCAAATTCGAAGTCTCTCTTTCTTCCAAAAATGTCCCTCACCGGCGGGGGAGGTTTCGTCAACCCCGAATTTGCACAACACGTAGTTCGTCATTAGTAGGTACACTTCTATTTAAAAAAAAAGTACACGTAGGATTAAGGGCTAAAATTAATTTTAATCGTTTACAAGAAAACGTGTTACTGACATTTTGTATGTATGTCAAATGAGTGAAAATTGCTTTTTATAAATGTTTAAATTGTAAATTGTTGAGAGTTGCCTTTTTCTTTGAATATATGAATAAAAATTTCAGCTGTGCTTGCAGTAATTGGAAATATAGTTACTTATTAATAAACAAAAATAAACATTAAATAACATATTATTATGCTACAGGTTGGAATCTAATAGAATCGAAAAAAGGTTTGAAAAAATGAGAGTTTGTATTTTATCAAATAAATACTTATTTAAGTAGGGTCTAAGTTGGCGTTAAAGAGTCGATCAGATAGTGTTTTGCCTAAACAAACATTGGTAATTTCCAAAAGTGGCCAATTGATTCTGCATTGTGATTTCTTCCATTTTTATCTGATCGACCAATGACATTCAAGTGTAATTGATACAATACATTGTCCTTCATTGTTTGATAACAATATACTTGTATATATTAATCAATTTAGAACTACATCGCACAAAAAAAAACAGTTGTAAGTGAACCAACATGGCTGTCTTGTTTCTGTTAACACTGTCCGTTGTTTTGAGCCAAGTGGCTGCTGACTATGATCCAACATGGGACAGCTTGGACGCTCGACCTTTACCCGAGTGGTTCGATAAAGCAAAGATCGGAATTTTCATCCACTGGGGTGTGTTCTCCGTCCCTAGTTTCGGAAGTGAATGGTTTTGGTTCAGATGGAATGGTAAACAAACAATAATAGTTGATTACTAATTTTATTAAACGATGTATTTACAAATTGTTTAGAAGGTAGAGCCGATCATGTCGAATTCATGGAAAAAAATTATCCTCCAAACTTTACTTACCAAGATTTTGCCAAAGAGTTTACCGCGGAATTTTACGAACCCTCAGAATGGGCTGATTTATTTGTGAAAGCGGGCGCCCAGTAACTTCAGTTGTAAATGTTATGTTCTGTTTTAACTAAATTCACTTTTAGATATGTGGTGTTAACTACCAAGCATCATGAAGGCTACACCTTGTGGCCCTCAAAGTATTCATACAGTTGGAACTCCAATGACGTGGGACCTCACAGAGATCTCGTAGGTTAGTAGTTTTAAAAACAAAATTATTCTTATTATAGTGTTCCTTTACTAGGCGAACTTGCTGACGCTATCAGAAAAACAGATATTCATTTTGGATTGTATCATTCTTTATTCGAGTGGTTCCACCCTGTTTACGCTGAAGACCGAGCTAATAACTGGACAACAACCACTTTCGTCGATTCTAAAATAATACCGGAAATGAAAGAGTTAATAAATACTTATCAACCGGAAGTATTATGGTCAGATGGTGACGGAGAAGCACCTGACACCTACTGGAAATCTACAGAGTTTCTTGCATGGCTGTACAATGAGAGTCCCGTGAAAGACATCATTGTTACAAATGACAGGTGGGGAACTGGAACTCCTTGCACTCATGGTGGATTCTTTTCTTGTAATGATAGATATAATCCAGGTTAGTTATGACAGTAATAGAACAATATCTTCTTAAAAACGAATGTTTATCTTAAACCTTGAACATCAATCCAGGTTTAATTCTTTTGATTTCAATGTTGTACCTCATAATATTTATAGGTGTGTTGCTGCCGCATAAATGGGAAAACGCTATGACTATAGACAAAGTCTCTTGGGGCTACAGAAGAAATGCAGTAATAAGTGACGTATTAACTACACATGAGCTACTTGTCACACTCACACAAACCATTAGTTGTGGAGGTAAATAACGAATTCATGCAACAAATTTTCTACAAGAATTATTAAAACCTCAGATATTTTTGTTTAGGTAATATTCTCATAAACGTTGGACCCACGAAGGAAGGAACGATTGTTCCAGTTTTTCAAGAACGTTTATTGGATCTTGGCAGCTGGTTGTCCGTGAACGGTGAAGCAATATACGAGAGCACTCCCTGGACTACACAAAATGACACTTTAAGTTCCAGTGTCTGGTATACTGCCAAGAATTCATCTGTATACGCAGTGGTTTTGGATAGGCCTGCAGATAATCTATTGAGTCTAGGATCTGCTAATTCGCTTTTCGAAAATTCAGATACAACGGTTGGTTTACTGGGGGGAAACGATCAACTTTCCGTAAGAATTATGACCTGTTTAAATATTTTATCACAAAAATAATTTTTAGTGGGAGCTTAATGGAGATCAAGTGGACATAGTTTTTCCAGATAAGTCAACAGTTGCCAGTAATTGGGCTTGGGTTCTTAAAATATCGCCAGCAGATAAATAACATGATGTAGTTTTTATCATTTTGCAAACATTTTAATATAATAGAAAATATTTTGAATTTCAGTAATTTATTCTTTCCCTTCTTAAATCCATTGATACGTACACTTGTATTCAAAAAAATCGTGTACATCATTCAAATCAAGTGAGCAATTATTATAAGATTTTGCATCGTTTAAAAACGGACTTTTCCAGTCATTTTGACAAAAGTGAGAAGACAGGTTCTATTTTAATTTTTAGATAATTTTATTTGAATATTACATTAATATTTGGTCCTGGCGCCGTTTGCATTTATAACCGCATTCAGTCTACATGGCATAAATAGCACTAAATTCCCACTTTTCTTGTTCAGAATCTTTTGGTATTGGCATTTTTGAATAACTTAAGTGTCGCAATATGACGTTAATAGACGCCAGAACAACAAAATTACGCAGGCAAATAACAAATAATAGGTGTACGCGATTTTTTTTGAATAGAACAGTACAGTTGGTTGCAAAAAAATCGGGAAACGAAAATTTTTCTAATGTAAATTTGATTTTGTCCGTTTGTCACTTAATTGTCTACCTATCAAATAATTTAAAAAAATGTCATTGAATTTTGACGTTAATTCTAACCTATAATCTTGTCAAAAATAAATTACTCCCTATGATTTAGGGATATTCGTTACTAGGTTGCCATAAATTTGGTTAGGTTGGAGGCTGTATAGTTTCTGGTGGCAAACGAAAGATATCGTAACCGTAAGGCAGCGAATTCTTTGTAACAGTTGCATATGGCTCTGTTTCTCGCTAAGTGATAGATGTTTTTTGTTGCAAAATCAATTTTGGTTTCTGGCTGCCTATTTAATTGGATTTAATCTCTCAATTCATAGTAACCAACCTTAACCATTCAAAATTACTTTTGAAAATTCTAGTTGCACACAACATGAATAACGTTATTTCCCTAAAAGTTCGAATTTTACAGAGTAATTTATTTTTGACAGGAGAGTATCTCTCATAAGAAGGTTTCACACTATGGAAAAATTGTAAAAATGTGTCAATTTTATTCTGACAGTTTCCGTTTTTTTGCAACCAACTGTACCTACATTCATGTTCAGATAAACCTAGGACACTTTTATTTTTCGAGTGTAATGTAAGCTGAACATTGAACAATATTTCCATGGATTCCTAAAGGTCTATTTACACTTTACTTGAATGTCAAGAAAGTGACGGCCAAAATTTTTTGGCCGCCATAGTACAACAAAAATAACAAAAAATAAAATAATAGTTATTTGTATCACAAGGCCAGAAACTGCACGTTTGCGAGCATGAGTACGGTTTACAATACGAGTCGATAAGACGAGTATTGTAAGTACGAATGCTCACAAAACAGTTTCTGGACGTGTGATACACAAAATTTTTCGTGCCGGCTTCTGCGGATTTTTGTTAAATGGAAGTTAAAGCACTTGTTTTAATAATTGGTATTAGGGACTTTTTTTGTGTTGGCAACACTTACATTTAAACATTTAAATTTTAAAATCAACATCGCTCTTGTTTCCTGACATTTATTAAATTTAATTAATTTGTTTTGTTTTTGACATTTTCCTGAAACATTTGTTGTAATAAATACACCAGCCCATATTCAAGAAGTGGCTCGAAACGTAATTTTAATTAATTAATTTTAGTTAAATATTGCTTCTTTGTAGTTTGTACGTCGTTATAAATAGAAAAACATTTTTAACGAACCATCCACAGAACAAACATTGACGTTTGATAGAATTCTGATAACAAATGCCAACCGAAACCGATGACAACTCAAAATCCCTACTTTTAGCCGGACTAGGCCGGCAATGCATGTGTTTCTGGACGATTTGGAGATCTGTAATTTACCAAATTCCGGCCGGCGGCACGAAAAACCTTTTCAAAAGTTCACACTCACAACATTATTATTAAAGAACGTTTATTGGATATTGGTAGTTGGTTATCGATTAATGGTGAAGCAATGTACAAAAGTAGTTCATGGACCGTAATTAATAATACTTTAACTTGGTGTGTGGTACACTACGAAAAATTTTTTTGGTATAACCGATTGTACCTGCGGATTATTGAGGATCGGTACATTCGGTACTCACCACTCAAATCTGTAAAAAAAACGCATTGTCGTTTAAAAAATGGCATATCGGCATTGAGGGGAAACGAAAAGAGGCGGAAAATGAAAATTAATGGAAAATGTTTCTTTAAAAAATATAAAATTGGTATATTTTTGTTCTTTTCGAAGAGATCAACGAAAACAATTTTTTTATTACACATGTATTTCACTTACTTTTCAGGCGCACTTTAAACTGTCAGATATCTTCAAGTGAATATAAAATGATATATTTAACAATAACTTGTTTTACAAAGAACAAAGTTTAAAAGATAAACAATAAAGATATCTGCCAAAGTTGATAATAACGCTGAAGTGTTTACTAGAATTCTCCATTTTTTCAATAAGAGACACTTCAGTATCATTGATTGTAATATTCAAGTGTTTATTAAATGTTATCTTCACGATGTTATTATAAATAAAACAATAAAAGCTCCAAATTGAACAATATTTTAGACACAAATATCATGGCTTCTTACGTGATTTTATTGTTACTGTTCGGTATTTTGAACCATGTAACGGGTCAGTATGAACCAACGTGGGACAGTCTGGACAGTCGACCTCTACCAGATTGGTACGACAAGGCAAAAATTGGGATTTTTCTGCACTGGGGAGTTTACTCGGTCCCCAGTATAGGAAGCGAATGGTTTTGGAGTCGCTGGAAAGGTACACATAAAGATATTTTCAAGCAGATAAACACACTTCTTCTTCTCAGGAGGCGACAGTTCCATCGTCGCATTCATGGAAAAAAATTATCCTCCCAATTTCACTTACCAAGATTTCGCGAAAGAATTTACTGCTGAATTTTACGATCCAGCACAATGGGCTGACGTGTTTGCAAAATCTGGCGCAAAGTAAGTAATACCACACAATTACAAACACTTCACCCAGTTTATGTTTTCGTTAGATACGTTGTCCTGACCAGCAAACATCACGAAGGATACACCTTGTGGCCATCGAAATACTCCTACAGTTGGAATGCCAATGATGTTGGTTCTCATCGAGACCTCTTGGGTTAAGACTCTTCATAAGACCATGAGTACTGATACTGATGTTGAATTTTAGGAGACCTTGCTGTTGCTGTTAGAGATAAAGGTCTGCATTTTGGCCTTTACCATTCCTTGCTTGAATGGTACCATCCTCTTTATGAACAAGACAAAGCAAACAACTGGGAGACTTCCGACTTCGTGGACACGAAAGTAATACCAGAAATGAAAGAATTAATCGAAACTTATGAACCAGAAGTATTATGGTCTGATGGAAACTGGGAGGTGACTGATACGTACTGGAAGGCTACAGAATTTCTTGCATGGTTGTATAACGAGAGTCCTGTAAAAGACGTGGTTGTTGCGAATGACAGGTGGGGCAGCAACACACAATGTACCCACGGTGATATTTATACTTGCAATGACAAATACAATCCAGGTCTAATTCTTTTGATTGTTAAATTATTTCAATGCTGTGACTTACCTCATAATCTTTATAGGTGTGTTACAGCCTCATAAATGGGAAAATGCGATGACTGTAGATAAGAATTCATGGGGGTATAGAAGAAATGCCAAAATAAACGAAATCTTAACGACATATGAACTAATCGTTACTCTCACACAGACTATCAGTTGTGGAGGTTAGTAGAAAAGAAAGCGTTTGTTTAAACACTGCACTATCAATTGCAGGAAATATTTTAATAAACATTGGGCCAACAAAAGAAGGTACTTTGGTGCCCATATTCCAAGAACGTCTGTTAGACCTTGGCAAATGGTTATCTATCAACGGTGAGGCAATCTACGAAAGCAGTCCATGGACTACACAGAATGACACTTTAACTTATGGTGTTTGGTACACCACAAATGACCCATCAGTTTATGCGATCGTTCTAAACTGGCCCGATGATAATGTCGTGAACCTAGGTTCTGTAGTTTCATTGTTTGCAAATGCGGACACTGAAGTGACTCTTTTGGGTAACGAAGAACAACTTTCGGTAATATAGCTGTTAATTATTTTTTTTACAAATTCAACTTGGTTGGTGTTTTTAGTGGCAAGTGAACGATGACGGTGTAGCTGTAAACTTTCCAGACCGGGCAAAAGTGGCAAGTGAATGGGCATGGGTTATTAAAATAACACCATAGTTATTAAAATTTGTTACATTGGAAACTACTTTATTTCAATAAAGTGAAGATAGGCATTATTGCTTTTACTTTTTTCGCATCAAGAATTAGGTTTAGTTGTATGTTCCTCTTTAACCACTCCATATCCCTTCTCCTACGCTTCGTAGGCAAAAGTGAATAGGGAATTTTTCCTTTTTTGAATTTTTTATAACTACAGTTTAAAATTTGTAATGAAATGTACAGTGCGTTCATAAAGTTCGGAATAAATTCGATAAAACTGTAAGTATTAATTTCTGAGAAAAATGCTCAAAGAAGTCAAGTTTGTTTTTAAAAAGTGCATATTCTTCAGTATTTTACTTATGTTGACAGCTTTTCCTAATTATCACGTCAATATTTTCTTTAAATGACAACCCCCAACTACCTAAACGATGAGCGAAAAAAATTTGTAGTAATTTGTACCTTACATAACAATTTTTTTGAGAAAATGACAATTTTTATTTCAAATTTGCGCTGAAACGGAACAAATAAGCCCTGACATTCTTGAGCGGAGTATACAAAGTGTTGGTGAATGCTAAATGGTTGGCGAGAGGGAATTTCAACATTTGTGTTGAATTTGATTGTTAACCTTATATATTTGTTTGTTTTTGTTTCAGGTCAATAAGATTTTTACAATAAAAATTGAAACAAATTTTTGAAGTAAAATTGACAAATTTTTTTGTAAAAATGACAATTTAAAAAAAATGTTATGTAAGGTAAAGTGGGGGTTGTCATTTAAAAAAATTATTGATAACGTTATAATTAAATATAAGTAAATTACTGAGGAAGATGCATTTTTTAAAAACAAAGTTGACCTCTTCGAGTATTTTTCTCAGAAATTAATACTTACAGTTTTATCAAAGTTAGTCCGAACTTTACGAATGCACTGTATACAGGGTGTGTCCGAATTCGACCGACAAACTTTCAGGGCAGATTCGCAGATTATATGGTCAAAAATAAGCATCAAACTCTTAATACATACAGGGTGTCTCAAAAATGGCGCCCAATCTCCGAAGGGTCTTAAAGAATAGAAGTCTGGGAAGGTAAATCTCAATACAAAATTTGATCGGACCAACAGATTTTGTATAATAACTTACTCTTAAATATGGTAATTTCAAAGAGATGTATCTCCTTTATTACCAAATTTTACAGCTGAATTATAAATTACTTTACAATGTTACTTTTTCCAAGACCCCTTTAGGTAGTGGAACAACACCGAAGTAATTCTTTTTAGAGTAATGACCTACCAAAATACGCTAAAATAACAGTGGCAACATTGACCTCAAATGAGAATTGGTTTAGTTGATTGTGCATACCAACCGATGTTGCCAAATTTGCTTATTTTAAAATGTGTATAACTTAGAAAATAGTCAAAGGAAAACAAATTCAGAACGAAATTGAACTCAACTCTTTAAATAATTTAACCCCTCAAGAGATTGGGCGCTATTTTTGAGACAGCCTGTATAGGGCCAAAAATGCTTAGTTTGCGAGATAATCGACTAAAAAGTTCTACCAGCAACAAAAGGTATCGGGTGGATTTTTTTGATGAAACGTACAAAAATAAAAAGGAGCAATGTACAATTTACAAAAATTGTCAAAATTTCGTTCAATGCACAGATAACCCCATAAAATCCAAGGAATTCAGGACGTTTTTGTTGATTATCTGGCAAACTAAGCGTTTTTGACCCCATATTTATTAAGAGTTTTATGCTTATTTTTGACCGTAAAATCTGCCCTGAAAGTTTGTCGGTCGAATTCGGATACACCGTGTATACAGGGTGAAATGTTTCAAGTACCTGTAACATTTTAAATTTATCTTGTGTTTAAGAATACGGGGGAGGATTGGTGCAATTATTTTGCTTTCCAAGAAAATTTGTGGAATTCCCTGTTCATTTTTGCCTAATTTATCTAGGTATTTTGCAATAATTGCAGACAAATGCCGACAAAACGTGAGTGTATACATCTCATATCTTCCAGACCAAACATGAGTGTATACGTATCTCATATCTCATTAGGAATGTTTGCTTATTTTCAGACATTTTATAATTTGCTTAAAGCTCATCAGCAGCGCATAAGCTGATCAAAACACAACTTGGTTTTTGCCCAAGGGCATTATCCACTCAATATTTGACAAGTAATAGATAACAGATCTACTCGTCGGTACACATCAGCAGACAATCTCAGCTACGATAATCTACAATCGGACTCACCCCCTCCTCACTCTGTCATTCAAACGCCAAAGCACAGGTCCGGACTCGGGAAGCTCAATTGGGACGGTACAAACATGTAAGTAAACGATAAACACCTGACACATCTGTCACAAATCAAGGATATAGAGTGACTCACCAGGGGGTTTCCTACCCCTAACTCGATCATGACCTGGGTCTCCAACCACCGGCGTCGTCTTCAGAGCGCTACATTCTGGGGTTACGTTGCATGTTTTGGTAATTATAACACCTGTAACCGCCCAGTGTGCAGTTTGGGATGCACAGCCCGCCTGCCCTCTCCGCAGAAGTGCAGAACGAGACCGCCAATGCCAGCGTATAAGACTACAACTCACGTCCATACGTTACTAGTGTCCCCTCAGTACATTGGAACCGGGATAAGCTCACAACCTTTTATCAAGCAAATCTATGATCTTGTGCATTTGGTTGTCATCACGGCCATCCCTTTATCCCTACAAGATGCGCCCGGGCAACGACATCGCCGTGTCATGAGCCAAAGGTGTCCCATCTGAAACTAGTCCGGTGCTCAGGAATTATACTATGGTATTATAATACCAGGTAACACCTGGTAACTGTATCTCTATGACCGGCTGTCACAAGCCTAATTCACTGCACCACTCCCGGGCCTACACCTGCCCTCACTCCGTTCGGTTCCAGTCACTGCCTCACCTATGTTAAAATCACCCCCCAGTCAAGGACCTTTTCAAATATAATTTATGAGCCACATCTTTGGCTGGAAGAGGTAGGTAGTTTCAATTTGGTTGTAGGTCGTAAAGTTTTATGGTACTTTAAGTTAAAGATCTTGCGGGGCTTATAAATCCTAGAAGGTAATATTTTAAGCAGGGTTGTATTGTACATTTGGTATATTTGCATTGTACGGCAAACGGCACGCGCCGCTACCCAACCTTTTCAAACCCAACCATTGTGCCCGTTAATCGCTCATAATATCCAATAAAATTTTACGACCTACAACCAAATTGAAATTACAATAGTTATTCTGTTCAAAGCGGTACCGTAAAATAGCAGCTGTAATTTGACGGCAAATGACGTCATAAAAAAACGTAGCCGTGTTTGCCTCCAGAGCGTTAGGCCCTACCGCTTCCAGCATAAGAAATATTTTCAGCACATTTTCTTACAAGAAAAGTACAGAAAAGCAAAAAAAAATACAAAAATTTGAAACGCTAACATCACGAGTAAAAATGAGAAATCGAAAAAACGATCTAAATTAAAGACTATTTTCCTGAAATCTGGTATTATCTCCTCTAGCGTTAATTACAGCTTGACAACTTTCTGGTACTTATGCCAAGAATGAGGTTTCTGAGATCATTTTGGCCTGGATTTCCCTAAATATCTAGAAGCGCTCCTGTTAACTGGTGATTTGAACGCCCTTCCAATGCCAGTAGCCGTTTTTCCATATTATCCCAGAAGTGCTGAATTGGATTGAGGTCAGGGTTACGTGCT
Organism: Tenebrio molitor; assembly: GCF_963966145.1. Taxonomy (NCBI): domain Eukaryota; kingdom Metazoa; phylum Arthropoda; class Insecta; order Coleoptera; family Tenebrionidae; genus Tenebrio; species Tenebrio molitor. The sequence continues at coordinate 37,031,627 of NC_091046.1, read as the reverse complement.
GGCCATTCCATAATTGGAATTTCAATATTCATGAAGCAGTCGTAAACCACTCTTGGAATATGTTGCAAGTCTCACCTTACGAATTGAGCAAATGGTACAATAACAGGTTCCAAAATGTTCGTGATATATAGATGTGCATTTAAATTGCATCTATCTAAAACCACCAACTCTGTAGCTGCGCCTAAAGATACTCCTACCTATATCATTATTGACCCTCCCCCAAAACTGTCTTTAGTAACGAAGTTACACTGTGCACATCGTCCACCAGGTCATCTATACACCATTATATTATATAGACAGGATTCTTCGAAGAACAAAACTCTGCGCCAATCTTGTTCAACCCAATTGACATCAAATACAAGGCCAATTACATATTACAAAAAAATGAATTAGGGGTTTTGTCAAAAACGTATTCCTAAAGCTCTATTTTTTAAAGACTTTTTAAAAATTATCTGAGCCAGAATTACCAGCTCCTCTTTTGTCATACACAGAAAGGAATCATCACAAATTACTTATACAGGGCAAGTAACATAAGGCTTATTTCTGTTAGTATACTGTTAATCATTTTTCATAAACATAATATTCCATCCCTAGCTTCTAGGCGTAAATTAGCCAGCATTAAGTTTCTCTCAGACCTTTTTAATTGCTCAGTTGATTGCCCCTACTTGTTATCTCAGATTTCCATCAGAGTTCCCTCTTTTAGTTGTCGTAAACATGGTACCTTCTATCTAGATACTGCAAGAACCAATCCAGATGGTTAAGAATTACTCTGATGTGGAGGGATGTGTAGGGAAAGTTAGACGTTTTTTGTACCAACAGGCAAGAGATCAGAGCACTAAGTTCCTATACAACCTAATCGAGTTTCCATAGTCTTCTCGCCATGAGAATTAGTAGTATTAATAGCTGATCTTTTTCAGTTGACTCGTAATTGGGTTTATACACCTGTGAGTCAGCTTTACAATAATAATAATAATAATAATAATAATACTTAGTCCGGTCGGTGGACAAAAAAAACTGGGACAAAAATGACAACTGTTCAAATCCAAATTTGGCAAATTTGCACCGTTTAATTCAGGCTTGCTAACAAATAGGTTAACTATGGTATGATGACATAAGACAAAAATTCCACAAAACACTATTTTCGCTGACGTTTAGCTCGTTAGCAATTGCTCGTATGGTAAAATCTCTGATTTTATATTAATATAAAATCAAAGGTAAAACCCTCCCCAAGGCGTTGTCTAAGTAGGTGTTTTTGGAATTCAGTGAAATTCGGCATTACAGCTGACAAAATAACTGTCAACAGTGATTATAAAAGTCAGTTTTATTTTGACTTTATCTTGACAATTAAAACCTTGATACAAATGTAAGAAATTTTGAATGTCCCAGTTTTTTTGCCCACCAACCGTACATACTTACTTAAAGTGTGGTCGCTGAACAGATGGAGTAATAAAATAAAGGGATGTGGCGTTAATTGCGCAGAACGATATACGGCAAAGCCTGTTTCACAATGAGGCAGGTTCTTTGCCATTTGTCATTCTCATAAAAATATGATATAAACTCCATCAATTTTCAATATACACTACTAAATCTAGTTATTTTAGTAACTTTTGTGGTGTAATAGGATACAACTTTCTTCTACTGTAAATGCAATGTCACAGATAATAATTCAGGTTATGTGTATTTTGAAGAGGTTATAATGTACGATTATTGACATTTTTGAAAAATCTCTAATCGAGTCCCACAATCAAGCAAAGTAAACTAGTTTTGAATATTTTACTTAAAATATGGTATCTACAGGTTAATATTAAATACCGGCATTGAAAGCAGCAAGTAGGTGTACCTTAATAAACATAAACAGATTTTAACGAAAAGATTTCAGAGCAGGACACAGAGTGGTGGAAGCATGATATGTACCTACATTTCTATTAAAAAAAAATCGTACAAGTAGTGAGCACAATTTTGGCTAGATTGCCATATTGTAAACCTATCCTTTAATTGTTGTTACTTAGAAACCTGTAACAAAACCCATGATAATAGCTGGATTTTATCGATGTATTTTTCAGAGATTTTAATGTGTGTAAATGTTTTGCCTTATTTATTAGGCAAGTATTACCAATTACTGAATTACTACAAACACAACTCAAACTTTTATTCGTAAATTTATAGAAAAAGACAACTCTCAACAATCTAACAACAATTTACAAATTTATAAAAAGCAATTTTCACACATTTGATGTACATACAAAATGTCAGTAATACCGTAATAAGTCTCTTGGAAACGATTAATTAATTTTATTCACAATTGGTTAGTAACGTACAACTTTTCTAACGTCTTAAAGGTTAGAAAGTGAGCGATTACTCGTGTACACATCAACCGGTCAGTAATGGTGAAAAAAGGAGTCAGTAATGAGCATATAAGCAGAGATTAAGTAATGAGTCGTAAGCGGTTAGTAATGAAACCTATAACTGACCTATGGTGGCGCTACTATCGCACCAATCGCGAAAATTTCTGTACGTTTTTCTGATATCGTAATTTGCTTTTCTCAGGTAAGAGATTGAGTGTTAATTTGTGTGCGGATTCCCGCAATTCTGGGGAGGGTACACTCTATTTCAATATCGCACATTTTGTTTGTTAAAAAATGTGAGCAAATGTCAATTTGGTTTGACTTTTGTGAACTAAAATTTAATACAATCTCAATCGTGCGCGCCTACTAAGTTTTAATATTTTGCCGAAATAAACGATAATATTACGGAGGTTGGTTTTTATTTATTTTTTATTATTATATTGTGAATAAAATAGTATACAAACCTCGGCGAAAGTCCATTCCTGTGTCTCGAGAACTCGAGGGCAAGCCTCTCGGTAAACTATTGTTCTCTCAACAGGAATGGAACACTTTCCTCCTCGGCATGATTGTAATATACTATTATCCCCATTTACATTAGCTCTCAATACGTGTACGCTTTTGAATAGAAGTGTACACTTCTATTAAAAAAAAAGCGTATACGTATTGAGAGCTACTGTAAATGGGGATAAAATTAATTAATCGTTTCCAAGACAACATATTACTGACATTTTGTACTCTCGTTTCAAAAATGGATTACTCCCTAGGATTTAAGGATATTCGTTACTAAGTAGGTTGCCATAAATTTGGTTAGGTTGGAGGCTATGTGGTTTTTGGTGACAAACAAAAGATATCCCAAAAATGTAAGACAGCAAATTAATTGTAACAGTTGCAAATGGCTAATTTCTCGCTAAGTAATAGATGATTTTTCGTTTCACAATCAATTTTGGTTACTGGCGGCATATTTATTTGGATCAAGGAGGTTAAAGTAACCTCCTTGATTTGGATTTAATCCCTCAATTCAAAGTAACCAACCTTAGGCATTCAAAATAACTTTTGAAAATTCTAGTTACACACAACATGAAAAACGTTATTTCCCTAAAAGTTCGAATTCTAGGGAGTAATCCGTTTTTGACACGACAGTATGTATGTCAAATGTGTGAACATTGTTTTTTATAAATTTTTAAATTGTTGTTAGATTGTTGAGAGTTGCATTTTTCCATAAATTTGTGAATAAAAGTTTGAATTGTGTTTGTAGTAATTGGTAATACTTGCCTAATAAATAAGGCAAAACATTTATACACATTAAAATCTCTGAAGAATACATCGATAAAATCCAGCTATCAGTACATGTTTAGTTACAGGTTTTTAAGTAACAACAATTAAAAGATAAGTTTACGATATGATAATCTAGCCAAAATTGTGCTCACTACTTATACGCTTTTTTTTTAAGAGAACTGTACATACATTGCACAAACAAGTATGCATATCAAATAACAGTCTTATTAAACTGTACCAATTTATTCTTTATTTTTTATAATTACATTTAAGACAGAATGTAAATCATCAGGATAGAAATACATTTATTTTGCGGCATGCAAAGTTATACATTATATTGGGTGATTCAAAATGATTGTAGATAAATATAACAACTATGTACGAAAATGTAGGTATGTGGGAACTGTGTGGATAGGATAGAGTGGACATTTCTTTGACAGTTCATAGTCGCGCAATTTTGAAAATTGTCATATATTATACAACTAGAGGATTGAAAATTCTCGATTATACGAGACGTGTTTCCGGCAACACGTCGAGTAATCGAGAATTTTCCATCCTCGAGTTGTATATGGGTAGACTATATCATGAATAAAATAAATAAATAAACAGGTTCCCGAAACCGACTGGGCACATTCAGTAGCAGAGCGATTTAATGTGAGGTTAATGTGACGGTTAGCGCAAAAAAATTTGTAAGTTAAGGCGGCGAGCGAAAATACAAAGGTTGGTATATTCGAATATACAAAGGTTCGTATATTCGAAATCGCCCTGGTTACTACAATAACCGCTGTAATACATGGTAACTAAAGAAAATCAAAGATTCTTATTGGTTTATAAAGTAATGAATGATATAGTCAAGTCAATGTGCAATGGTATAAAAAAATCAAATGCACTCGAATGAAATGTCATTCTACTAATATCAACTCTACCCCACCCACACAGTTGTCACATAAATTTTCGGACATAGTTGCCATAATTATCCACAATCATTTTGAACCACATTAAACATATTATCCGTTCACTTCACATCCGCACTGTCAGGTTGACAGGCTGTTGGTAATATTTAAAATCCCTATTATACTTACTAACTTGGTAATTTACGTAGAATAATGTTGCCACATTGGAGAAGTATACGGGGCATTTATCTATTGCTGATGTTCCTCCTATAATTATTATTTATCCTGGCGCGTCCGATTCAGAATCAGATTGGAGTTGTATACTGAGGAAGATTTAGATACAATACCGTAAATAGCGTTAAATAAAATAATTTGAAAGACCAGTTTATAACTTAACTTCTTTATATCTGACAGTAGTAATTTATTTATCAGTAGATTTAATGTACACTCAAAAGAAAAGTCGAAATTTTGATGTACTATGGCGGACTGTCATTCCATCCACTCACGTATGCTCTAAAGCAGCCTTTAGGAACGAATAATCTCACTTCACATGTTGACATATTGTATCAATGTTCTTATGGGTGACAGTAATAAATTTCAAACTGTAATTTGCAAACGTCAATCATAATGACAATAAATGTTAAACTACACCCAATTTTTGTGAAATGACAGGAAATGGGTGGACGAAATTTTTTGGCCGCAATAGTACTTACATTCGACTTGCATTCGACCAATTTGGATAAAAAATGACCCTGACAGTGCGGATGTCAGATGAACGGATAATACGTATTTACCATCGGCGGACATTAAAAGCTGGGACAAGATGAATAGTATAAAGTCAAAAATTACAAAATTTGTATCGGTTAAATTTTGTTTTTTACGAAAAGGTTATAAAAGTTATGACGGGGTCAATGACGTTTATTTGTCAAAACCATCTTCAGTTTGTTTCATATTGAATGATATGGTTGGTTTTCCCAATTAAATGGTTGGTAATTATTCACAGAATCGGGTTTTTGGTGGCCAAAACAGGTAGGTAACAAAAAAACATTGAAACTCCACGGGGTAAGAGTTGAACATTATTTTGTTCAATCCTGCTATTGAAAATTACTGTTTCTTACTTAGATACAAAACGTGAAAGCGTTTTACACTCACTCATTTTCTCAATACACATAAGCTGAACATTTAACCAAATTTTATTCGTAACACTAATCAACAAAGATTACAATCAATAAATTAATTAAAGTCCATTCACGTTGGATTTTCCGCTCAAGGTCAAATTATTTAATTTTTTGGCTCTGTAATTATGTTTTGTAAATAGTGACATGCAGCTAACCAACATAATCCGATTTAGCAATGCTCAATCCAATCTGTACGGTGTTTACCTGCATGTCACTATTTACAAAACATAATTACAGAGCCAAAAAATTTAATTATTTGACCTTGAGAGGAAAATCCAACGTGAATGGACTTTAGGTACGAACCATGAAACTTACTTGCTCATAACTATTTTCTCAAAAACAAATATGGTGGATTTAAGCATCGAAAATGTAGACAATAGGGACGAGGCAGCGTATTTTTCTATTAATCCGTTGAAATAAGCAACCACTACTTATTCGGTTACAACATTTATGTATATATTCTTCATCCACCGAAATTTTTTCAACTGCTATCTTTAAATTTTTGTGGGAGTAGACTGAATGTGGCTGCATTAACTTCTTGAGGAATATCCTCTGGTACAAGCACACCGTCTTCTTCCTCTATATTCTCTTAGTAATGCGCACACACAAACGCACAAACGAAAACTGCCTTCTCTGTTTTTTGTCAAACAAATTGTATGATTAAAATCTTTTGAAATTTTAATTGCAGGATTGAACCAAACACTATGCAGCACTCGTGGGAAACTGACTTGTGTCTCGTTCACACTCAGCTTCGCCTCGTGCGTGCAACTTTTAGTTTCTCCACTCGTGCTGTAATCTACTATTAATTTTACAAGAGAGTGATGTCAATGTGACAATTTGTGACAAAGTGAGAGTTTGATGCACAATTAAACATTTTTGGATGTCCCAGGTTTTAATGTCTGATGGTAGGTATGATTTGAACGTTTAGTTTGGGAGACCAAAATATCTAAAAGCTTAGTAATGAGATTTGCGGATTAACTACACCTCCCGCTGGTTTTGGTAGGTAGGGGTCTTTCAATCTCTCATGGGTTGTGAGTCATATCTGCGCAAACGACGAACATCGGTTTCAAGTACGCGCTGTAAACCGACTGGAAAAAATTGTCATTCGTAGAACCTTTATTATATCTGAAGTGGCAAATCTGCAGCATTTTCATTTTTCACAGCTGGCTTGATCATTAACGAACCATTGTCTTGTGTCATTATGAAATTGTAATTTCGAAATTTAACGCGTGGCTAAAAGAGTCAACGTTTTCAGTTTTCATTTACCAATTCTTCACTAGTTTATCGCTCCGCCTTCGCGCAGATATTTCCATGCTCAAAACCCATGAGAGATTGAAAGACCTATACCTAGGCGTTTCAGGTAATAGTAGGCGAACTGAAGGGCCGTTTAAAAAATAATGCAACCCAAACTACACGAATTCGGAAATTTTCATCAGGTAAACCCTCCCCTTTCTGAGTCCAGTGGCTGATCTTCTCGGATGTATCTGATCCTCCTTTAGTCTTTTTCTAACCGTATTTTCATTCAGGCGGAGTGAGTACATATTTGTCTAACATTCGATTTTGAAGTAGGGGAACAGTGACAAACCTTTCTCTAATGCTGATTAATCCTATGTATCGGTCCAGGTGAGGTGTTGATTCGTTTCGGCCTTGTCCCGACCTCCTTGTGTGCCATCCAGTTTCCCAATGTCTTCTTAGAACTCTAGATACGGTAGATTGATTCATATATCGAGACGAAACGCTACTGTCTTTCATTCTGAGCTAACAAAAGCATTTGCACAGACTTTTCAAATGCTAAGTTGTTCCTAACATCACCCATATTAAAAGTAAATTAAGATTTGTGTCAATACCTACTGATTTCGTTTTTCAAGTGCTACTTAAAAATTATTTTCGAATAAGTTTCAAAATTGAACAAAAACGATTACAGCGGCTGCAAATTTTAATAGCACTTGTAGCATGATCTATGTTTTTCCTCTATTTTCAGTGCGTATAACAATTTTTTGGTTTAAAATAAAACGAATTTTGTCGTCCACGCTGTATACTTGTTCCCACAAAAGCAAAAGAATAAAAGGGTTGGTAAATGAAAACGAATAATTTATGAGTTTAAACAGTTTCGTATGCATTTTGATCCAACTGCGTGATTCTATGGCGTTGTAGTTGAAATTGTAACAATACTAAAACAATAGAGAAAAACAAAAACAATAAATTATTAAAAGATGATAAGTGTACAATAGTAAAGGTCAAGCTTATCAAATTAGACAATTAATAATTATGATTTTAATAAACACAAAACACTTAGGGAACATTTCTTGTAAGTATAGCACATTATCTATTAATTATCAACAATGGAAAACAGTCTAGATATCTGGTTATTTAGTTCCAAGTAGTATTGGATACTTCGTACTTATTATTGTTGCAGAAGTAATCATTCCAGGTTACGGCATTTTGGTTGCATTCTTTATGTAAGTTACAATAATCTATTACACATTGTAATTTCTATTCTTTAAATAAAATTTAAATAAATAAGATGTATTTTAAAATAAAGAGAAATCATCTGTCCATTTGCTAATACTGATACTGACACATATATGTATATTGCGATGTGCGTTATTCAGTCTTTATGGTGAGTTCATGAACGTTGATTATCTGTTAACAGGTCAATTATTATCTGAAATCATCAGTTTTATTAGCAGCGAAAACACGTTTAAGCGTTCAACAGTGACTCAACAATGGGAAAGAAGTTTTGTTGGTGCTTACTGTTTATAGTGTCAATTAACATAAAAACCATATTAACAAATCGACAGCCCAGTACTATTACAGTACCTTCTGAAACCAAATATGAACCTACATGGGAAAGCTTGGATACTAGACCCATCCCGTCATGGTTCGATGAGGTTAAAATAGGCATCTTCATACACTGGGGAGTATTTTCTGTTCCAAGTTTTGGGGGAGAATGGTTCTGGGCAGACTGGAAAGGTAAAATTTAGAATTTTCGCATTCGCACTTACAATGTTTTTAAAGGAGGTGATGAAGGCAACGACTATGAAAAGTTCGTGAACAAAAATTATCCGCCCGGTTTTTCGTATCAAGAATTTGCAAAAGACTTCACGGCTGAGTTCTTTGATCCAGACGAATGGGCAGAATTATTTAAAAATTCCGGGGCTAAGTAGGGAGTTGTTTCTGACTATTTCATATAAAAACAATATTTTTCTCAGGTACGTTGTGTTAACCAGCAAACATCACGAAGGCTATACGCTGTGGCCCTCCAAATACTCTTTCGGCTGGAACGCCCAAGATATTGGTCCCCATCGTGACCTAGTTGGTAAATTTCTTGTACAAACTTCACCCTCTACCAGTTCTATATTAACAAATCAACAGGTGACCTGGCTAAATCAGTTAGAGAAAAGGGGCTGACATTTGGCTTGTATCATTCCCTTTATGAGTGGTTTAACCCGATCTATCTTGCTGACAAAGAAAATTGCTTCAACACCCAAGATTTTGTGGACCATAAAATGCTTCCAGAAATGTACGAACTTATCAATAATTATCAACCGTCAGTTCTCTGGTCTGATGGGGATTGGGAAGCGAACGATACCTACTTCAGATCTACAGAATTTTTAGCATGGCTGTATAATGACAGTCCTGTCAAAGACACAGTTCTTGTTAATGACAGATGGGGAATAGGTATTCCTTGCGAACATGGCGATTTCTACTCTTGCCAAGACAGATATAATCCAGGTTTGCAAGTTAAATATTCGAGAAAGAAAAGCTGAAGTAATATTTTAGGAGTGCTGCAACCTCACAAGTGGGAAAATGCAATGACTTTGGACAAAGAATCGTGGGGATTCAGACGAAATGCCAATTACTCGTCGTATCTTACAACACACGAACTGCTTCAAACCTTAGCGGAAACGATTAGTTGTGGAGGTAATATTAAGACAATCTGGTTTAGATTTTACTGAGATTGTTCTTTTAGGTAATATTCTGATAAATATCGGGCCAACAAAAGAAGGCACAATTGTGCCAATATTTCAGGAGCGTTTGTTAAATTTGGGACAATGGTTGTCTGTAAATGGTGAAGCTATTTACAAGAGCAAACCTTGGACGGTACAAAATGATACTTTAACATCAGGTGTGTGGTATACGCAAGTTGGAGATGCAAACGTCTACGCCATAGTTTTACAATGGCCGGACAAAAATGTCCTTCAGTTGGCATCAGCAGTCGAACTATTTTCTGATTCAGCAACCACCGCAAATCTTTTGGGAAATTCTGAAAAATTAAAGGTTTCGATTTTATTAAAAGCGATATGCAACGTTTAACGTTATTTTTTAGTGGACCGTTGAGAACGAAACTGTGCAGATTCAATTTCCAGATAAAGCCTCGGTAGTAAGTGAATGGGCCTGGGTAGTGAAGATAACTAAGTAACTGAACATTTTAATATAAGGATATTGTACGCATTGAGAATAAAAGAATTATTATCTAAGATGTATCAAAAGTGTTGTAAAAAGTATAAAAATTATTGCATTATCTAAGATGTATCAAAAGTGCTGTAAAAAGTATAAAAATTATTGCATGTAAAGTCTGTTAGTTGTTTTTTAATCAAAATATACTGTTTATGTTTAATCTCATATGTTTCCAATTTAATAGTACAATTATGTATAAAAACCGGTACCGATCGAAGACAATTGTTTGGAGGAGGAACGTAGCGACGACTACAAATATTGTCTGAGATCGGTACATTGTCCTTAACGTTAACGTTGGTGATGCATATAAGATTTTTTGCGCGATTGAATATTTATTCCAAAACATTGCTAAGTAGAATGCAATGCGATACGTGTTACCCTTCACATCGTGTTGCCATAATGTCGATTTTTGTATCGCGTTTCAAAGGCAATCTGCAAACAGTTACCGCCATTGCAGTCGTGTTGAAAAAGAAGCAGTAAAATGAGTGATCTTAGTGATTCCGAACACGAAGGAGTTGTTGTAAAAGAAACTTGGAATGTGGGGTGCGTTCAGCCCTGATTTCTGAGAAATCCAGTGAATGCTAGGACTAGGAGTCGCTCGTTTCCTCGAAGTTCAGCTACATTGAAAATTGTGTCGAAAACAAGATTCAATTTACAAGAAAAATTCTTCATGGCGTCACAACTAAAGAATTTTCGAAACCGACAACCTCAATGTGTAATCAAGAAGACAAGGAAAATCCGGGGTATGAAAATTTTGACAATTCTAATGTCGCAGCAAGTCTCCTAATATTATTTCATTGCAGGGGCAAGGAAAGCCGACTACAAAAGCCGTGTGAGTTTCCAGGAAGTGCTAAAATCTTGTCTTCAACTTCTGCCTACATACCTAAATAAAGAATTTTCGAAACCAACGACCTCAATGTGTAATCAAGAAGACAAGGAAAATCCGGGGTATGATAATTTTGACAATTCTAATGTCACGACAGATTCGCTAATGTTGTTTCATTACTTTCATTGCAGCGGCAAGGAAAGCCGACTAAGAGCTTTATGAGTGTCCCGAAAGTGCCGCCATATGTTGTCTTCAACTTCTGTCTACATAAAAATTATTATAAAAATTGATTAATTTTGAATAAATTTACTTACCGTTCTAGAACACCAAAAATTACTTACCGTCGAGTAAACACAGCTTACCGTCTTGGAAACAGACGTGCACGTGGTAAACAAGCAAATAGAGTACAATCGCGCAAAAATGTTATTTCATTGCAGCGGCAAGGAAAGTCGACTACAAGAGCAAGAAACTGAAGAAAACAAGATACATTTTCGACAAATAATGATTTTGTTTTTTCAGTATAACAAGAACACAAGCAACAAACGAGATTTGTTAAGTTTAATGCGAAAGTGCTGTATTAGATTGAGTCAAAAGTTTTCGCCACTGTCTTGTAGAGTTGGTGTTTCTCCATTTCTAGTGTAAAGAACATTGAATGAACAAGGACTTCATCCCATAACACGTGCAACATGTACAGACACTAGGATCAGGTTTTGTAAATGGCTATTACAAAAAACGATCAAGATCCACAGTTTGTTCAAAATTTGTTGTCAACCGACGAAGCAAACTTCACGAGGGATGGCGTATTTAATTCCCATGATGCATGTTTGAACTGAGGAAAACCCTAATGCAATTCGTAAAGATCCTTCAAGACCGATTTGGCATAAATGTATGGGCTGGAATTGTTGTAGATCAATTAATAGGATCATGTGTTTTGCCGCCTCGTTTAACTGTTGCCGGATATCTTCATTTTTTAAATAACGATCTAGAAAATCTTTCGGAAGATGTACCCCTAGCCACCCAGAGAAACACATGACGGAGACCCTGCCCATTACATTCAACTTTATAAGAGATGGATTCAAGAAACCGAATGTAACCGTATTGTATCCAGGTGAACTCGCCGGTTAGCAGAATGCAATTTTGTTTCTGGTACAGTTTATTGTTGGTCCTGTAAAATTTTGCATTTTGAAGTTACGTGCTTTGCTAGTGTAGACGACGATTTGCAACTGTTACAATTTACTTGCTCCCTTACATTTTTGCGAAATCTTTTGTTTGTCACCAGAAACCACATAGCCTCCAACCTGACCAAATTTATGGCAACCTAGTAACGAATATCCCTAAATCCTAGGGAGTAATTTCTTTTTGACACGAGAGTACAGCTCTGTTGCCTGTTTGGCCGAGTTTCGGCAAAAATTTTGAAATTAACGGGTCTATTTTGTAACTCTCAACGATCATCATTACTAAAGGATCCCTCGTTAGTTAGTGATTAATCGGAATATAGTGATTAAATAGTATTTTGTAAATTTTGCTTCTCGATAAATAACGTAAATTGACGTCAGCTGTCATCGTTAAATAGTTTATGCATTTTTACTATCCACTATACATGGTGTCCCAGAACTGGCTCCCCAGAGAAAACAGGCATGTGCCGACAACAAAAGAGACTCCAAATTGACTAAAATAAATTTTCTGCTAACTCAAATTACCGAGTTATAAAGTTTTTAATTTCACCAATCCCGGAAGCTCGTCCTCAGGTGTTACTAAAAAATCCGATCGGTTGCTAAACAACAACAAAAAATCAATAAAATGTTTGGGCAACTGGAATTTTGACGTTTTCCGATATAAAAATTCGTTGACGTTTATCTGTCATCAACATCAAAACTTGACAATTGCAAAATTCGAAATAAAACAATAAAAATGGCGATTCTAAAAAGAACCATTTATTTAAATAGGTAACAATGTTAAAGCAGATGTTCGAAATGACCACCACATTTGTATGCACAATTGTGCTCTACGTAACAAACTTCTTGTAGTAGCGTTAGTTATCATTTCTTCAGTAACTGAAACAAAGCCTCCTGAATTCGAACTCTCAGATCAGCCTCTGAATTTATGGGCCGCCGATAAATGATTCAGATCTGGAGACCTGGCAGGTCAATGATGCGGTCCTCCTCGACCGATCCAGCGCTGTGGATATTGGTTATCCAAAATTTCCCGAACGTTTCTGCTAAAATGTTGGAACCAGTCATTTATGCGATAAGCAAGAGGTACAATTTCAAGTAAATCAGGTAGCTCCGTGCCAATGAACAGAGCATATTTTGCCCTCGTTAATCTTGCGGGGAATTCAAACGGTCCAGTCTAGAACCGGGGATTCGGAATTTTAACAAATGGAAGGATCCACCACGCTTATACTTGCCAAACGATCGCCCAATAGCCCAGTCCACAAATTAACAGAAAACCTATGTTGAAAACCTCTGAGAAATAATTCTTTTGGATTTTCCTCTGCCCAGATATGAAGGTTGTGATAATTGGAACAACCTTACCGGCAAAATAGCGACTCATCAGAAAACAGTATCCGTGACAAGAAGTGTGGAGCATCGTTTTGGTTTATTAACCATACATAAAACTCTCGCCTAATTGGATAATCCTCTGGCAGAAGATGTTGTACTCCTGTATAGTGGTACGGATGCCTCCTATTATCAGCTGGAACTCTCTCTACCGAACTCTTGGATAAAGCCATTTCACGAGAAACTGTTCGAATACTCCGGGTGCCGTCTTCCTCAAAGACATTGAATACGACTTCCTCGTGTTCGACAGTCCTTACATTTCTTGGAGATCCTCCAACTTCTTCTTCGAACTGGCTGCATCTGACCCGTTTCTCGACCCCGAGCGATTAATTTCAGGATTGTTTTATGATCCGGATGACTTTGTCTTTGTGGAAATTGTTCACGGTACAACCTTACTGCTTCACGTGCATTGTTCCCACATCGTGCAAAAGTAAGAATCATATCTACGTACTCAGAGGAAGAATACATGTTAAATGATACACTTGAATTAAATATCGCAGCGAAATTGTATAACAAATGTCAAACTGACGTAAACAATCATTGTAATAAATGTAGTGGACCAAATCTAATGGACAGAATTATATAGGTTTACGGATAAAAAGGAAACCTAGGCAACGCAAAATTGTGATTATTCCACCTTAATGATGCTAAACTCTAATTGGTCAACTTCAGAATGTCTTTTCTCGGTTATCATTTGAGATAGGACTTTTTTTCTTCAAAATACATGTTAATATATTCGCCCTAAGGCTCCCTTTTTTCTCTGGGGAGCCAGTTCTGGGACACCTGTATTTCGTTCGTGTTGATTTGTCGTATTAAAACTTGCTCTTGTGAATTTTTCTAGCGATGAACAGAGACATATTGATACAAGTAGTGGCAGAATTGGAAAAGAGTTCTTATAAACTATTATTAACTGATCGGTACAAAACATAGAGATCGTGATTGATTGTTAAATCAATATTTAAGAGATGTAACTGATCCGTTCTTTACAACAAAAGAAAACTTCAGAAAACACTAGCGACTTAGTAGGGAGGCTGGACAAGATTTGTTTTTAGAAATTTTACCTTACGTAGATAACGGCAGAGTCAAAAAATTACTAAAATTTGTAGTAGCCCTGAGTTTTATGGCTCACGGCAGTTACCAAAAGCCTGTAGCCTGTAGGAAGCAATAAGCAATGTCTCAGTCCACACTTCCACAGCCTTTATGAAATTGTACAAATTATGGTAAAACACTTGCCCCAGATTTTTTTTTGTTTTTCTTTTATTTTTTTTTACTTTTATTACATATTTTTATTATTCCTGAAGAACATATTGTTTTCTAATTCGTCAACATAGAGCTGATACTGTTGCTGAGTCGTCTTGCACTTGAGCATTGTTTTTATACACAGCTTGCCCATTGTAGCTTGAGCTGTGAGGGATGCGCAAAGTTGAATAAAGAGGTCCGATAAAGAGGCCCTGGAAGCAGCAAAGAAATGCGACAAAATTAGTGTTAGACCACTGCGCATCCGACTCTCACAGCTCAAGCTACAATTGGGAAGCTTGTAACTATACACAGTCGCAAACTTTTCTTGCCGCTTTCGTATCAGTTATTATTGATTGTGATCAGTGTTATTTACTTATTGCATTTTCAACATTTGAGCGGTAGTGACAGTAAAAAACATAAAAAGTACATGAACTGTCATGAACATATAGGTACTATAAAGTTGGCCGTTGTGCTACTATCCAACCTATACATATAAAATTGTAAACTTTTGCCATAACGATGGCTATCGAATTATAATGATAACGATAGAATTTAAGAAATACCAAATATGCTGAAATCGTTGTAGTTCAATAGCGACCAATGCTTAACGAGCATCACTATCGGACGGATAGTTGTTTAACGATAAGTTACAAAATAAACCCGTAAAATTGAAACAGATATATGCAACCAAAAATACTTACGTGCATTCTCAGAGCCTTCTCTTTAGTCTACAAATACCTTGACAAATAGTTACAATACGACTGATAATAATGAGCCCGACGGAATTGAAAATGCAACCCACACTACATTTCCCAAAAAAGCTGGCTACTGAAATTAAAATATCCGGCTTTTTTTGAAAATGTACCTATTGTGAGTTGCCAAATTGTTATACCTACATAATATTTTTAGAATTACGAGTTCGTTAGTGCCAGTTACGACAGAAAATCAGCTGTAGTTTTAGTTTATTGTAATTAACATTTCGTAAGGGAGTCAAAGTGGAAACCCAATATAATACCCCGTATTAACTACCCCGCTTTTTTTTTGTGTGTCGTTTTGCATCTTTTACATCACGTTGAGGCGTTGAGGATGTAAAGGAACCGAACTTTATTTTAGGTTTGTTATATTATGAAATATCTTCCATGTGTTGCGGACTTTAGTGCATTCCTAAGATTAGAACTGCAGCTGGCTTAATTTGTTTTTTTGCCCGATGTCGACCCCAACGAAGGGGCTTAAGTCTTAATAATGTCTCGCCTATATAAAATAGCGAAATTTTGTGTGTAACTGAGTACTGAGTCAGTTTCGAATTAAAGCTTCTTCAAGAAACACGGCTTTGATTGCATTTCTCCGATTCGCCTTACAATTTATTGGAAGTATGATTTTAACTGGATCCTGACAAAAAAGTGAAAAGTTCATTAATAATTTATCAGAGGTATTAATTTCATTACAGCATTACAGTAAAACGAACGTAAAGGCTCTTCCACAATCACGTTACAGTTTGAACGTGATATTAAAGATAGGTAACATTAACGTTAATGTTACCTATGTTATAAACAAAAATTAAGTTTCTTTTTCATAATAACGTTGGACGTTATTTAAAAAACATTTTAATTTATAATATAGAATGCTTTGAATCAATTAACAACCATTTACAATGAAGGCATTTTCAAAACACATCTTAAAAATTCTTGTAATTGTACGTTTTTTTTAAATGATTTTCATTGGCTAATGTTAGAATGTTACATTAAGAATCCAGAACATTTCTGGGTATAGCGTTAATGCTAACAATAATATCATGTAACAGTTAATTAACTTTCATCATAACGCCATTGTGAACGATCAACACTGAAATACATGTAATTTTGAATTTCTAGACCTAACGTTAACATTAACGCTTTAACATCGACGTAACGTTAACGCCATTGTAAAAGGGCTGTAATGCGTATAAAAAAAAACAAAAAGTTTCACAAAAAGCCCTTTTTAGAATCTGCGTCTCTAATAGGTCTATTATTGTATTCAATTTGGAGTCGTTTATGGCTATCACTTAAAGCACTCGTAGTTTAATAGATATCCAAGAAAATTTTTATCAATATTTCAGTGTATTATTGTCATTTACACCAAAAAACTTCCAAAATTAATGTTCAAACTCTAGTTTTTAACATCTGTTGCAGATGTAGTTGCATCCGTTATCTTGAATTACCAATTAATACAAAATTTCCTAAAATTTGAAAATTTAATTTTTTTATTTAAAAATTAAAACAAGGGTGCAAATTCTAAAAAATAACATAAAAACTCGTTTTATAAGGGTATTGTCGCACTTGTCCCATACAAAACTCCCCTACGGGTCGTTTTCTACACTTGGGACTCGTGCGCCAAATCAACCCTTATAAAAAAAACTCGTTCTTTAATATACTATTATGACACCTAATATTTTTAGTTTTAAAGACTCACTTACGATACCAAAGTATAAAAAAGTTTTTTCACTACTAGCCTCAGAAGGCGTCATTATTGACTCTCGAATCGACCCCAGAAGTAGAATTTCTCTCCCTAGGTTAATAATAATTTTCATTATTAACCAAGGTAATAATGAACAGCCGTCACTCAGCAACGAAAGATTTTCGTTGATTTCATTGGTTATCGTAGACGATTTTCATAGCAACCGTTGAAAAATGAGAACTCGGATCGCCGCATCAGACAAAATAATTTGATTAATAATTATTATCAGAAAGGGTTTTAACGTATCTAGTAGTGAAAAAAATAGTATATAAACCACGGTGAAGAAGTCCCTTATAGCCTTCGCGCCTTAGAACCCTCGGCACGCCTCGGGCTCTAATCTTGGCGCTCTGGCTATAATCATGAACTTCTTCACCTTGGTGTATAATATACTATTATATGTAAGGTCATCTCGGATAGAAACGTATTGTAAAAGGTGATATAAAAACTCGCAAATCATTTTTTATTAAAAGTTTTTTTATTGCATCCATTTACGTATATTTTTATCATATTGAATATTGTAATTAGTTTTTGTGTGTTTTAAACACTAAATGAAAATATAAAAATATATCACTATATCATATATCTTCATTTCAGTTGGCCAACTTCATAAAGGTAAGCGCCCAACAGTTTAGTCTGCAAAATTTAAAAATTTTCATTGATTAACTTTAAGATTGTCTTATAAACCTACTCCTTCAATATAATTTCTGATATCAATTTTCTCATTCTGGGAATGAGCACCATCATCACCTGCACCAACAGGAAGCAATATGACATTCTTTCCAGTCGCTTGCTGAAAAGTTAGGGTCACAGGAATTGATCCACCTTCACGTGTAAAGTCAGGCTCCACTTTGTAGACATGCTTAGTAGCTTTGAGACCGGCAGTATAATGAGGATGACTGGGATCTTCAGTCCATGGATTTCCACCATCAGTCATGTAGGCCTATAATAATATATTACTTTATTAAAGCTGAAAAGTTCAATTTTACAAGCTTACTTTCATTGTATTTGGGCTTCCATATTCCTTCCACTTCTTTTCTAAATATGACACTACATATTTCTGAATCTGATCAGGTTTCTGGTCTGGGACTATTCTTATTGAGAATTTTCCAGTTACTTTCCCTGGAATTACAGTCTTTGCTCCTGGCTCTGCAAATGCCCCTTCAATACCATGAATTGACAGAGAAGGGTATCGCCAACGATGCATCAAAATTTTTTCTTTTTCTTCATTATGCATAAGGCGGTTGCAGCCAATGTCGTTGCGATACTCCTTCACACTAAAGTCAATCTTCTTGTAAATGTCCTGTTCATTTGACAATAAAGGTGCAACTTCATCATATATGCCTGTTACTTGAATTTTCCCATCCTTATCAACAAGGGTGTTTAACAGATAAATTAAATCTGTCATTGCTTCATGCCTGTAACAGATTATTTGAAAAACAATTAAACCTTGTAGAATATTAGCCCTTACACTGTGCCTCCAAATACTCCACTGTGTAAATCTTTACAGGCACATTCTACCTCAATAAAGAAATAACATACTCCACGAAGACCATAAGTAATACAAGGTTTTTTTGTTCCCAACCAGTAATTGTCAGAGATGCATACATAATCTACATTTGATAAAAACTTATGTTTTTCTGAAAACACTAGTTCATCTAGGCCCACACTGCCTGATTCTTCCATCCCTTCAAAAATAAATTTGATGTTGACTGGTATATCGATGCCCACAGTTTGATATGCTTCAACAGCATGTAACCAGCATAACACAGGCCCTTTGTCATCTGAAGATCCTCTACCATACAATTTACCAGAATTCTCTGTCAGCACAAATGGTTGAGAATTCCATCCATCTTCAAGAAGAGCAGGCTGAACATCTAAATGACCATAAACTAAAACAGTGGGTTTTTTGGCATCTGTGCCTAAAGTGCCAAACAGTGCAGGTGGCAAGTTGATAATTTTTCCATCAGGCAAGGTTTGTTTTCCCAACTCTCTTAGTTCAGTACGTATTTTCAATTTTGTCATTAGAGCCTGAGTCCATTCTACCATCCTTCTTATTTCATCCCTCTTGTGTGGCCATGCTGACACAGATTGAATTGCAACCGCTTCTCTCAAATTTTCAATATATTTTTTCCTATTTTTGTCAATTTCTCTGAAAGGTTAAAACATCGGTTTTATTTATTTATAAGTGCATCACAATGATGATGAACTTACTGGAACAGTTTTGTCAAAGGTCCGGGAACAGACATTTTTACACTTTCTAATCAAGTTCGCAGATCACCGAGGAAATGAGGTTATTAGCCAACTCACACACAAATGTCAAATTGTCAGTTTTTTTCCTAGCACTCTAATGCTGCTAATCCTACAGAGATGTTAGGAAAGGTTTTAACAGATAACCTAATGCACAGGTGTGACAACTGACAACAGAAATTACTACAATAGAAGTGATGAACATAAAAAATATGTCAAAATTTCAGGGGGTCATTCTCATTCACGAAACCCGGTAAGGCTCGATAAGACGTTGCAAATTCAAAACCATGACAACTGGTATTGTTGAAGCATTGTATTTGCCGTTTCGTTAACGATTTGCAAATTATCTGAGGTTCGTGAATGACCCCCTAAGAAAGCAATAGACAGCGAAACTCAAACAACAAACAACTTACTTTATGTCAGCCAATCACCGTCACTGCTGGTGTTATGCTGTAGCCGTAAGTTTTATAACACTTTAATCAGACTTAGGTATATCAGGTTTTTATTACATTTATTGTGACAGCGGTTGCGATGTTAAGCTGTTGTTGCCGGCACACCCGCGATAACAAGTTATCTTCTTACATAAACCAACATTTACGGAGTAAACACCATTAAAACAGTCATATGATTAAAAACATTCGTTATTAATAGATTAGATAAAAGATAAAGTATTTATTTTGTGTCTAATGTTCGTGATGGATTAAAAAACAATTGCTTTAATCATTGTTTAAGTACAGAAGTTAACTTCACCGGTCACATGATCCACAATTTATGTATAAGTGGGTTTACGCAGCTCAGCATGCACTATGTAGGCACAGAATAGAGAACAACAATCGTTCTCTATTCTGTGATATAGGTATTATGAAAGAGACAAAATTAAAATATAAACAACAATGCAATTGAACGAAACCATTCACAAACAAATTTAAATCACTCAAATCTATACAAACAACAACTAATAAACATTTTTACTGAAACGGCAACGCCATACCAAACCAATGTAAAAAAAAATATCTGGTGTTCGTTTAAATTTATCCTCAAAGTAGGCGTTGAAGAGTCAGTTGTGAACGCACCACGGATTACAGATCACGGATCAGCTGTTTAAATCATTAAATCTTAACTTACTTCACTTTTTGCGTTTTTTTGTGTTTTTACTCTGGAGACTGACGAGTGGAGCGTTCACAATCGACTCTTCAAGACCAACATTTTTCCACACTCAGTTATCTGCACCGACCACAGTTTTTTTTTTTTTCAAACATGAACAGATTTAGCATCAAACTACTACCTACATAAAAATTGTTTTCATCTCATAAAATTACTTGAATTTGTATTTGGTGTTGTTTTCATAATATGTCTAATATTACACTACATAATACTCCGAGGCTTATCGCAACCCTTTGATGTTTTGCGACATTGTTAGTATTGTTACTTAGGTATTTGTTACTTCATATGTCCTGAGATTATTAAAACTTTGTTTTAATGGTACATATAATGATATTTTATTAAAATTAATAACAAAAACTGTAACAAACATATAAAAGTTACCCTATATGCCGTTCACGATTATTTTAAACACGTAGGAGGCCGCGATATTTTTTTGTTAGATTGGCGTCAGCTCCTGTCATATGACGTTTCGTTTTTAAATATTCGCATTGTTGTCAATTCCGTCATTAATTTAGTTAATAAGAATTAACCCAGAACTGCCTTACAAATATGTATGTTTCATTTCAATTACAATTTTACGATTATTGTTCCTAATGCGTTCAGTTATTTAAAAAATGTAACAACTTGGGAGCAGTGTTCGGTTGAATTATAACCTAAAATAGATTTATTAAGACAAATCACAATACTGCCAACTAAAATGTCAGATTTTCATAGATAGTCCGAATTTGAAATAATCGTGAATGGTTTATAAGTCGAATTCTCCATGAACCTAAATTTTGTAGTGCAACACTTTTTGAGACGTAGCTCGTATCAAGAGCCAAATAGAAAAATTGTTTATACCTACCTAAATTACACACTTTGTGACAAGTATCACAGGTTCACAGGTGATGTTGAACTTTAGAATCATGCAAGGTTAGGTAATAATGATCCAAATTTCAAATCCACCACTTTATAATTTTCAAATCAGTAGCTACAGTGTTTTTGGGCAAGTCTAAAGGGTTGAAAGCGTATCCGTTTAACGAAAATAAATACAAATTATACCTAGGTATTCCTATTACTATCGAGTGTTTTTTAAAATTTCACTTCGCAGTTGGCGTTGAAAAGTCTATTGTGAACGCACCACTCGTCTGCAGTCTGCACACTAAAAACACCGTGGAGGGAGAAAAGACTGGAGATGGCACTAATTCAAATAAGTGTACCGGCCCGCGAAAACTACAGAGTCATAAAAGGTTTCTGAATATAGACGCTAGGCCAATCGCTTCCTTCGCCTTCCTTCCAGGCGCATTGTGCTTCTTTATCTAGCGCATTGTGGACTGGGTCATAAAAGGTTGTTGCACGTGCTTTTAGAGGGTTCGGATTTTTAACATGGGAAGCATAGGAAATGCCATCTCCAGTCTTTTCTCCCTCCACGAAAAACACAAACAACGCAAAAAGTGAGGTTAGCTTTAAACAGCTGATCCGTGATCTGTAATTCGTGGTGCGTTCACAATCGACTCTTCAACGCCTACTTGAAGGTGACGTTTAAAAAACACACGATATAAACAAGCCATTATACAGGGTTATTATAAATGTTTCTAACATCGTAGGTGGCTGTGCGCCATGTTTTAAGTGCGCCGCTACGCCAACTATAATAGTTGTTAGAAACATTTATAATGACCCTGTCCTTGCCATTATTACTAATCTTAAATATAATTCTTTTCACCACCAACAATTTTGACATTTGTATTTTGAAAAATGAGTATTACATATACATATCATTTTAATCCAGTTTTCCAAGTTCATAAAGATAGGCTGCTAAAAGTTTGGTCTGGAATTCATGAATCAATTTTAACTGAAATGTAATAATTGATACAAATATGTCAACGTACACCTTGGATGTAGTTCCTCATATCAATTTTTTCATTTTGCGAGTGATGACCGTCATCACCTGCAGTAACCGGTAAAAGGAGTATGTTTTTTCCAACTGCTTCTTGTAGCATTAGGGTCACTGGGATCGTTCCACCTTCACGAGTAAAATCAGGTTTTATTTTATATACGTGTTCAGTCGCTTTAACAGCTGCTGCGTAGTGAGGATGCAAAGGATCTTCGGTCCAAGGATTTATACCGTCGATCATATAGACCTGAATTTTTTGAAATCATAAGTTAAGTCCGACAGTTCAATTCAGACATAAACACTGACTTTCATTTTATTTGGACTTCCGTATTCTTTCCATTTCTTCTCCAGATAGTTCAGCACATACCGTTCAATTTGCTTCGCTTTTTGGTTAGGAACGATTCTTATTGAAAACTTCCCAATAACCTTTCCAGGAATTACAGTTTTTACCCCACTTTCACTAAAGGCACCTTCTATACCGTGAATAGACAAACAGGGATATCTCCAGCGGTGCATCAGTATGAGTTCCTTCTGCTCATTGTGAACGAGTAGATCGCAACCGGTGCTAGTGCGATACTCGTCAACGCTGAAGTCAATATTTTTGTAAATTTCTCGCTCAGTTGGTAGTAGAGGAGCTACTTCGTCGTATAAACCTGTGATCTTAATTCTTCCATCTTTGTCCACTAAAGTGTTCAACATGTAAATTAAATCGGTCATCCCTTCGTATCTACAAAATTGAAAATTGTCATAGTTTCAAGAATGGAAAGTTATCAGTTAATTCTTACACTGAGCCTCCGAACAGGCCACTATGCAAATCTTTAGTTGCGCTTTCGACTTCAATGTAAAAGTAACAAACACCACGAAGCCCGTAAGCCACACACGGTTTATTTGTGCCAAGCCAGCAAGTATCGGAAACGCATACGTAATCTACGTCAGCCAAGAATTTGTCTTTTTCAGATAACAACAATTCCTTTAATCTGACACTTCCAGATTCTTCCATTGCTTCGAAAACAAATTTAATGTTGACGGGTATGTCGATACCCAAGTGTTGATATGCTTCTACTGCATGGAGCCAGCACAGTACTGGTCCCTTGTCGTCTGATGCTCCTCTACCATACAATTTATCGAGACGCTCTGTTAACACAAACGGGTCAGAATTCCACCCATCTTCAACGAGAGCTGGCTGAACGTCTAAATGTCCATAAATCAGAACAGTTTTCTTTTTGGGGTCGGTGCCCAAAAGTCCAAACACTACCGGTGGCAGATCCGCAACTTTTCCATCTTGAAAGGATTGTTGCCCCAGCTCTTGTAGTTCAACGTGTATTTTCAATTTTTGCATGCGGACCTGAATCCAGTCGACAATTTTTCTCAGTTCTGCTCGTTTGTGGAGCCACGCGGACACAGACTGAATTGCAACAACCTCCTTTAAATTATCAACATATTTTTCCTTATTTTTGTCAATTTCACTGCAAGTTCGAATTTACAACAATTACAACACAAGTAGAGTATTTATACGTAAATACATATGCACCTACTAGTTTTATTTTCATCAATTACATTATTGTTATGGGAATCATACTGGAAATACGAATGGAATAATGGCGAATGAAGCAAAATTAGGCTTTTTGAGTCATTTAAACAATTGAAAAACTTAATGCTGCATTTAATGTTAACCCATCACATAAATTCGGTATTTGATTAAATTTAAAAATTCTTACCTGAACAGTTGTTTCAAATTACTGCAAAGAGGCATGGTTTGAAAATTGTGGTATCGTGTTCAACTAGGTAGTGCAGATTGTTTTAACCAAATTCATATAGATAGGTACCTAAGCATTGACATATTTGAATATATTGACCCCGTCCCTGACTGCAGGACTGGCATGCGTTCGTTCGTATTGGTCATTTGATAGCTTCCTCAGTAACAATGTAAATTGAAATTTCCATCTTCGGAAACCCATAAGTATTATTTGTAGTTATTTATGCACCAAAAGACGTAAATCTAATTTTTACCGAGAATGGTAGTTTATACAGTGTGGAAACATGAGGTGTTTTTTTCAATTTCATCTCATAATAGGTATTAAAGAGTCGATTGTGAACGCACTATACACGTTACAGATCACGGATCAAGGTTAACAATAACATTTAATGCAAATGTTGAAATTGTCTCCCGCCAACCATTTGACACTCACCGACACTTTGTACACTGCGCTCAATAATGTCAGGGCTTATTTGTTCCATTTCAGCACGAATTCTCTGCCGTAAATCTTCTAAATTGTTTGGTCTATTAAAATAAATCTTCTATTTGAAATAAATCTATATAAACGAATTTTTACATTAAAAATTAAATTAAATTTTTGAATTATTACGTCTATCAGAAAGAGAAGTGGGGGTTGTCATTTAAAAAATTAATTAATTAATTATTTACGAAATCAGCGGAAAAAAATACCAATTACATTTTGAATTAAACGCAATTTTACATTTTAACTTTGAAAATCATTTTATTTATGACCTGATCCTAGATCCTTTCGTCATTTTAATTAACAAATATAATTTCAGGATTATACAAAAAGGAACTGTCAAGTGATCGTCAATAATGCCAGGAGTGTCCATATTTCATAGTAAATAAAGGTATCAAGTTGTCACTGAATAACGTATTAAAACGTATTAACGTAGGTATTAGGGTCGGAAAGTTATGTGAATCAGTCTGTATACAGTGAATTTTTTTTATCGATGAACCATAGGGATTTACATGGTGTAAACTTTAGCTTACTTAATTTTTCACAAGTTCTGATAATTTTTTATAGTATCTATATTGGGATATAAGGACTTGATTTTTAATATATTATTCTCCAATTTGGACGTTGAAAATTTCGAAAGAATTAAAATAAATCGCTATTAATTCGATTGACAACTATACTTCTCGTGCCTAAAAAAAACTTTTTGAACTCACTAACTTCAAAATGACATTTCGCAAACGCAACAGTTAACCGCGACCGTAGATTTCACGCACTAGTGCTTCAAAACCATCCAAAAAGCATTGGCCTTTTTGAGTATTCTGAAAATAATTTGACTTGATAATAATAAAATCTGGTTTACAAAACGTCATTTTCTCCAGTTTGGATGTTGAAAAGTTCGAAAGAATGAAAATAAATCGCTGTTAATTCGATTGACATAATTGACACTTGGGCAAGCTCCATCTATTCACTAAATTGGAAACTATAAACTATTGGGCAATAATTTAAAAATGCTAATGTTCGCTTCAAAAAATATTGTACAAACCTCGATGCCCGAAGACGTTTCGGCACATTCACGCAAATGAAGCACGCGCTCCTTCGTCGCTTGTGCCTCAAATAATGCGCCCATGTGCAAAAAATGTCTTCTCGCACTTGGTTCGTAAATAACTATTCTAATTCTGTAGTTCTGTTTCTGTCAACAATGCCAACGCTTTTCAGTCCCCTACTGCTGCAAATTATTTTTCTATTATTTATTAAGTAAATAACGTTAATTTGATAGAAATACATAATAGAATATGTACAGAGTGGGGCATTGTATACGCGCACGCGAGAAAGCGCGACGTCTAATTAAATAAAATTATCGAAATTTTTCACACTTACCTGGCTATTGGTATAGTATATTAAGTATAAAGAACGGTAATGACAATGTACGGATCGAAGACAATTGTCTGAGATCCGTACATTGTCATTAACGTTCGTCATGCTTATGAGATTTTTTGCGCGATTGAATATTTATTACAAAACATTCCTAACTAGAATGCAATGCGCTACGACGCCCTTCACATCGTGTTGCCACAATGTCGATTTTTGTATCGCGTTTCTAAGGCAATCTGCAAACAACTACCGCCATTGCAGTTTTTGTGCGCAAATATCGCCAGTTGTGTTGAAAAACAAGCAGTAAAATGAGTGATATTAGTGATTCCGAAAACGAAGTGGATATTGTAGAAGAAACTTTGAATGTGGGGTGCGTCACAAATAAAGAATTTTTGAAACTAACGACCTCAACGTGTAATTAAGAAGACAAGGAAAATTTGTGGTATGAAAATTTTGATGTCGCGGCAAGTTCGCTAATATTATTTCATTGCAGCAGCAAGGAATGCCGACCACAAGAGCCGTGTGAGTTTCCAGAAAGTGCTAACATTTTGTCTTTAACTTCTGTCTACATAAATCAAGAATTTTCGAAACCAGCGAACTCAATATGAAATCAAGAAGATAAGGAAAATTCGGGGTATGAACATTTTGACAATTCTAATATCGCGGCAAGTCTGTTACTAAAATTGTTTCATTGCAGCGGCAAGGTAGGCCGACTACAAGAGCCGTGTTAGTTTCCAGAAAGTGCTAACATCTTGTCTTCAACTTCCGTCTACATAAATGAAGAATTTTCGAAACCAACGATCTCAATTTGTAATCAAGAAGACAAGGAAAATGCGGGGTATGAAAATTTGGACAATACCAATGTCGCGGCAAATTTGCTAATGTTATTTCATTGCAGCAGCAAGGAAAGTCGACTACAAGAGCCGTGTGAGTTTCCAGAAAGTGCCCCCACATCTTGTCTTCAACTTCTGTCTACATAAAAATTATTATAATAATCGATTAATTTTGAATAAACTTTACTTACCGTTCTAGAACACCAAAAATTACTTACCATCGAGTTTATCGTTAGCAACGAGTAAACAGAGCTTACCATCTTGGAAACAGACGTGGTAAACAACCAAATAGAGTACAATCGCGCAAAAAGGTATATTTCGTAATTTTTTGATAATTTTTCACTTACAAACAAAACAAAAAAAAAACAAAAAGTCAAATTCTGATTTTTATACTGACCTACCCAGATTCACTTCATATAGTTATTTACGAAATCAGCGGAAAAAAAACACCAATTACATTTTGAATTAAACGCAGTTTTACATTTCAACTTTCAAAATCATTTTTATTTATGACCTGCCAACAGATTCATTTAGTGTAAAAACTTTATAGGTAAATTAACAGTTGATTTCAGAAAAGTAATAACTGTTACGGCCTTATTTATTAACAAAAAAAAAATTAAAACATTCTCAAATACAGTGTGGAAACTTTAACTGGAATAAAAGTTGGACATTCGTAATTTTTGTAAAAAATCCCGAAACAGGTCGATTTTTGTTTTTCCTTGCCCATATTTTGGCGTATATGGTTTCTGCGTATCTGCTTCCGGAAGTTCGCAACCACCCCTAACTTTTTTTTTTCAAATGGAAGGATATGCCAAGCGACATCTCGTTCGAAAGCAATACAACACGCTATTTGTTTTCTGAAAATTTTCAAAGCGTGCTAAAAAATAAAAACCCGTTGTACAAGTTGAAGACTATTTAATTTAACAAATGTTCAAAATGGACACCGTTTCTTTCTTGGCAAATTGCAAATCGGTAGTAACATGCATTCTTTACCTTTGGTAACATTTCCGGTGCGATTTGACTCATTTCATGCCTAAAACCGAACAGTATTGAAAACCCTAAGCAACGTATTAGGCATGAAATTAGCCAAATCTCACCGGAAATGTTACAAAAGGTAAGGGATGAATGTTACTATCGATTTGCAATTTGGCAAGAAAGAAACGGTGCCCATTTTGAACATTTGTTACATTAAATATGTACACTGCGCCGCAAAATTAACGCATAATTTTAAAACTCGTGTTTTTGAGCCAAATTTATTTCCAGTTACAACATTTCGAACTGTAAAGTATTAAAGAAGTAGATTTATAAAAGTAAACACTACAATAATCAGAACACAACAAAGAAATCAAGAAAACAAAAAAATAAAAAAATTCAAATTCGGAGAAAACAAAGAAATTTAACATTTAATAGTGCGTGTTGGCACACCGTGCCTTTATTACAGCTGCACAACATTGTCTCATGCTTAAAATGAGGTTTTGTATAACTCTTTGCTTAATTTCTTCTCAAACTTGAGTTAGACCCAAAGACAGCTGATGAAGAGTTGTTGGTGGATTTGGTAACCTTCTAACTCTTTTATCTGTAGGATCCCACAATTACTCGATGAGGTTTAGATCTGAACTCCTTGCTGGCCCAATTTCGACCTCACGGAAATAATGCTGCACTATTCCCGCAACGTGCGGTCGACCATTATCATGCATAAAAATAAAGTCATCCCAATAAATGGTCGGAATGGGACAATATGAGGTTCCAGAATATTGGTAATGTGCGTCGCCGCATTTTGGTTTCCTCTTTCTAGCACCACCATTCTGTGCGAGCGTCGAAAGTGACACCTGCTCAAACCATAACGGAACCTCTTCCAAAATTGACCTTCGGGATAATGTTACATTGAGCATATCGCTCTCCTGAGCATCGGTTCACCCGGACACGTTTGTCACTTTGATCCAGGCAAAATCTGGACTCGTCAGAGAACATTACTTACCTCCATTGATACAATTCCCAATCAACGTGATTTTGGGTAAACAGCAATCGTACTCTTCGGTGAGCCGCTGTTAACTGTGGGCCCCTTGCTGGTATCCTGGGCCTTAAATCGTGTTCAGCAAGTCTTCTTCTAACAGTATTTGCACTAATTTGGAATTGATATCCAGGGGCGGCTTCTCCGGGTAGGCAGGGGAGGCAGTGCCTCACCAAATACTTTACTAACCAAAATCTTTTTTAATAGATAATTTTTGATTTTTTTTAGTATAAAAATATTTTTATGTTTGTATACTTTTATTTTGTATCTACATTGAATTAATTATTATCGAAGAATAACTGTTGCATGTGTTAATTTGATTATGTATTTTGTATTTGGCGCGTTTTGCATTCGGCCCCTTCGCTTCGGACTGCAGACCCCAGAGTGTAGACTTCATTCAGAGCGTTCAGCGTACCGTAGAGGCACCGTAGACTATGCCACTTCATTTTTCCGCCTAAGCTGTGTGGTTGGTGGAATAACGAACTGAATACCATCAACCCGTCATACACTGTTATTGGTTACTGCGTGTTAGTAAAGTGCAACTCGAGGCTATGCCTCGGTAGTTTTGTCATTTTCATTGTAGTCGTAAAATTTTATTTTATATTATGATTATTGTGACTATGAGCGATTAACGGACACAATGGTTGTGTCGAAAAGGTTGGGAAGCGGCGCGGGCGTGAATCATGCGTTCCTTCAGCTCGACCTCGAACAGAAGTTGAAATTTAATGTTGTTGTTGTTAAACATTGCGGTTTAGTTAGGTTATGCAGGCTTAATGATGGTAAGTAGGTAAGTAGCAATTTAATAAAAATGATCTCAATGGCAAGTACCAGTCAAGAACAAGAGGCGGTTGTCGTTCCTGTTAACGTCGATCTCGATTTTTTGATAAATAAATGCCGGTCTTGTAAACTTTCCTACGAAGATAAGTTTTATGTAGATTAAACAGTTAAAGAGACCTTGTCCTGATGTAACTGATCTAAGTAAAACTTTGGTAACTACTGGTAAACAGAATAGTGCATTTACTAATTCGTGGTAGGTACGGAAAATATGATTGGCTTGTTGGCAGTAAATTACTTAAAAAACTTTTTTTTTATTCTATTCGTGACTAATAATGAGACAGTGTGGACAAAAACAGGGTATTCTGATTTGAACGATTTAGGGCGTGCATTAGAGAAGCACAATAAGAGTAAAGAGCATATTGCTTTTGCTTGTAAATTCGTTCTTTTTCGTTTTTTTAGAAAAGTTTAGATAAGAATAGCGTACGGGAAAATCGTGAAATTATCAAGTCTAATTTATATTGCAATTTTTTTGTGCCAGCAAGAGTTGTCGTTTATTTTCCATAATAAACCCAATGCATGATATTGTTTTCTTAATGTTACTGTCATTTTCAAAACGTCCAGGTTAGGGAAAAGTGAAGCATCTTGAAATTACGTCTCACCTTTGTAATAATAAGCATTATATCCATCACCACCGTTTAACTGGTGCAAGGTCAAAAAAAAATAACGCGAAAAAACTGACCAAAAAAATTGCTAGTGCCTACCCGGTTTTGATCTTGACGAGCCGCTACTGTTGATATCTTCCTAAAGTCATAACTTGCAAAGCTGGAGCAGTCAGAGTCCTGTGTCTCAACGACTGTAAAAGCAGAAAACGATCCCGTTGAGCTGTTGTTGTTCGTCTGAGTCCTTGTCCAGGTCTTCTAGAGTATTCTCCTGTCTCGTGGAAACGACGCAAAACTCTAGATACCGTTGACTGGTGCAGATCAAGACTGTCGGAGACAGCAAAGGCGCCGGGTTTTTCCCATCTGTCTAGCACCTGGGACCAACCAGCCACTCTGGCCGAGTGCGCATAATAGGGTTTTTCCTGGGTACCTGCACCCTGTACATAAATACCTTGTACATAGCTAGTTTTAAGAGTTGTTGTTGTAACTACCGTAGAAAGCTGACCAATATATGTATAATCTCATCCAACACGTTTTATTTATTCAGTCGAGTAAATTAATATAGTGCGAAACGCCGCATTATTCATAACAAAGACCATTTGCCAATATCTTGTTGATTAATACCGTCTTCGCTAGTACAACAATTTGTGCACATTGTTCGGCTGTTGTATGTCAACTTAAACGTTCGTAGGGATTCATTTTCGAAATTTATGACTGAAGGAACCAAAACTCCTTACTAACCGTCTCTCAAATCCACAATCAAAATGCTTTACGAAATTGACCAATAACACTAATACAAACTTTTCATAATAATAGTATGTTATACGCCAAGGTAGAGAAGACATTTTTTTAAGCCGAGGTAGTTTATTCCCCGAGAAGCGAAGCTTCGAGGGGAATAAAGAAGCGAGGCTTAAAATTGTCTTCTCTAGCGTGGTGTATATATTATTTTTTTCACTACTAGATCCGTTAAAACCCTTTCTAATAATAATTATTAATTAAATTTGTTTGTCCGATGCGACGATCCGAGTTCTCATTTTTCAACGGTTGCTATGAAAATTGAAAATCGTCTGTCTACGTTAACCAATAAAATCAAAGAAAATCTTTCGTTACTAGGTGACGGCTGTTCATTATTGACCTTGATTAATAATGAAAATTATTATTAACCTTGGGAGAGAAATTCTACTTCTGGGGTCGGTTCGAGAGTCAATAATGACGCCTTCTGAGACTAGTAGTGAAAAAACAACTTTAGAAGTTATCAACATGGCGATTTTTGGTACTAAACAAAAGAAATACGATAAAATAAGAGATTCAGCATAAGGAAATCGCAGAAGAAGTAAAATACAAAAAACTACGGTTCATTTTTACTTTATGCGATAATTTTGCGGTGCAGTGTATATAGAATTCAACTTATAAAATGGATTTTTATTTTTTAGCACGTAGGCTTTGAAAATATTCAGAAAACAAATAGTGCGTTGTATTTCTTGCGAAGTGGGCTTTCAAACGAGGTATCACTTGGAATACCCTTATATTTGAAAAAAAAAGTTAGGGGTGGTTGCGCAGTTACGGGAGGGTATATGCAAAAACCATATACACCAAAATGTGGGCAAGGAAAAACAAAAATCGACCTGTTTCGGGATTTTTTTATAAAAATCGCCCATGTCCAAGTTATCAATTTCATTCCAGTTAAAGTTTCCACACCGTATACACTGCTGTGCAGAAAAATCGCGTACACTTCAAAAATCAAGCAATCAAGTTTTCCAGTATTTTGTGCTTTGTAAATGTGGATTTTTGACATTATATTTGTAAATAGGTTATAAACTGTCAGTGAGATTGTCATTATTTTATGTACACTGACGGACAAAAAAATTGTCGCCAAAATGTCTGTCATTTTTTTTATTATGTAAAACATGCTTGCGAGCCTTCACAATAATATGTGACAAATATTTTAAATAATTTTAAAATGCCACATCATTTGACAGACATTGGTTAACCTCAAAGTTAGAAGTATGATTTACATTAACGAAACATTAAATAAAATGACAGTGCCATCAAATGAGTGACGACAGTTTTTTTGTCCGTCAATGTTTGTTATTAGGAAAATGTAACAGTTGTTTGACACTGACAAATAAAACGTCAAAACCAATCTAGACCAACTTAACAAAGCGAAAAATAGGTGTACGCGATTATTCTGCACAGCAGTGTACCTTATCAATAATTAGTTAGGTAGATATTTAAAATTTCGACAATTTTATTTAATTAGAAGTCGATTACTCGCGTGCGCGCATAGGATGCCCGACCTGTATATGAATATGTAGTTAATTGTGAAAATGTACGTAAACTTTAATGTAAAATAAATTTCAAAAATTATTTTGTATGATAACACTTGTCTATTTTTCATTCAATTCCACGGGATTTAAAAAAAATCAGTCCCTACGACCTTAAAATTGACACTCGAAATTAGGAATTATGAACAGTACTTTTACTCCCAAATAAAATTAACAAATTTGTCAAAAGTTTTTAATACAACTGTTTATTTTTATAATAATCCAATACAAATTAAACTATCATTTTGCTAACACAGGCTTGACGGAAATTTCCCGGTTAAAGTACATACCTACTAATTTTCAAGTTCTATCAATTGTTCCATTGTTATCTTCACTACTGTGTAATAAACACTTTAAATTAACATTAATAAATATAAAAACATGTTATAAATCACTTAGGTAAAACCTAATATGTATCATTTTTGATAAAAGTCGAGTAAACAAAGATAACAAATACCAGCTACAAAAAATAACTGGCATAACATATTATTTAAAGTTGAGAGCAGTTATTAATGCCTGCATATATTGGTGAATTGTCGCATTTATACTTTAAATGCTCTTTTTTGAAAATTCTGAATAATGTAATTTTTTGAAAACTTTGCTGACAATTCAACTCGCATTCTCTCGACCAATCAGATTTACGAAATTGGTCAGTACAGACCAATCACGCTTGTTTTAAAAAAAATGCCGCAGAAATTACAAACTAGGTACTATTCAAGTATTTCTTTCATAGAATTTTTCAATCTTCGCTCGGTGAATTGTCATGCCGAATACAAACTCGTGGGTACGAAATTGCCGGACATTTTCTCCTCAGACACTCGTATTAGTCGTATTTGTTTCTTCAGACAATTTTCAATTGTCGCCGAAACAAATACTCGTGTCTGAGATCGAAAATTTCCGGCAATTTCGTACTCACTCGTATTACTTACGAAAATATACTAACGTATATATTTTTGCATTACTTAAAAATGGCAAAAGTAATTGAAGCAAAAATGATATATTATAATTTATTATTAGGTTACTAACTTACTATTACGTTAATATTATGTTAATAAAGACCTATGCATTTGTGTAGATATGTTTTCTCATGATGAAAGAAAAAAAATTACTTTTGAACCAAAAGTATTTCAATTAGTGAAGAAAAGACAGCGTTGCTTTCTACCTGTTGCTAACGTTTGAGTTATCGATAGAAGACGACGGTTTTCTATCGATCCACAGTGTCCCTTTTAATAAGAGATGAGTTTAAACAAAATGTAAACGAAAATTTTATGTAGACTTATATTAATTTAACTTTTTGTTTTCAAAATTACGTTTTTCAAAATAATTGCAATCTACAAGTGTCTCTAAATTCGCGAATTCCGAATTCAGAGCGTTGTAGGGGATCACTTCAGTAGTCCAAATATGGAAATAAAAAAAAATCGGGGCTCCCCCCACAAAGATACATTGGTCTGAAGGTGCACTCTTATCGGTAAAGTATTAGTATTTTACACTGATGAAATGCTGGAAATGTGTAATGTTCCAATCAGAATTTCATGTCAAACAAATGATTTATTTTCTTCCATTAAATTTGAATCTCAAGCAATAATATTTACATTTCGGTTGCAAGATCGATGTTCAAGTACACAACCCGATTGGTTTGATTCACAATTGGACAACCAGCTGTCAAATGACATTTGTACATGAAGGCAAATAAATTTGTCCGAATTTTCCAACTTTCCTTTGTAAATGTCCCGATTTTTTTTTTCGAAAACATTAACGAACAAAGCAAAAAAAAGAATTACGCATAGGCATCGTTCAAATCCTGAGTTATGTTCTTGAGTTCATACAAAAAAGCATTTTTTCAGAATTATTTTAATTTACTTTTTCCAGATTTTTCTCCAAATCTTCCAGATTTTTTTTTCTATTTCCATCTCGGTAGCATATCGAACAAAAAAAAAAAAACAATCAAATACATATGTCGTTCCCATCGTCAGTTATGATCGAGAGTGCATACAAAAATTATAATTTTTGCAGTTTTTCCCGAATTTTCCAATTTTCCGGGCAACTTTCCTAGTTTTTCTCATTCGAATTATTACGAATATTAAAAAAAAATAGCCAAATCGTTCCAGCCGTTCTCATAGAAAAAAGCACTAAACTTTTCCCGAATTTTCCAATTTTCCGGTCAACTTTTCCAATTTTTTTTTTTTATAAAAACCTGATTCGGACTATTACAAACATTTAAAAAAAAAAATTAGCCAAATCGGTCCAGGCGTTCTCAAGTGCTGCGCTTACCCAAGAACATTATTTCATTCTCAAATTTTCCATTTTTCTGCGAAATTTTCTTAATTTTTCGTTCCGTAAGAACCTTCTACGAAGTATCGCGCGTTCAAATGAAATCCTGGGCTGAGTAGGCGTTGGAAAAATTAAACCGTTTACTTTAGAACAGTGTAAAGTTTGAATTTCCCGCCGTTTGACACGAATGACATTTGTTTATATTTAATCGCAACATAATTGAACATGTTTGTTTTCAGCAAAGGGTGCCCTTAGATATTTGCTTCAAGAATAGGAATCGTTAAGTTATTCTATTTTTAATGTAAAACATTGTACAGAAAGAAAAAAGAAAGATTTTTTTGGCTCTAAATTTTAGGTTAGCTGTCAACATGCTCCAATTAATCTACGCTTTAAAAAAGCACAACAATTGATGGTTTCCAACGCCTTCCCAGCCCAGGATTTCATTTGAACATTCGATATTAGAAAACATAAAAAAAAAGATGAATGAAATCGGTTAAGTCGTTCTCAAGTTATGCCGTGACCAAGGGAAATAGGGATTCACTTTTATACACGTGTCCCAGAACTCGCGCCCCAGAGAAAAAGGGGGAAATCTTCATAAAAGAACAAATAAATAATCCCAATGAAATTTTTTTCTATCTTGAACCGTGTAGTGACCCAGTTTAAAATTTAAATTTAAATTTCCGGTACCGCCACAACAGCGCGCCAAATGTGAAGGTACTAGCGGCTAGACTAGGAACTGCGAGCGGAAATATAGCGGGGGGTTGAAGCTCTCTCGCGCGGGTGGTTGAAGGGGGGTGGGTCACTTTGGTTTAGTTTTTCGAAACGAACACACCTTGCGAAGAGCGATCCAAGTTTCTAAAATTTGTAAGTTAGACCTGAACAATTCCACTACCGTTCCGAGTAGATATTTTGAGTCCCCGTGAGGAATTCAACGTTTTTAATTCACCTGGGTAATTTATCCCACTTTCGTTGCCTTTTTTTTGTGTTTTGTTTTTGGGACCAGGACCACGTGGTAAGGGTATGTTGTAGATTTCATTTTGTTGCATGCTGTTTCTTTAAGAAGAGCCCATTTGTTAATTTTAAGCGTCATCCCTAAGTTTTCTCCCGGGAGGTTCATTTTTTTGTAATCTTGTAATTTCGGAAATTAGGAGCCGTCGTCCGAACCGCGAGCGTCCATTTTGTTTTTTTTCCCACTCACATTTTCTAACGGCACTCGACCCGCCATTTTCTTTTTGTTTAATATTGCCAGCGAGTATGGTATTCCTTTTTAAAAGCGTTTTATTTTATCGTTATTTAACCTCGCGTTTTGTTCTCTTTTATTTCGTCATTGTTTAATGTTGCGTTTTGTTTTGCTTATTTTATCATTGTTTAATGTTGCGCTCTGTTTTGCTGGATTTTCTCATCGTTGAATGTTTCTCCTTGTTTGATTGAATTAAATTCGGTTTTTTTTTTGTGTTGTTGCTAGATTTCGGAAAAGTTAAAGTTAAAATGTTGTAAGTACGATCACATGGGGGCTAGGTGACATTCAGGAGGTCGGAGGGGTTGTTTAGTCAAATTTCCGTGGGGGCGACGGTTATGTAGGACCGTATAACGGAGGTGGTACAAGTTCTGCTGTATGCGACTCTGAGAAGCTGACGTGAAGCCCCCGTCGCAGTTATAGGGATCTTGGGAGTTTGTCGGAAACGGTTGGTTGGGGAAGGTGGAACAAGTTCTGCTCTACGCGACTCTGAGAAGCTCATCGTACAACCCCGAACGCTTATATCACTCGGAATTGGTCGGTACACAGTAGTCCGACACGCGATACCCCGAGTACCTATAAATGTCGCTGCTTTCAAGACGATTCAGATTTTCTGAGTCCCCTCGCGGCCGAAAGTTTGTTACCTCCAGCTCTAAGTTCCCGTCGGCGTACCTTGACCGCGTAGTTCCGAATTAAACATTGTTTGTCATTAATCGAATTGTAAAATATGAGTAGGTAATACCTGGGATACGGTTTTTGAAGAGGGTTTTTCATCCGTCCCTGTCTGTAATAACTGCACCATAATTTGTTTACTTGTTTTGCAAACTTTAACTGTCATTTTGTCTGTTATATACCCGTTTTCTGTTATTCTAAATATTGTTGCATTCATCTTGTCGTTTATCTTTGTGATGTACTCAACTAGTTAATTTCTTGTACTTCGTTAAACTTAATTTCTGTCCTTCGTATTCGTTTCAATTTCTTTTCATCAAAGTTATTACAGGCATTTTTAATAAAAGGTATTTTGCGTCCCTCACATGTGTGTTTTATTTGCGGCACTCTTCCAACTGGAACCCTCACCGTTTGCATCCCGAACCTTTTCCGCCAAAAGAAAATCACAACGTAGGGCTCCTCCGATTCGATGACGATCACGACCACATTTGTTACCGTTTTGCGCAGGTTCAAATATTTGGCGGAAGAAGTAATGTATTCAAATCATTACAACCGTGTTCAAGAAAAGAACAGTTTAATTCGACCAATCAAAGCATTTTAGGCCATCCAGGTCTATTTCCCGTAATTGTTGCTAGGTTGCATATTTTATTACGTTTTCAATAAACTGACCGGCTATGAAACTTTTGAGAAACGTCAGTGTCAAAATTTCATTCAAATCGCTTTAGTACCACCGCACCGTCGTGGTCAAACGTGATTTTTTATCATGTATTCTGCAGCGGATTATGTGGAAATGTTGATAATTTACGGAGAATGTGGAAATGAAGTAAATCCACATGCTCTATTTTCAAGAGCATTTTAGCAACGATTTTATATAAATTTGGTGTAGTTGTGTAGTTTACATGTTAGCTAACTTCCCTCTTTAGGTAGGATCTTTTGAATTTGCTGCACGGTAAGCGCCAGACATTCACCCAGAATTTTGAATGGAGAATTTTTGAACGCAGAACTTCCCCATTTGCTTGAAGACATTCCACTTCTTTTTTGTGTTACCGGCTAGTTTCAATACGACAGTGCACTCTAGGAGTGCACTACCACACTTCAGTCGACAAGTTCGAGAAATTTTGGATCAACAGTATCCTCATCGATTGACAAGTTGTGGTGGTCCACGACACTGGCCTGTGCGGTCCTATTGCCTTACTGCTACAGGGAACAATTCAAAAGTTGCGTTCAGGAAGCTTTTGCCACAATTACTCCTGAAATGGTTACGAATTCTAAACTGAGTCTTTTGCGACTGGCACGGTTATGCCTGCAAATGAATAGTGGCCACTTTGAGCACTTCCTCTGATTGTATTTATTTTTCGTTTCATAATCCCTTTTGGCTTGTGTTATACCTTTTCTTCCTGTTTTGTACGATAAGCTCACGTGCATTAGAATAAACAAGGTTGTTTTCAGAACCGCCAGTTGTTTTATTTAAAAAAATAAAAACACATAGATTCATGTGATCGATGGCGAATGTGACATCTTGAATCACATCTGCCTTAACCTAACATGTTGATGTTGACACTTTAGCGGACATGTCATTCTGACATTATTTAATTGTGACAGTTTTATAAACTTAGCAACCGATTTTATTCACATTAACACCTCAGAGTTCCCTTTCTGGAATTGGTGGATCTTAGATGTACTATTGCGGCCAAAAAATTTCGTCCGTCACTTTCAGGGCACTGACATAAAGTGTAAACTACCCTTAAGCACCAATAACCTAGCTTTTTTATCATTATTGTCATTTTGACAATCTGTCATTCAGTCCATCGCCATCGGTTCAATTTTTGTGAATACAAAGGACAAGTGCCACTCTTACACAATCACCATACGACCGCTAGTGAAACTAGAGGCAGACTTGCGACTATTTTTGGATTAAAGTACCAAACGAGAGAACCGTGGAAATTATACGAGTATGCGGTAGTTTAAAAAAAAATAAAACGAAAGACATTAAGGCAAAGACAAGGAAATGGAACATTTATTTTTATTTAAATAACTAAATCAAAAGATAAAATGAGTGAAGTTTAAAATTAATACTTTGTCATGGCTCCATTCGCATCTATAACTCGCCTTACACGACGCGACATGGAGAGGCATAAATCTCGGTGATAATCCCTAGGTAATGATTGCCATGCATTAGTAATCGCAGTCAAAAGTTCTGCCCTATTCCGAAAGACTTGTCGTCGCTGTTGCAAATTACGAACCAAAAGTCCCCACATGTTTTCTATAGGGTTCAAATCTGGACTGCGACTCGGCCAATCAAGAACGTTTATGTTATTATTCCTGAACCACTCTGCTACCCTATGTGCTGTATGCACTGAACAATTGTCTTGTTGAAATGTGAAGTTAAAATTCGGAAAAATTCTTGAAACTGAAGGCAGCATCACATCTTCAAGAATCCTAACATACACATCACTGTTGAGCCGATTTTCTACATGCAACATTACCCCGGGGCTATCTACTGAAATCCATGCCCATATGTTTGCCGAAAATCGACCGCTCCTTTCCGTTGTCTGGACATACGGTTCATCATATCGGGAGTTCCTAGGTCTGTAGACTCTTAGGCGGCCATTTGGACACGATTGAAACACTTTTTCATCCGAAAAAATGACTTGAGCCCAAAAAGCGTCATCTCTTGCTAGATGCTCCAAACAAAATGCCATGCGGGCCTCCCTATGCATAGGTGTAAGGCTCAATTTCCTTGCCGCGACATGATTCTTAAGCTCACTTCCTCTTACACGGCGACGAGCGGTTCTAAAGGAACCTGGGAAACCGCTTGTATTTACCGCTTCAACAGCCGTCATAAAAGGACTACTATTGCGTAATCTATTGAGAAGCATATTATCTTGTTCTGCAGTAGATGTGCTAGGCCTCCCTGAGCCTTGGCGTCTTTCAGTAGTTCCACTTTGTCTCCATTTCTTAAGAATGCACGAAATTGTACTTTTCGGTATACGAAGATCCATCGAAATCTGAGCTTGGGACATTCCTCTTTGCGCAAGAGTTACTATTTTAATCTTATTAAAATTTGATACCGATGACATTTTGCTTGATTGACTTTCAAAAGTGACAAGTAAAAACATCAGTCATAATGACAATAAAGAATGGATTACACCGATTTTTTTGAAATGACGGAAAAATGACGGACGAAATTTTTTGGCCGCCATAGTATTATGTACAACTCTCTTATGCAAGCCATTAATTGTTCTTCGTTTGCATTTTTAGAATCGAGATTGTCGTCGGCATTTGTCTGTTTTCTCTGGGGCGCGACTTCTGGGACACTCTGTATATACAACGTGTAACAGAAATAAGTACATTAATTTTAACCGGTAACAGAACTCGTCATGATGAACAATTTTTCTATGTACCACTTTTTCGAAATCGGCAATTTTTTTTAACATTTCCCCCCCCATAAATTAACGAGCCGTTTAGCCGCGTACGTAAACCTTCTAAGCACAGCGACCAGGTAGCGTGGTCTCCAGTGGTGGGTAGCAAAATTCGTGAAAAATTTTAAACAATTTTAACTCATTAACAAGAACGTTTAAAAATTTTATTTAGAAAAGTTGTTGTTCTTGATGAGTTTTATTACCAGTTAAAATTAATGTACTTATTTCTGTTACACGTTGTATAGATAAAGAACGGTAATGACCATGTACCGATCGAAGACAATTGTTTGGAGGAGGAGCGTAGCGACGACTCCAAATATTGTCTGAGTCGTGTTGAAAAAGAAGCAGTAAAATGAGTGATCTCAGTAATTCCGAAAACTGTAGAAGAAACTTGGAATGGAACGCTAGGAATAGGAGTCACTCGTTTCCTCGAAGGTCAGCTACATTGAAGATTGTATCGAAAACAAGATTCAATTTACAAGAAAAATTCCTCATGGTGTCACAACTAAATAATTTTTGAAACCGACGACCTCAATGTGTAATCAAGAAGACAGGGAAAACTAGAAGAACTGTGTGAGTTTCTAGAAAGTGCTAACATCTTGTCTTCAATTTCTGTCTACATAAAAATTATTATAATAATGGATTAATTTTGAATAAACTTTACTTACCGTTCTAGAACACCAAAAATTACTTACCGTCCAGTTTATCGTTAGCAACGAGTAAACAGAGCTTACCGTCTTGGAAACAGACGTGGTAAACAAGCAAAATAGAGTACAATCGCGCAAAAAATCATGTAGAAGTCAAATTTGACAGTGGGATCTGCCATTTCTATTGAAGCACTACCTGTTGATTTTTCTTAAAATTTAGCAATGTGTAACAGGTTCGGTTGATTGTAAAACGGCTTTTAGCGAGAAATTTAAAATTTTGACATTTTCTAATTCCTGAAACGTCAAAGCAAATCACTGTCAAAATAAGTATGTCATATAAATCAATTATGTATAGTCGTGTCAAAAATAAATTACTCCCTAGGATTTAGAGATATTCGTTACTATAGTTTGTCCCAATTCTCTCAATTCTAAATTTCCACCACTTGTTTAATTATGTTGGCAAAATAAAAATATTTCTAAAGTAGGAATTCTTATAACCAAAGTTGGCAATATAATTTTTTTATAAACATGATTCGAAAACATTAAAATTAGTTCATAAGTTTATTTTGCTTTTAGAATTTGATTTTCTACCTATTTACTTACTATCGTGTCAAAAATAAATTACTCCCTGTGATTTAGGGATAGGTTGCCATAAATTTGGTTAGGTTGGAGGCTATATGATTTTTGGTGACAAACAAAAGAGATCGTATAGTTCTCCCAGAGCTGCAGCGATTTTATGGCATGGTACCATTGTATAAACGTTAACAACACCGACAATAGGTTTAAACCGCAAGTACAACCCCTAATCGTAAATTCGTCTAGGTACTATGGCGGACAATAAATTTAGGCCGGCAAATTTCTGACATTTCAAAAAAGTCAATGCAAGCGACCATTTATTGTCATTATGACTGATGTGTCAGTTTGTCAAACTGAAGGTTTTGGCGTTTCCTTCACCTTTTTCGTAAATTACAGATCATGACGCACTAGCATAACTGATTTGTAGTAGCACTTCTCTCTGGTGCACGCTTCTTTTCCCAATTTTAATTTTGATTATCGTTGTCACGATGACAAGAATGACAAAAATCGAAAATGGGGTTAGTTGAACATAATGCCAGTTTCACATTTTGATGTCAAGGCAATGACAGGCGGGCCTAAATTTATTGTCCGCCATAGTACTACCCTGTAAACTGACAGGTATAGAACGAAAATGATGATTAACAGGGGCCTGTTTATGTCGCTTATCGGCATCTCAACAGGCGTAATAATTACTACTGCCCTGCCATAAAATCGCTGCAGCTCGGGAGAACTATAACTGTAAGGCAGAGAATACGTTGTAATAGTTGCATACGGCTCTATTTCTCGCTAAGTGATAGATGTTTTTTCGTTTTACAATTTTTTGGTGCACGAGTGCCAAAAAAGGCCCAATTTACACACGAACGAGTTGAATACAACGTTTTTTTGTTTGACGAGCCACTTAAAGGCTCCAACCAAATCGCTTAAAACCTTTAAAATTAGCTTGATGTTTCGTTTTGACAAATTGTGACATTTATCAAAATCCGTTCACATAGGAGAAAATTCTCAAATTCTGACAGTGTCGAACAAAAATTGAAATTACTCATGGAGATAATGGAAACGTAATGAAAAAGTACAAAATTGTACGTAGAAGCAGTGGCGGATATTTTTTCGGTAAATTTAATCTAAAGTAAAACTCTCCCTAAGTGCTGTACAGGTTTCAGTCCCAGAAGTACCTACTGTCGCGAGCAAAAGAAAACCGGTCGTCAAAATCATACTTTGTCGCAAGCGAAAATGCTCCATTGAGTTAATTGTCATTTTTTTCTCATTTTTCTGACACTTTGTTGACATGGGCATAATCAGGTAGGGAAAAATTTTTAATTTGTGACAATCTAACCAAATTTTGAAATGACATTGACGACCAGAATTTTTTGCTCGCGACAGTATATGTACGAGCCCTAACAACTAAATGTTGGGACAAGCATTGTTTTATTAGTGAAGAAGGCAGAAAGTAACAATTTGAAAGAAATAACTTCCTTTTTTTTTAAGTATACCGTAGACTTTAATGTGAAAAATAATATACCACAGTAGATACTGAACATCATTGAATATAATAAACATTACAATAACTAATAATCAAAATGAAACAATTAAAACAGAAAAACTTGGCAACTAAATGTTCGGACAAAATACTGTTTTACAAACTTAATATTCAGTTACGGCCCCTTTTGCTTTTATGACTGCCTGAATCCTGGCGGGCATAGTTTTTACTAGATCCCCACAAAATTCTGGGGTAAAACTGGCCCATATTTTTTCAATTTGATTTTTTAAATCCTGAATTGTTCTCTGTAGGTAATTTCTTAAATAGCTTTTCATTTTGTGCCAAAGAGTTTCGATGACATTTAGGTCCGGACTATTTGAAGGCCATGAAAGAACATTTATGTTATGTTCGCCGAACCTTTTTTTAGTTGTTTTCGCGGTGTGACATGCTGCCCCATCTTGTTGGAAAATAAAATCATCTTGAGGATACAAAAACTGAAGAGTGGGTAATAAACTATTTTGTAAAATATCTTGGTATTTTTCTGCATTTGCCGTACCCTCAATAAATTGATATTTCCCCAAACCTCTTGCAGACATGCATCCCCAAATCATCACACTTTTCGGAAACTTCACAGTTCTTTTTAGGCAGTCTTTATGAAACGCTTCTTCTTTTGAACGAATGACACTTTTTCAATAATCTCCCACAGAGACGTCGAATTTTGATTCATCACTAAAAACAACTTTACTCCAGTCTTCATCCGTCCATTTTACTTTTGATTGGGCCCAGAGTAGTCTGTTCTTCTTTTGTTTTTCCGTCAGTAGTGGCTTTTCCTTGGCCTAAATAAAAATGATTTTGTACTCACA
Organism: Tenebrio molitor; assembly: GCF_963966145.1. Lineage (NCBI taxonomy): Eukaryota > Metazoa > Arthropoda > Insecta > Coleoptera > Tenebrionidae > Tenebrio > Tenebrio molitor. Next base: position 36,987,701 of record NC_091046.1, on the reverse strand, counting down.
AAATTTTGCTTACTTTTGTACCTTGTAAAAGCTTAGTCCAGACTTATGAATCCATTTTCGGCAACACTCTCGCGATAAATTAGTGCCAGACTCGTCATTCCATTGGGCAGTGATATCCCGCAAAGTATTTCTTCGATTTTTTTTTTAAATCTTAATTAAATTTCTTTGAGAACGCTGGGTAACAATTCTCGGTCTTCCTGGACTTTTTCCTTTAACCTTCAGTTCTCCAGTTTCGGCATAATTTTTTCCTACTGTAGACTTGGGCACGTCCAAATCATTTGCAATATTTCGAACAGTTTTTCCTTGGCAGTATTTTTTAATGATAATTTCACGTATTTTAATGTTTGTTGCAAATCCACGACCCATTACAGTTCAAAATTCTCAATTTTTTACTTAAACTAAATCAAAAATATTATAATTGTTAGGTACGCAAGAGATACCAGTTACTTTAACTGTCAAAATAAGCAACTGTTTTCCAGAGCCTACTAAAAAAAATACAAATATGCATTTTGTCCGAACATTTAGTTGCCAACATTTACTTGTCAAATTTAAACATTTTGTTTTAAAATATGAGATGCATACGTAATACACAAGTAAAATTGTCTTTTTGTAACAGAAAAATATTATCTTTATCCTCTACATCAATTCGTAATGCATTATTAAATTTCTACTAACTACAGCAATACTTTTTGTGTCTTTAGTATATTTGTCCGAACATTTAGTTGTTAGGGCTCGTATGAGATGCGCAATTTGGGCGACGTAAACTACAAGATTACCGAAATTTTAAATGAAGGAGTTGATAATTTAAAATCATTAGTTGAGAAAACAATAATGACGTGACCCATAACCTAACTTTTTAAAAGCCCAAATTCGCGGTAAAATGGTGTGTTCACAAGACAAAAGTTAGGTACTAAATTTAGTAACTCTAGTTCGTCATTATAAAAATGAATTTACTATACATAGGTTGCCATAAATTTGATTAGGTTGCAGGCTATGTGGTTTCTGCTGACAAACAAAATATGTCGTAAGGCAGCGAATTCCTTGTAATTTGGCTCAATTTTTCGCTAAGTGATCGATGTTTTTTCGTTTCACAATCAATTTTGTTTTCTGGCGGCGTATTTAGTTGGACTTAGGCCCGGTTTCTGGAAACAATTTTATCGGGCCAGTTAGTTAACTCTCCCATAAATACAAAAATCACGTAATGTGATTGGTTACTTTCTAGATTTAACTAGATTTAACCGGCCAGTTAGTTATTGAGCGGTTCCGGAAACCGGGCATTAATCTCTCAATTCATAGTAACCAACCTTAGGCATTCAAAATTACTTCTGAAAATTCTAGTTACACACAACATGAAAAACGTTATTTCCCCAAAAGTTTGAATTCTAGGAAGTAATTTATTTTTGACACGATTATATGTTATGCAGTTATGCTATGCTATGCTACTAAAACATGACTAAAACGCCTGTCCGCTCTTTTTGACACACCCGATATAAGTACTGTGGCGGACAAAAAATTTTGAACGACTTGTTATTCCTTTGACATATAAATGTAAAACTGGCTTTATGGTCAACTAACCTCATTTTTTATTTTTGCCTTTCTTGTCATGTCACCAGTGACAGATTAGTCAATCATAGATTAACACAAAAATGTTGGTGTGCCTATGTCGGCTCACGAATGGTGAACGTGGATGAATCTTAATCGTTTCGTCTTTGCCGTCGAAATTGCGAAAATCGCTGCAGCCCCTAGGGTATCGAGTGGTGTAGAATGTAGATACGTACCTATCTAGTTCTTAGAGGTTTAGCATCAACACAAAATCAGGAATGTCTTCATCATTGATGAAACCAAATTTAGTTCTATTTACGTCAAGACAGAACGACCCAACAGGTTGTATTTTGGTACGCAAATATCAAAAAATTCAAAGTACAGATCAATCCACAATACTAACAAATTATAACATTTATTTATTAAACTTAAAATTAAGAGTTTAAAATAAAAAAAACTTTACAACTAAAACTGAAGAAGTCAATATTTGATCATTGCTCCATTTTGTTGTACAACCAAGAGCAATCTATTCCTCATGGTCAGGCACAGATTTCGGTGATGGTTCGGGGGTACCTCGTTCTGTTCCACGGAAGACACCCGCCTTCTTCCAGAACCTGGACGCCGAACCACCGTCCCAGTGTGTTCCCACTTCCGCATAATGGCATGGATAGTGCCCTTCGATAACCCTAAATTCGTCGAAATTTGCCCATACGACATACCCCTCTGGTGAAGGGTTACTATTTTGGCTTTAGTAAATTCAGATACGGCTGGCATTGTATCACTAAATTATTATGTATTATAAACTTGAGAGACGTTTACTTCAAACCGTCAATTTTTCGATTTAATTTATAAACGTCATAATAACAGTAAAGGGCAGCTTACATTGACATTTTTTGATATGCCAAAATTTGATCGTTCAAAATTTTTTGTCCGCCATAGTACTATTGCGGGCAAAAAAAGTGGGACATCAAATTTCTATCAGTTTTGAAAAATTCGATGTAGTTGAAGCTTTATTGTCATTTTTTTTGACACTTTTCCAGCTGACAGTTTAAAAATTTATTTTATACTCCTATTTTTCTTTTCCAAATGCCCTCTTCTTTTGATAAAGGTAGATTTTGATTGGAACTTTGCATTAAATAAATATTCACTACGTGGTTACTTACAATCATTCCCTACAACCTACAATACTTAATGACAACGTCAATCAATTCAAAGTAGGGTTAGAATCAGATAAGGGTTATTTCACATTAAAAGTCAAGACGATGACGTTGATGTCCCACTTTTTTTGCCCGCAATAGTACACGTTCTATAGTCTACCAATTCTAAATTTCCACCACCTGTTGAATTATGTTGGCAAAATAAAAATACATATTGTATTTCTAAATTGGAGATTGTTATAACCAAAATTGGCAATATAATTATTTTATAAACCTGATTCGAAGACAACATAATTTACTTGACGCTAAAATGAAAAATGCTCTTATAAAATGTTTGGAAGAGATAAAAAGTTTAGCACCTTTTTTTTCTTTACTCTAAAATTTTGAGTTGTAAAAACGGAAATTGAGACACAGAGAATGATAACCTCACAAATACAACCTGACGCTTTTTTCACCAAACAGTGTTGCCGATTGTATTTCTAACGTAGAGTCTGGTAGAGTGCAGTGTTGGTGGAAATTTAGAATCGAGACACACTATACATTTAAAAATACAAATTTGAGGATGAGGACGTAATCTAGCCTGTACAACTATCTAAGGGGGAGATTCACGAAACTTTGCAAATTTGCAAATCGTTAACGAAACGGCAAATACAATACTTCAACAATGTCGGTTGCCATAGTTTTGAATTTGCAACGCCTTATCGAGCCTTACCGAGTTTCGTGAATGACCCCCTAAGGCGTTTTGAAAATATGCATTATTGCATTTTAAGTCTAAATTGATTTTAAGGGGTTAAGGTAAATATGCGTCTGGGGGTGTATTCTTCAATCTCGATTAGTTCATGTCGCATACGACATATCTCGAACGGTTGTTGTCGCACACTACAAATGTTTTCCATTCTTGAATACCACGCGAATAGTAGTTTATTTAACGAGTTCGTGTGTAAATTGGACTTTTTTTGGCATGATTGGGCCAGTTTAAAACGCGAATGAAACGAGAATTGACAAATGTCGCATGCGACTCGAGATTGAAGAATACACCCCCTGGAACGCAATTTTTTTTGTTGGAGCACTTGAAAAAAAAATGTAGGTATATCATAAAATATAAATAATTTATTGGAAAAATCATCATCAAAATATTGAAGTGACATGCAATTATTTGAAAATCGAGGTTCACTGATCAGATACGGTAAGTACTTATTACGCTAAAACAATTAACATTGATGGCACTAAGAATATCAAACGAATTTAAAAAATTCCAGCTTTTTATCAGTCAAAGAAACCAAAAAACTTCCGTGTTGATTTTGTAAACCTTTAAGATCTAAAACACTTTCATGCGCTGCTAGCGAACAAACTTTCTGCCCTGTATTAATACTCCACAAAAATACACTTCTACAATTTTCCTGATGTGCGGCTACGTAATCGCTAGTATGAGAAAGAAAACAAGATTTTGATAATAATTTCTGCATCCCTCCACCTTGGAAAGAATGTACAATATTGCAATCAATCTTATCTTGGTCCTTTTTCTCCAAATTACAGAGAGTATGTCTGGCATACATGATTCGGCTGTTAGGCCTAGAAGACACCAATAATTGCTTTGTGTTCGGTTGGTATTTCATTGAAACAAATGGTCCCTCTAAAGAAATTGAATGTCTGTTATGTTCAGAATTCACGTTTTCATACAACCAAAGTGAATTTAATTTACATGAAACAACACCTCCTTGGGGCAGAGCATCTCCCGGAGATGACGGAATGGAAGCTACCGAAACTACCGGCGACATATCTCCTTCAATAGAAAGAGTAGAGATGGGTTCAGTCAACTGCCTGATGTCATATTTAATCACAGATCCGGACTGGGTCCCTACATAGAGGATAAAGGAGTTGTTCAAGTCCCAGCAGCAAGACCATAGCGGCATCTGGTGATTAAACTGATAAATTACTGTATTGGTGTGATTATTTATCACTTTAAAAGTTTTATCCATAGAAGCCGTGAGAACCCAGTTATTTTCTTGGTGAAAGCAAATGTCCCTGATTTGCAAGCTGTGAACTGGGATGAACGCAATTGTTCTATAACCAGATATATTTATTTTTTTTAGCCCAAAACCATTGAACAAATTTGTAGGTGACTTCATGGAAGCCATCAATAAATCCAGTTCACATTTAGCATCAAAAACGCGACTGCCCCCATATTTACATATTTCCATTGCTTTGTCCATGTAAAGTCTTACTCGCTCTGATACAGGAGGATTCATAGGAACATTAACAACTGCATGTCTAGTGAGACTATTAAGTTGCGATTTTAAATGTGCAATTTCCTGGTTTAACATGTGCTCACGGCAAGCGTATTTTGCAAGGTCAGATTGAGCTTTATTTCGCTCTTCTATGACTAACTCTAATTGCTTTTTCATATTGTCTAGTTCTGTGGTATCTATTGCTGTTAACTTCTTAGCATAAATAAATCTAATATCATCTTTGCCCACACGCTTTTTGCATGTAGGACAGGTCTTCTTCCTTTGTAAATTTAACCATCGATTAATACACTTTTGACCAAACAAGTGACCACATTTTAGAGCACAAATTCTGTGTTCACCCGTGTTAGTCCAGTCATCAAGACATATGGGGCATAAAGACCCATCATCCTCTTTCTCATCATCACTGTAGGTACGTTTCTTGGAAGATTGGTTTGGTTCATTTATATTAACATCTTCACTTTGATTGCTTTCCTCTTCAAAATTTGCAGGTGAAATTGCTCTGCTGCTTGCTGCAGATTCTGTAGGAGAGATTCTCTCACCTCCATTGTTCGAATCATCTATAACTTCTGGATTTACATGTACAAGTGGGGCTGCTTCCACAATGGTGTCAATGTTTTGTGCGTGAACGTCAACATTTATTGCTACTAATGCCAGCGGATGTATTTCTTCTACTGGCCGTGTAATAACCTGAATTGAATTTTCTTCCACTTCCATCGCATTTTCGTTGTCTGGAAAAATTGGCATGTGCCAATAAAATTTTAAATGGCATTAAGAGAAAAAAGACGCCTTCAAGTACCTGTTTCATTTTGGTCATGCTCGTTCATTATTTTATCCTCTAATAAAACCTTTCATGGCAAAAAATTAAATTTGATAACTCAGTTTCACTTAACCTCAAACCCTACTTTACTTGACAATTATCTGACAACTGTCAACATAAAAACAAAAATGACCGTAAAGTTAATCGTCACGGTCAACCAGGCGTAAGGGATGGGTGTCCAACTTTTAAACACTGCTCCATACTTTTAAGATTTTCATTTTGTTATTTAAAATATCGATTTATAATATTAGTCTGAAACGTCTACGTTCAGCTGACTGAAATATTCAATTTAAAGAAGTTGGAATACAGAGGTCGTCTTGCGGCGCTGCAGTACTATTGCATTTTTGAACGCACCCTCTCTTGCCCGCGACTTTTTTTACAAATTAGAACCACATCATAACGGTTTCTTAGTTTTTTCCCTCTACGGTTATTTTTTACTTTTCTCGCACAAACCACGCGGTATAAGTTTGTAATTTATTAAGTGGCGATGTAGAATAACTATGAATTTAAGGGAATAAGATAATAATTGTGGAAATGGGCAGTTTAGATACCCGCATCTTCAAAAAAAAAAATAGAACGGTTTAGGTCAAGGAAGTTATTTCTAACTTCCTTGGTTTAGGTATAATATACAAATCTAAATAAATGGGAAATTTACATACACATATATCTTTCCCTTGAGTATGATGAATGTAAATCTAAAAAAATCCACATATCTACAAGGACACATCTCCTAGGTATAAAAAAAAAGGTTTGTGGGATTCGTATGAACGCAATGCCAAATAAAAAAAAATTAAAGTGCACATACAGAACACATTTTAAGTAAATTATTATGGAGCGACTATTGTAAGGCAATAGACAGTTTAGTTAGATACTAAAGAAAGTAAAATGGAATAATTAATAATTAAATTTAATGATTTCGCAAATAACCGCATAGTTTTTCGATCCTTTAGTTGTTTTTTTTTAACTATACATAAGTAACAGGTGTTCAGTTAAAAAGTTCATCGAATTGGCTTTGATCTTTATCGCTATCTTTGTCTAACCAACATAATTTACGATGTTATCTTTTAAAAAATAAAATCAAAGTAAACTCGATGAACTTTTCAATTGAACACCTGTTACATAGTAAGTATAGGGTGTTATAAATATGCCATTATGGAAGAAAAGTCCAAAAAGAGTGTTTAAAAAAAAAGTCATACCAATTTGAACAATTTGGGATTTTTGATATGAAAAATTATTATCTAAAAACGTTCAATGTTTTCACAAAATGTCAATAATAATACAGGGTGTCCCCAGAAAAAAAGACGAGTCCATAGCTCCCTTATTTATTAGCGGATTTTAATTATCTATACAGCAAATTAAATGGTTGTTAATAGGCTACAAAATGGCCTAATAAATTCAAGTATAGCCCTATGGGCTTCAAGGGTAAACTGTCAAAATATTTTTTTTCAAATGGGATTACATACCTTTTATTAGTAATTCTGATAGAGATTTTAATTTTGAAAACAACAGTGTATCACAAGTATAACTTCACATTAAAAAAAATAACACTAACTTTTGAAACAAATGACGAGCATTAAGCGAAAAGCTATCAAAATGCACTGCGTTACAGTGTAATAACCAAATTAAGGTAGCTGGAAAAACAAATGATAAATAATAACATGTGGGATTGCGCAGATATACCGCCAATGTTTAGCGGAAAATGGAACATAGACGATAGTAGCGGTTTTTTACATTTTTTTTTTGTAAATTTTTGGTATTTAAGTGTATATTTGTGATACATTGTTGTTTTCAGAATATAAATCTCTATCAGAATTAGTACAAAAAAATATGTATTCCCATTTAAAAAAAAATATTTTGACAGTTTACCCTTGAAGCCCATAGGGCTATACTTGAATTTATTAGGCCATTTTGTAGCCTATTAACAACCATTTAATTTGGTGTACAGATAATTAAAATCTTCCGATAAATAACGGAGTTATGGACTCGTCTTCTTTTTTGGGGACACTCTGTATAAGTACTATTTTTTATTTATCAACATTAAATCACAAACTTCCATGCATTATCATATTTTGATTTATGCAGATAAAATATATTGTAGCTTGAACATTTTTCAAATTCTTCTTCATTAAATTTAAATTAATCTTCGCAATTTTTGGAGCTGCGCGATCAATTCTCGTTCTCGCTCTCCCGCGCAGTTTACAACTTACAGCGCTGATCTGACCGACCGTTCGTTTCACTAAAAAATTCATATTTCTAAAAGTTATGAAGATTACATGAATTCAATAAAACAGAATTTTCAGTAACGTTCAGGCTACATTTATTGTTTTGTATAAATCAAAATATGAAAATATAGTAACAACATAAGTTCGAAGGAACTTTATGATTTTACTTTTATAAATTAAAAAAATTACAACAAACTTGGATCGTTTCTAATTAAAACCTTTTATGCAGGGTTTTCGTATCTTGAATACGATGTTGCACATTGAAAAAAAAACACGAAAATCTCAAATCGTTATGACTTTTTTATGACCAATCTTACTTAAGCTCTTTATTTGAAAATCGCATATTTTAATTACCTTATGCATATGTACAATTTAAAAAAAGCAGGACTATGAACGAAAAACTTGCACTTAATGCAAATCAACTGTGCTATAAATAATAAAAAGGAGGCATTAATTAATAGGTTAAGTATGATCAGATATTACATACACGTTAGAATTAAATGTAGAATCCACAACTATGTTATATAAATTAACGTTATCTATTTTTTACTGGTTCAAGTACTTTTTGTCACATGATATAGTAAAGATTAAATTTTTATTCAACAGTGTTCAATCGCCAATTTACAAAACAAAAACTAGGTAATTAATGAAGATTTATTGTATAAAGTGTTTCATCCAATTGCAGTGATCCAAAGGTGCTAAACAATTTGACTGCACTGACAACTGGTGTTTCAAACTAGCAATGTACACACCACCGTAATTTGACGAAAAACCTTATACACAACTAACTGTAAGCAGATATTTTAACATCAATAAAGTTCAAACACCAATATGACAAAAGTATAAATCGCAATTTTTTTGTTTTATTCACTATGTTCTAAAACTGATATATTCTTCATACTTACAGAAATATCTGTTTAAATTAACAATTGTAATAAAGTAAATGCAAACACTCCTTGTTTTATTTAAAATTTAAACTGCAGTGAGTATGTACATATCAAAATAATTTAAATGAGTAAACAGCTCCTGCACAAAATTTATGTTCTGGAAATCTTAATAAATCCGTTTCGAAAAGTGTAGAGAGATTATAGTAAAATGGCAGATTAAAAATGGTTCACTAACTGAATAACTGTTCAGTTGCCCTCTCTATATCCCAGTTATACGAAGACAATGCGACCCGCGCTTGATGTTCTTCTACCCCCATATCTACTAGCCTTTTAATTTTGTCGTCACATTCTTTATTTACATGAGGACCTACAAATAAACATGGTCAAAGTATTTTAAGACCATACAGCTGTGAAATATATACCGCCTGCATAAACATTCGTCCAATGTCTGGCAGTCATTTGGAACATTTCTATATTTTCCTTAAACTGTTTTGCTACAACAGCATCTTGTGGATCATCTGGTTCTGCTGCAGATAATAAAGCTTGAAGCGATAACAGAACTGTTCTCAAAGTCATCGCTGCCGCCCTACAAGTGTTACATTAAAGACACACAAACCAAAATTATTCCGACATGTCACCATTGGTCCTTTAATATATCTAGGCAGATTGCTCCTGTTACAGATGATATATTTGGGTGCCATATTTTTGTGATGAATCTGACCTACACGAGAAATATGTAGTGAAGATTTTAATCACTATTTTCAAAATTACCTTGGGAGGATTGAAGGGGTATGTTTCAGGTACTTTGATCTCTAATACAAAAGTTCCCCCTTCGTAAGCTGTATCTGGGGGGCCCGTGATTTCTCCTTTCAGTTCTGTGTAGCTATCATTTAAAAGTTCCACTTTGATGGCACATTTTGCTACCTACATTTAAAGTATACAGCATCATGTTAGCTGGATCTGTTTGTTATTATTTGTTACGAAATGACGTTATTGTCTGATAACCCCTTCAGATTTAATTTGTGTCAGGGGGCATTTTCAATACTTGAATCAATAATCTTACTTTGAGTACTGACAATTTTAAGTGCGAAATTCGAGCATGTCTGATGAGCAAGGTAAGACTCTTTTGGGTGATCACAATTACGAAATTAATTAGTTTTAAAAATGACATAAGATAAAAATTGTATTTTAAAAGTGTTTCCTACCTCTTCACTTTTAATAACCTCTTTAAACTCTCGTCGTATTCTTTGTGCTGCTATGTTAGCCATTACCTATCAGAAGGTTTAAAAATTCAGAAGAAGGAATAAATCAACATAACAGTTAAAACTGTAACTTTAAAAAATAATAATTTTTGACAAAAGTAAAAAATACACTGACTGAAAATCGACTTTCACACTTTTAATTTCTCACTGAAGTTAGGCAAATCATGAAATGCTAAATGAAATGTCACTTGTTTTCAATGACATTATAGCCAACTTTATAAAATACTTGCACCTGTATATTGAGGCAAATTCTTCGAAATCCTTCGAGGATTCGAGATTAGCCTTCACGACAGTGACGTATGTGGCCTCCCAGGGCGATCGTTGTTGATATTGATAATTTCGAAGATATTTTGAACGGAAAGCTTCGATAACAGGGAGTATTTCGTCAGAAGGTTTATCATTCTGTAGCGTTGTTTGCCGATAACATTAGACCCCGAACCTGATTGGTCGATCGTTTTGCAGTTATGCCCGTATCCCAGCCCGTGCGTGCTAAAAGCTTGTTGCGGGCAAAACTAGAAAAGTCGTCACAACTTCTCCAGAGCAGAATGCCGAACATTAAGGTCTTCAGCGGCACCTCTCACCCCGACCTTGCCCAAAGGATCGTCGACCGGCTCGGCATCGACTTGGGCAAAGTGGTAACCAAGAAGTTTTCCAACTTGGAAACATGGTGAGTAGCGTTTGCCGATTGTTTAATTAAGTTTTGTTGTCCATTCCCGATGTTTGCCGGTTTGCTAACTGTATCGGCACCTGTTGAAACTCAGAACGCACCCTCGTATCAATCTAAGGGTCGCTATTGATTTTCAGCGTCGAAATCGGCGAATCCGTTCGTGGCGAAGATGTGTACATTGTGCAATCCGGCAGCGGTGAAGTTAACGACAACCTGATGGAACTTCTTATAATGATAAATGCGTGCAAAATTGCATCAGCAAGCCGGGTTACGGCTGTCATTCCTTGTTTTCCCTACGCACGCCAGGACAAGAAGGACAAGGTGAGTACGAATTCCGTCCTGCACATGTGCAGATAACCTACAAAAACACGTGACATTGTGTACATCTACAAGTGTTCAAGAAACTATTTTCGTTCCTTAGATCATATGATTTCGGTGTCGTTTTTGACTCGTTCAAAAATGTAGAAATCCAAATTGCATGATCAAACAAGCGATCAACTTGTGTTGACAAGTGTATTTAAGAGATTAATTTTGCACAATGTCGTTTACCGTTACGTGACTTTGACAGTTTCATCCTGCACGTGTTGGTGATGGCGCTAGTTGACGCACACGGCAGCGTTTTATGTTTAACAATTTAAATGTTGTTTGTTCTCGATAAACGTCTATAGACGATAAGGCCTTCTGAAAAATCTAGACGCACCACAAAAATTGTTTAGTTATTAATTATTAAATCTACGAAAAATGTCGTTCTTGTAATGGTGATTTATTTCAGTTGAAAGCACTGAAATCAGCAGTCATGTGACTAATAGGGATCGCGTAGATAGTGTGGTAGCAAAAGTTTCGTTAACAATAGTGATATAAAGAGTATAAAAACACATTTTTTGTAATTTGCCTCCATTTTGATTCTCTAATAGACATATTAACGAACGCGACGTCATCATCTGGGATGTCCTTATAGCCATTATTTCACGGAACATTTTACGAAAATTTTTAGGTTGGCAAAGCCTGATCCGTCATGCGTGTCAGTTTAAATTACAAAATGTGCAAAGAATTATTTATCAGGATTTATCAGGCAACAAATTTGCGACCGTATTTTTGGCAATTTCACTTATTTCAGCGGGCGTACATGAAAGATTATCTTTCATATTCGTGTTTTGTGATAAAATTTGAATAAAACAAAAGGCGACTTTGAAGACTTGATCAAATTTTCACTTTTAAAATAAGACATTACCAACCGCCACAAAAATCCCTAAATCGAGGAAAGTAAACATTTTTGTTTAAAAACGGCTTAAAAAGGGCAAATTACAAAAAATAGTATAAAAAACTCGTTTCATAAGACCATGAGGCACTCATTCTTTAAATAATTCGTGGCTAAGCCACTCGTTTTTTAATCTTGAATTCGTGCTTCAAGGCTGGTCTTATGAAACTTGTCTTTTAATATACAATTACGCCACAAATAGAACCATGTCCTGTAAACTTATTTAAATTTTCTCATAGAACTGTATAGTAGTAGGAAACGATATTTGGAACTCATTATAAAATAAGCCCATTGCCTCTTACAATAGTTTATGGCTTCTCCATAGAGATGTCGTAAATACTTCCTGATTTCGGTCGCTTCGGCACGCTCTGAACTTTTGCAGCATGATTGTCCGTACTCGAAATTTTATAATGTGTACCAGGAATTTTGACTGTTTCGATAACAGATGGATTATTGGATTTTCCGGGCCCTTCTAGGTACCTACGTAGGACCACTAATTAAAAATGACCCATAACATTTATGTTACGCGAATCTACGTTGAATACTAAACAAAAATTTTAATGTGAATTTGGTCTTTGACGAATAATTTTTAAATTATTATTATCAAAAGTGACATTTATGATGACAATCCAGATCGGTACGACCTTCAATAATTCGAGTAATTTATGACGGCCGACAGCAACGGGCTGTCCCAACCGTTCCAATCTTCATAAATATATTAGTACGTTATAAAAACCTGCATAAGCTGTTCTACATATCGTTTCCTACTACTATATCTTAGTAAGCTTCATTAAAAAGTAATTTCGTGTTCGTAGGTATATTTATATTTACAGAATTGTAACTGAGAATTTTGCGAACCGAAAGTGGGGGACGTGGAACCCCGAAAAGGTTCAAGCCAAGACCGTTCAAATTGTACCTAACTTGTGTAACATTACATTAGAACACTTGCTAAGGGCAATACAGCTGTCACAAAATTTTCGCTACTCTCTTAAATGCATACCAATACAATAGATTTAAATTTAAAAAAAAAGACAATTTATAATGTGTATTAATACATAATATTTTACACTTCTTTATCTGAATACATAATTACATAGATCGGTTAAAATGTCAAATTGAACAATTAGTAACAGTTGCTGTTTTTTGCTTAATTTTTTGGCAATTCTAAATACATAATTTAACACCACAATCTTTGTCTGAATTATTTGATGAAATTATTCCCATGTGTTCGAGTTTTTGTAATAAGTGCTGGAGTTAACTACATATTTATGTGTATTGGACAGTTAGACGCAATTTTTTTTGAAATATGTAGTTATACCGTTCTAACATAGGCTTAGTTTAGAAAAATTTGAATTTATTACTTACCCAAGTAGTCGTTGCACTTAATTTGGATTGCTTGAAAGCTTGTAATTTGAGTGCTTCCAGAAAAGCTTAACGGCTGCAGAATAAGTATTTAGGTCAACTTGATTATCAGAAAGAAGAGAAAGGAATTCGCTAACGGATTATTATTTTCTATTAAGTACATACTATTGTTAGCTTAAAATGGAATATATAGAAGCAAATCGTGACTAAATGCAGCCAACTTGCACATTACTAAAATAAAATGCGTAGATTGTATTTAAACAGTGTACGGTAAAACTTAGTTTAAATAAAAAATACCAAGATTTTGTGAATATTATGTATGTACAGTTGCGGAATTAAAATTTCGGGCAGTTTTGTCAATGTCATGATATAAATTCTAAAACAACCTTTACGTTAATAACCTTATTTTTTACTCTTGTCATGTTTTTGTCTTTTTGGCATTCAAAAATTGTCATTTGTGGCATAATAATGGGTAGGCAACATATCAAAGCGATGATTTAATTACACTCAGTGCAACTAACTGAAATCTCAAAATTCAAAATTGATTGGGTGACTGACACAGAAAAGTTTAATTTTTGAATGTTAGTCATGATGACAGTAGAGATTTTGTTGAAGTGACAGAAAAATAGTGGCCGAAATTTTAATTCCGCAACTGTACAACTGTACACGCAGAACTTTTTGTCATTATTTTAATTAACTGAAAAATGCTTAAATGTACAAAATGCAATGCTCAATTGGCGTTAAATGAACATTAATTAATCAACAAAGCGTTACTACGAAATATCTGTCGTAATTTTTAAGTTTCTTAATAAATTAATAACTCGGCAATTATTCGTAACGAAGGTCAAATACGGATCAATAGAATCACTCATTATAGTTTAGTTAGTTTTAAAAACAAGTTTTCTTCCCGAGTATATTTATTTTATTACGAAATCATTTTAGCCAGCAACTAATACCGATGTCGAACGCAACGTCGAAAAATGGAAGTCTATCGAATGGAAATTCAGGGTAAAAAAAGATACAATTATGTGAATGTTGCAGGGGCTTATTGGGAAAGTGTCGTCTGAATCTAAGAATATCGTTTTTTTAACCAGTGTGTTCAAGCATAGCATTAGATTAGTTTTCCCTTATTTATTTAACCGTAATACTCTTGAAATTTGTTGTTGAAACTTTTAATTATCAGGTGATCTCAAAATACAGTTAACTAGGTTTAATTTGGTTACGCTGATGTGAAAGTAAATTCTTTACTACTTGTTGAAATAATAGCAAGTTTAAAGGGCAAAAAGTATTTTTTTTCTATCAACCTAAATCTAGAAGTAATTTGTTCAATTTAATTATTTCACAGTTTTTGAAAATTCAGTCTCGTACCACTTAAACCTACAGGTTTTTTAGAAAAAAAAAATCGTTACATGATGAATACTTGAGTGATGACAATGAACTACGGAACAGGCCATATATCATAATAATTTAATCAATGACGAGTATGTTCGTGATAGTGCATGTAAACATTTAAAAATTGGTGGCGTTTTAATATACATTTCCAAAAAAATCTTTCACAATCAAATTGACGACATCAAAAATCATTTATCTTCTTTCATGTAACAAACATACACAAAAGTCAAATGTTAATGTCTACTACTTATCTGTTTATTGTTTTTCTCCATGGTAATCGAGTAAAAATTAGCTTATCACAAAAGTGGGTGATGAAATTATTTTAATTATAACCGAAAAATATGTTTTTCATTTAACTCATCTTGCAAATTTTTACACCGATATCTTCCGATAAGGGGCAAATAATAATACCAAGTCTTACTAACATGCCATTAATGCGATTACTAATTGGGTTCCATTTCTTTTTTGTGAAAATTTAATTGTCACTCGCTTGGGTCTTTCTTGTTTTTTTGTTCGGCTTCTAACATGTTGGTGCATTTGCAACCCCACCTCCGGTATTAATGTTTGTCCCTTACACCTACCTGCCTGTTGCAAATGAACCTGATGCATGTCGTTCGAATTTTTTCGTCAACAGAGCAGGGCGCCAATCTCGGCCAAACTGGTGGCAAACATGCTGTCAGTGGCCGGGGCGGACCACATCATCACCATGGATTTGCACGCGTCGCAGATCCAGGGCTTCTTCGACATACCAGTGGACAACCTGTATGCGGAGCCGGCGGTGTTGAAATGGATTAAAGAGAACATCGTCGAGTGGAGGAACAGCATAATCGTGTCGCCGGATGCAGGTGGTGCCAAGAGGGTCACCTCCATTGCGGACAGGCTCAACGTGGAGTTCGCCTTGATTCATAAAGAGAGGAAGAAGGCCAACGAGGTGGCCTCGATGGTGCTCGTGGGCGATGTGAAGGATAGAGTTGCTATTTTAGTGGACGATATGGCAGATACCTGCGGTACAATATGTCACGCGGCGGAAAAACTGACAGAGGCGGGGGCGACGAAAGTGTACGCCATTCTAACTCACGGGATATTTTCGGGACCCGCGATTACGAGGATAAATAATGCCTGCTTCGAAGCCGTGGTCGTCACAAATACCATACCACAGGATGGACATATGAAAGATTGTTCCAAAATACAGGTGGGTTAGATAATAGTAATTTATTATACGAGTTATATAAGACACCATTTTGTCGCACGGGTTTTTTAGAGCAAGAGGAGCGCAGCGACGAGTGCTATAAACAAATAAGTGAGACAAAATGGCTTATAAAACGAGTATAATACAATATTTTTTCTATTTTGCCCCTTAAATTTAAAAAAAGTTCAAAACATAATGCTAAGAAAATTATATTTGGCAAATATAAGGGTTGGTAACGCTGTTAAATAGACGAACAAGTTTTGAATTTAAAGTGTCGTGAAGTGCAGTGATCACGTAGCAACAATTCAGTATAAGTCACTGCCAACATTAAAAATTTAAGTAAATGTTCCTGAAACGCGTATCGAAAAGAGCTCCTTTTCGAAACCCGTTTGAGTTTTATACTGTGTTATAGGTGCAAAATAGAAAAAAATCATGCAAGGTAGATCTTTTTCACTTATTGTTTGCCCAAATTTGAGTGAAAATAACTGTGTTTTTATTTACAGTGCATAGACGTATCCATGATGTTTGCAGAGGCTGTGAGGAGGACCCACAATGGCGAATCAGTATCGTACTTGTTCTCGAATGTTCCCTATTAAATTAAATTTTTCTATTAAATCACAAAAATTATAGGTTGTATTGTAAATCTGCAACAATAATAAATAAATTCACTTTAAACTCTTGAATATTTTTAGTGAAACTTGTAATTTTGAGTTTTATATTTTTTGGAACTTTGTTTTATAAACGTTAGTATATTTTGTTAGTTTATAATGATATTGCCATATGACGGCCATGATGTCCATTTTTTTTAGAACTTTGATTTTAAAATGGTATTGCAATAAAATCTATACACACATGTTCAAGTTTTATTTCTCCAAATAAAAAATTAAATAACAGCATCACATATTTTTGCAAATAATTTTGTATAAAATGATTGATATAAATAAGAATACAAAAGCTGTGTATGCTAGAGTACAATTTAGTTTTTACTTTGTCCCTCAGGTAGTGGCACATCAAAAACTATTGGTAAATTTTTAGGAATATAATTAATATCACATGTTGAAGCGTTGATATAGATAATTTTTCCATCAGAGAATACACCATAACCTGGAGGCAAAAATCAACAATTTAATTGATCTATACTTAAAAAATAATCAAAAGATAACTTTGGGCAATTACAATTTGTTACCTTCATGTATATGCCCGAAGACATGATATTTGGGCTTAACTCTCTGTTGTACTGTTGACAAGAGCTCAGCACAGCCAGCTCTCACTCCTGAGCAAACCAAATCCCCATAGCCTAAAGGAGGGGTGTGTGTAATTAATATATCTGTATCATTTGGAATTAAGTTCCACTTTGAAAGACATTCTTCACCTCTTTCTAAATTAAATGCCCACCCTCCAAATTCTGGTTGCCTGTATAAAATGAGTTAATTTACTACTTGTTTATCCTTAATTCTTACATTACCAGGGTGTGCCATAAATTTTAATACCATAAATTTCAATACTGGAATCTTCCAAATAAATACAGTTTGTTAAATACTGTTTTATGTTGTTAGTATACACTGCATCACTAATGTTATCTTTTGTATTTCCGTAATTGGGAACTTCATCTTCCAAGTCTTCTAATGAACTTGTATGTCTTGATGTTACAGTTTTCTTAAAATATTCAGAAAATTTTTTATCAAAACTTAATTCATGATTCCCACTTATCACAATTTTATGCTTATGAGGTAAGGACACTACAACACAGAATGGTATTAATTATCCATATTTCTTGAGTTAACATACTTAGCCATTTATTAAATTGTGTAACTTCATCTTTCTGACCACATTTTGTAAAATCACCGGCATGTATGTATACATCCCCATCTGGCACATCAAATACAATATTGCGCATTAGAGAGTGTGTATCGCTCATACACACAAATCTTACTTTATTTGGTTCAACTGGTTTAGATGGTATTTTTACATTCAGTTTGATAATTTTTTGGTTCTTCGATATTTCTTTCCAGGCCGCAGTAGGGTTGTTAGTCAATGCATGGACTTTAATACAGTTATTATCCATTTGTAAAACTTTATATTACGTATCTCGTGTTACTAAAACTGTAAGAGTTGCCCAATTGCCAAGGTCTGGATATAAATACACGCTTACACTACAAAAATTTCAGTTTAAAGCTTTATTTGTGTTGCTTATGAATTACTAGTGATAAAAATACTTTACGATCGCGATATGGTGCATATTATACAATAAGAAGTAAAATCTCTGGCATCATAAAATAATTAAATTCTCGCGATCAATTGTGACAGTATTTTTGACATGTGTTTGACATACGTCACATTTATTATTTTAGGGAAATTCGTTTCTGTGATCTCACTCACCACTGATCTCGGACAAAAATATCCCTAAATGATGTCCTTTTAAAAATGTTGTTTACAAAATTAAACCAGTTTTCCAGTTTATACTAATACACAAATCACAACTACTTACTTTTCTTCTTAAATGATAACAATATTGTACTTAATATATTTTTTTTATTGAACTTTATTACAAAAAAAAAAAAATTAATTCTTTATTACTTTTCCTCTTATAATTTTCACTTCATCAACTGGTCGATCATTTTTATCTGTTTCCACTAAACCTATTCTTTTTACAACATTCATTCCAGAATGAATTCGTGCAAAAATTGCATGTTTACCATCTAACCACTGTGTAGGCGCCAATGTAATGAAAAACTGTGAACCATTGGTATCTGGACCAGAATTTGCCATAGATAAAATTCCTGCCCCACTATGTTTCAATTCAGGATGTATTTCATCTTTAAAAGTCTGCCCATAAATTGAAAGTCCTCCTTTACCTGTACCTGTTGGATCTCCACCCTGTATCATAAAATCTCTTATAATTCGATGAAATATTGTGTTATTGTAATAACCTCGTCTGGTTAATTCTGCAAAGTTTCTACATGTTTGTGGGGCATGCTTCCAATAAAGTTCGATTGTTATTTCACCCATTCTGAAAAATTACGCATTTTATGGTCAACAGTTCAAATTAAAGACCAGTTACAACTTACGTAGTTTCAAAGGCAACAAAAGGTGGTTGCCACATTTTATCTGGAATTCCAGATTGATTCATACCTTGAACCGCCAACATGTTGAAAAAATATGAACGATAGTAAACAATAAAACTCTTGATCACGGTAGAATGTAGAACCAGAGAGAACGAAAATATTTCTTTTAGGTTAGAATACGGTTCGGATTGTTGGGAAACAAATTCAGTAACTTTCGTTTTCGTTCTATTTTCAAATTTCAAAAGTTTATCTAGGGACTTTTTGATTTTCTCCAATTGAGCAATTGTATCTGAAATCTGACAGTTCTGACACTATTGACAGCAAATTAGTTCTTACACTGCATATCTTTTCAATTTTTGTAGTTCGTAATGTGTGGCAGTTAACGTGTGAAAAATTGCCCCTTACGCAGCATGAGTTCTTGTGAAAAAATTTAAAACAATAATGTTAATGTGTTAAAATCTCGGAAAGATGGACCATGTGACCCTTGATGTTTCTGGTGGCAACGAAAATATTCACGATAAAAAAAGAAGCAAAAGCTTAAGAAGGGTACATTAAGACATGGTTAACTTCAACTGAGCATTTCCACTGTGCGTTATTTTTTAGCACTGGAATCAACTTTCAAAATGTCAAAGGAGCTGTATTTACACTGTAGCCACAGTACTGACCCTCACTGTATTCTACTTAGTTTCAACAGAGTCAGAAAAAACACAGTTAAGTATAACAGAAAACTTAAGTGATAGCAAAAAGGAAGTGCTGAGCAATATAAGGAATGACCCGAGAGATGTTGACACAGTTTTTAATGAGCTTGAGCATGAGGGCCAAGTTCTGGAAGAACCTTCAGGAGTTGAAATTGAGAGTAACAGGAATCAGGTACTGCAGCCTCCTAGAGTTATAAAAAAATTCACTGGTCCTACAACACCAAGACAAGAAGCTGTGGTGAAAGCATTTAAACATGCTTGGCAAGGGTATAAACAATTTGCATGGGGTCATGACCACTTGAAACCAATCACAGAAGGATACAGTGATTGGTTTGGACTAGGCCTGACTATTGTTGATTCAATAGACACAATTTACATAATGGGACTAACAAAAGGTAATAATGGTATTTGTCAACATTCCTTTTTAAAATTAACATTTTCTGTAGAATATAACGAAGCACGAGAATGGATAGAGAAACACCTTCATTTTGATGTAAACCGTGATGTAAATTTGTTTGAAGTAACAATAAGAGTTTTAGGGGGCCTACTTAGTATATATCATCTCACTCAGGACAAAATGTTTCTTAATAAAGCTGTAAGAACTAATATTTTAGTTTGTTTGTCATACTTGTTTATGTGTTTTAGGTGGATCTAGCTGATCGTTTACTGCCAAGTTTTGACTCTGAGTCAGGTGTACCTTATTCAGATGTCAATCTATTCACGAGAAAAGCTCATGCACCAAAGTGGTCCCCAGATAGTAGCACTTCAGAAGTTACTACAATTCAGTTGGAGTTTCGAGATTTAAGTAGAGTTACAGGGAACCTTAAATATGAGGTAATGTTAAATTTTAGTATCAGCTCTATTATTAGGGTTGTACAATTTTGTAGAATGCTGTCTCTAAGGTATCACTCCATGTACATAATTTAGAGAAAAAAGATGGTTTAGTTCCTATTTTTATAAATGCCAACACTGGACAGTTTAGATCTTATGCAACAATTACCTTGGGAGCTAGAGGAGACAGTTATTATGAATATTTACTTAAACAGTGGTTGCAAACTGGTAAAACAATTGATTAGTGAGTGTAATGAGTTTTTAAAAATGTTCATTATCAACTTAAATTAGTTTAAGAGATGATTATGTAACAAGTGTTGGGGGAGTGGAAAAACATCTGATGAAAAGAACTGTACCAAATGGATTTCTTTTTATTGGTGAATTACTTGTGGGTGGGAAAGATTTTAAACCGAAAATGGACCACTTGACGTGTTATTTACCTGGAACTTTAGCACTCGGAGTACACAATGGTCTTCCAGACAATCACATGAAGTTGGCAGAAGAGCTGCTTGTCACTTGTTATCAGACATATGCCCAACAGCCTACATTTTTAGCACCAGAGATTACCTATTTTAATATTCAAGTGAGCTTTACATTCCGGTGAAACATCACACTCATACTTTTCGTTGTAGGGTGAAAATTCAAATGATATTTATGTGAAAACAAACGACGCTCATAACTTATTGAGACCTGAGTACCTGGAGAGTCTCTGGTACATGTACCAGTTCACAAGTAACAAGACTTACCAAGATTGGGGCTGGCAGATATTTCAAGGATTTGAAAATTACACAAAAGTGAAAAATGGTTATACTTCCATAGGGAACGTCAAAAACCCACTGAATGTTAGACCAAAGGACATGATGGAATCATTCTTTCTTAGTGAAACCTTAAAGTATTTATATTTGTTGTTTAGTGATGATCCAAAATTGATAGATTTGGACGCATATGTTGTAAATTCTGAAGCGCACCCATTACCTATATACTCTTCGTGATTTTTAAAATTAGGAGCATCTAAAGTGCATCTAGTCGATTTTGAAAAATAGATTATGTTAATCGTGAACTTCGATTTTTTCAAATTTTATCGGTAATTCAGACTTAGTTTTCCACAGGAACCCAATTTTTTAGAAACTTACAATGAAGACAAATGAAGATTAAATGCCATCACAGAAGCAGTTATTGTGAAGCATGGAAACATAATTAAGGACGGGCCAGTATTTTTATTAAGGGCTTATAAACGATGATTATTAGCAAATCAAGTATTGTCTATATTTACTTAGTTTATCTGTTCAAAACAAGTACTTAAGTGACATTTTGTACTATATGATTATGAATTATTACTCTACAGTGGGCTATTGATATATGTTCATTTATAAGATAACAACCATTTAATTAAACATGAAGTAAACAATCTACAAGTTGTAATTGAAGTAAACCGTTGCTTCTCTAAACCGTTAAAGACTGATTAAATTTTGTTTGTGACGGAAAATGTTATTTTTAATTTTTGTTCTTTGAAACGTGATTGCCGGAATTTGATATTAAAATCTGATTCTTGACTTACTCAAAAATGTATACTCTACATACGAAAACAGTAAATTTTGAGTATTTGTATTAATACTAATAATCTGTTTCGTCTGTACATCTGTTTGAGGGTGTGGTAAAGAATTGTCTTGCCAAATTCTCTCAAAACGCCAATTTTGATGTAACTTTTTATTGTAGAGCGCTGATTTCAAAAGTGGTTCGATTATTTTCTGTGAATATGTAGGAAACGTATATGAATATCGAGGATAGTTAATTGTTGTAAATTGTGTTATGTATTTAGTTAGGTCAGACATGTTATTTTCACTGTTGGATATGATGTAGGTACTCAATTTAGAATTGCACGCTTCTAAGTGTATGTTACTGGAGATTGTTCTGTGCTTGTCATTTTCTATTGTTTATACTTAAAGTTCAAATTCGGATTAGCTGTCTAGGAAGAATTATGTTGATTTATAACACCTATTTTTATAAGTGGGTAAATCTATTTCACATTGTAGAAGCAACAAATATACAGGTTTTTACTCACAGTTGGGATTTTCCCATTTTGAATTTGCCTCATTATTCCTCATTGAATGGTAGAACTTGAGTTAAAATGTTTTGTGAGGTCTGGAGGATATCAGTCAGTGTTGAAAATTTATTTCAGATAGTTCAGGAGTTGGCCATCAAATAGCTTTATTGACGAATTATCACTGCACCAATAAATATTTCCAGTTTACAATATAATGCACATAATATTACGTACACGGCAAATAAATTTAAGAAACTTTATTAGTAATTAATTCGCTTAAAAAGTGTTGAATACCAAATTTAAATTAACCTGGTGTTAAATTTACTAAACTGCACGTAATGTACGTAATTAATTTTAATGTTTTTACATAATGATTTGAACTAATAGGGGATGTAAAATAAGATATTTTCTTATAAATTTATTAAATACTTCACTTTAACTGTTCTATTTGATAGTTGAGAATTTTCCTATATGCACACTGCTTTTATGGAGTAATAAAAATTTTCACATCTTGCAGATGGGTACAAAATGCAAATCATGTTAATTACACAATTTAAAGAAACACTAAAATCAAGGTCTACCAAAGAACAATGCAAATTTATTTTATTAATCTAATTTATTAGTCTAAAAAATTACTTTACATTTTATTAATTTAAATAGAAAAATATTCTACACTAATAAAATACAATTATCCCTCCTATGTAATATTTAATTAATACTGCAATAAAATCCACGGTGACACTGTTTCCGTAGGTTTTACAATCACTTTTCTAGAACAATAAAAACAAATTCAAGATATTTTTATTACATTCAGTACCTAACAATAGTGACTTTTTGACAAGCTGCAAAAGCTCCAAATGAAAAATGTGAAAATTTTTATAAAGTTGCACTACGACTTTTATACAATGATTTGGCACTTATTTGCAAATGTAACGTGGTCGGAATATGACAACAAACATATCTACAAGGAAATATCTTTTAGTATCTTGTCATATTCGTCGTGCGACTTTTTGTAATTATTAATTCATTAATTATAATTGGTATTGTTATTCTCATGGCGTGGCAAATAACACGTTACGATAGTTAATTGGCTATTAATAGAAACTTTATTCCGAAATAGCTTTGTAATGGAACGCTCACATTTGCTAAGTTATACAATAAAATTTGTAGGTACCTTCCGAACGTACCTAAATGACGAAGACTTGTTTGTACACAATTTAACATTTTTCTTATTATATTAGAAATGAGGCACGGACGCATTTTACGAATACAAAATATCACAAGTATCAATTACCTATACAATGCACTAAACTATGGAACATTTGCAGCACTCCATCGTGTAATATATGCAATTGACAACGCACGTGTCGTCCTCACTCTCCTCTTCGCCGTACTCCTTCGATCGGGCGTACGGGTTGGGCAGTCGATCCAACCCACCGTTCAGCAAATTTTGATCTTCCTTCTTGTCTTTTCCCTCATCCCCGTACTTATCATCGTTCATTTCGAGGGTCTTGTCCGCGTCGGACTTGTGTCGATTTTCCTTATTCGTTTCCGGATTGAGAATCGGTGAGGAAAAATCTGGCTGGTCTTCGTCGCCCTCCTTCTCTTTTTCTTTGCCTTTTTCCTTTTGAGGTTCGACGAGGACCGATGCGGTTACGACGCTCTGGTTGTGGTCTTTGGACGTCGTCGGGGCCGGCGACGAGCGACCTTCCTTAAAATCGAATACATTTTCGTTTGTAAAAGCGTTCGGCGAATCTCCCGACATAATTGAACTGAAACAAAAATTCCACTGTAGACAATACCGCCTTTCAGAATGATTCTTTTGTGGTAGAACCTTTCACCAAACGAAAAACAAAGCCGTCCGGTGATCGGTGTGTTAACAATGTTTTTCAAGATGCAATAACCACGGAAATACTTAACGATTCATAATCATTGCGTCACGCCCGATAACTTCACGAAGCAAAGACAAAGTCTGTTGAAGACGTATTGGTTAACAATTCAAAAGATTTCGATTAACAAACGGACAGTGGTTTGCGGTATCATTGTCAAATATTTATTCTATTCTTAAAATTCCAGCACTTATCTGAACTTTTAGAACAATGTTTGTTTTTTGTAAATTATAATAAAATTTATTGACCACTTTTCTTCAAATCTGATAGAAATGACGAAAATAAACATAATACTGTCCATTACCTTTAATAGGACTACATCAGCATGTAGGTATTTTCATCTATAATATAATAAGTGATATAATTACCATCTACAATATCTATGTGTGTAGGACGAGTTAAATGTGCTCCTCCGGTTTTACAAGTCGTATCGTCGATTGTTAATCATATTACGATAAAAACAATATGCAAAACAAATTCAATGACTAAACGCTGTGCAAAAATCAAAAAACCATTGTGGTGCAAATATCACACATTTTTCATGACATTTCCTATTACAGTTGCGGAATTAAAATTTCGGGCACTATTTTTCTGTCACTTCAACAAAATCTCTGTAAAGCAGCTTCTACTGTCATCATGACTGACATTCAACTTTTCTGTGTCAGTCACCCAATCAATTTTGAATTTTGAGATTTCAGTTAGTTGCACTGAGTGTAATTAAATCATCGCTTTGATATGTTGCCTACCCGTTATTATGCCACAAATGACAATTTTTGAATGCTAAAAAGACAAAAACATGACAAGAGTAAAAAATAAGGATATTAACGTAAAGGTTGTTTTGGAGTTTATATCATGACATTGACAATACTGCCCGAAATTTTAATTCCGCAACTGTACATACTTATCACAGTGACAAATAGGTTTTTTGGTTTTTGAACAGCGTTTATGTCACAATGACACGCACAACTTTCCAGCGATTTTTTTTTTATCTGGGTTACACCTGAAATTTCAAAGAGATTACTGTATCAAAGAATTGTTATTGCTGAGTTAATAATTATCGCACAACGTTCCGTGGAAAAAGCGAACGTAACATCGGTTTTTTCGATGTGTGGAGTAGGCGTTTCATAATTTATCAGTAGTAAAAAGGAGAAATGAATAAATATATGCAAAAAGTGGTAATTTTACAATGAAATTAATTAAAATCACGTGTTATATGAAAAATCTACAATACCTAGGTATACTGCACTCTGTTTAGCAATTTACACTAACTGCTCGCACGTAACTACAACTAACTGGTTCAAACAATTGCAAATTTTCCGCTTAATTAATTTTGATACCCAACAATTTTCAATGTTGACTTCAAACAACGACCAACAATAATTTATTGTGGAATGGAAACACCATGTGTAAACGACACAGGCAGATTAAGAAGTTGAAAGTTTATGACTAACGTACGATTAAATTCCAGTTCAACACGGTGCATATTTCTTGAAAAAAATGACAGAACATTTCCACCTAAATATTTTTGATATTGTGGTGAGTCAGTGGAAGTTTGAGGCACTTACAAATAATACTGAAGCACGTATAGTAAAAGAATCACGTCAAAGATGCAACTTTCCAAAAAATCACACATTTTCAAATGTTCCTTTTCAACACAACTTTCATGCTTAACGTATAGACGTCAATTTTTTCATGCATGCGGGTCTCAGAGGTACAAATCTAACTACTCAATGCTCCCGTTATTTACAACGAAACCTTTTCAATTATCAGTATTATTATTATAAAGTGGATGAATAAAGCGACGTTTATTGTATTCTACCCGATAAGCTCGCCATCTGAACGTTTCAAATTTCAAAAGCCACGCAAACTGAAAGTAATTTTTTTTGCAAGAAATGTCTGAAACGAACAGCTGAATTGTAAATAGTGTCGTCATAAGTTACTCACTGTGAGGGCATCCATTTAGACCATTCGGATGCAGGTACAATAATTTTTAGCACCGACATTTGGAAGTTAACTTGAGTTAAAAGAAACTAAAGATTGAAAACTACTATCTTCGTTTTATCTGAATTACGTACCGAAGATTATTAATT
Organism: Tenebrio molitor; assembly: GCF_963966145.1. Taxonomy (NCBI): domain Eukaryota; kingdom Metazoa; phylum Arthropoda; class Insecta; order Coleoptera; family Tenebrionidae; genus Tenebrio; species Tenebrio molitor. Next base: position 36,961,080 of record NC_091046.1, on the reverse strand, counting down.
AAAATAAGTGCAATAAATGTAAAAAACCTCCACTCAAGCGGACGGCAGACTAAACACACACCTACCTCCACTCAAAAATACCTACTTGATGAATTCACCTTCGCAAAATGAAAAATACTACTAAGACAATGTGTTGTAGGATTAATATGAATCGGAAGAAATAACTAAAAAATGACTAACCTTGATAATGCTATGGCAAAAACTGCAACAACCATAATATTTATTTAAATTAACAGCTTTTCAAAGGGTTTCTTGTGCATACATTAGTCAAAATTAAGTTTAAAATTACAATTTTATCCTATTGACAAAACTATGTATACTAGTCCTCGTCAAATCAGCCCTCATTAACCCTTTGGCCCAATGGGAAACTATAGGGTTTTTCGGACGCTATACGAGTATAGTATAATCTTATTCGACGGGGAATGATAGGTATATACGTACGAGTATATACAAGGTGTAGAATGGATTTTGGTGCATAGGCACTTTACGTGCAATGGTGAAAATTCTCTGATATTGGCTCCCCAAATTATTTTCCAACAAAATCTTCAACACAAAAGTTTTAGACTAAAATAAATTGTACCTAAATCCTTTTCTAACACCTTCTGGTTCTGTTAGACAAGAAAAATTAAATATTAAAAATCTACCGATAAAATAGTATAGCCATGACTCCCGACAGCAATATAGTTCATTTTTTGACAAACGTAACGAGTTTGCTGATTCGTCAAAGAATGAACTCTTTTAACAAAGAAGAAAAAGTTAACTTCGTAAAATGGTATTACTCCGGATTGTCTTTTAAAAACATGCAAGCAACATTTTCTGTATTCTATCCCGAGCGACCAATTCCAAGTTTGACTTGTCAAATATTCATATTAATCATAATTATTATACATTGTCATCTTTGGTTATCACCTCGGTTACACTTCCCAACTATTACTATTTTGACAAATTCTTTTTTCCATTGTTCACAATTGTACTTCCGGATTTTCCTAAAACCGTTCATATCTCCAAAACTAAGCTACCTAAAAACGTGAAACAACCAGATTCTTACGAAGTGGATTTTTTGCTATACGGGTAGATTTGTTTGAATTTCAATTTCGGCGTTAAAACACGTTTTCTGGATGAAAATGAACGCTTTTTTCATATTAGCGCTGATCTCAATTAGCCATTGCAGCATTTAGTGGCGTAGGGCTATTTTAGTGAAAAATCTCTCCAATTTTTTTTTGGAATTAAACATCGTTTTTCGGCAAAATGGTAGATATAAAAGTTGTTCCTTTTGACGAGTTCTATTACCAGTTAAAATTAATGCACCTATTTCTGTTACACCCTGTATGTATATGAAGTATAATTTCATATTACCTAAGTTATTTAACATCAATACAGGCTGATTCACGTAGCCCGTTCATTAGAAACTTTTTGATTTCCCAAAATCATATTAATATAAAAATTGGTAGTTGACTATAATCGACTACTCCAAGTTCAAATGAAATATTTTCAAAATGGCGACACTTTCGGAAATACCGGAAATCGATGCCATCTTTGTTTTTTTAAATAGAAAGGCCCCATTTTGACTTCACATTTCGATTCAACTTTAACTTTTGAGTTTAGTACGTCTTTTTGTCAATTGTACTTATCTGTCATCGTTTTTGACCTATATCATCTTTTTTGAAAAAAAGTGAGGTTGCAGGGCTTCACTAAAAAATTTATAATTCCTGAACCATCAGAAATAAATAATTTATTTTTACTTTACTGACTTGCCAAAGCTTTGGCCGCTTTTTTGCGCTAGCAACGACATTTTTTTATGTTTCATACGCCTACTGCAGTTTCTTAAAATTGATAATCAAAAAATGTCGAAAACTTTATTTTTTTAAATGGCAACTACCATTTCTGATACTAGATATAAATGTAAAATTAAATTTTAAGGCCACTTTTATTAACATTATGTATGCCTATTTGCAGCCGTTTAGGCGTAATTTCAATTTTTTGAATAAAATATTTTTTTTATAAGCAATTGTTTTATTTGAATTTTTACTCAAAAATAACATTGCAATAAATATTAGATAACAACAAAACAATAAAAAGTAAGCAAATTAACAAAAAAATATTTCAATGTAAATGATTTCATTGAAAATATGGTTTTGTTAATATGCCTATTTTTTATTATTTCGTTGTTATCTACTCTTTATTGCATGTGATTTTTGAATAAAAATTCAAATAAAACAATTGTTTGATAAAAAAAAAGAATATTTTACTGAAAAAATCGAAATTACGCCAAAATGGCTGCGAATAGGCATACACAATGTTAATAAAAGTAGGCTTAGAATTAAATTTTACATTTATATCTAGTGTCATAAATGGTGGTTGCCATTTAAAAAAAAATAAGTTTTTGACATTTTTTGATTAGCAATTTTGAAAAATTTCAGTAGGCGTATGAAACATAAAAAAATTCACTAATGGCGGAAAAGATCGGCCAGGTCTTTAGCAATTCAACTAAAAAAAATCAATTATTTATTTCCGATGGTTCAAGAGTTATAAATTTGTTAATGAAGCCCTGGAACTTCGCTTTTTTGCAAAAAAGATGACATAGGTCCAAAACGATGACAGATAAGTGTTGATAAAAAGACGTTCTAAACTCAAAATTTAACGTAGAATCGAAATGTGAAGTCAAAATGAGGCCTTTCCATTAAAAAAATAAAGATGGCGTCGATTTCCGGTATTTCAGGAAGTGCCACCAATTTGAAAATATTTCATTTGAACTTGGAGTAGTCGATTATAGTCAACTACCAATTTTCATATTAATATGATTTGGGGAAATCAGAAACTTTCTAATGAACGGGCTACGTGAATCAGCCTGTATAATATACATATTTTAAATTTGAATACCTACGTATTTGAATTAGGTATGTGATTTTCTTCTGATTGTGAAAAAATCACTTTTTGTTGAAAATAATTGATTATAGTTTTAAAGTTATATCAAAACGATTTTATTGGAGGATATGAAAACACAACCTTGTGAGACAATAGTGATTAATCAGCATTTCCCTTATTTTTGTAAAAACTATATGTATTGCTTTTATCCTTTTAACTCTGCTGTTGCAACAAATGTATAACCTGTTCAATTCACCTACTCAGCAAAAATTGACAAAGTTTATTTACTTATGTCGTTTCCGTGAAACATTACAAGACAACAGTTACAGTTAAGACATTTTGTGCTTTACATTTACTGAAGTCTCACCTTTCATTTGTTAACGTATTGGTAGTCATATCTTTAAATCACCAACAACCTGCAAGCACTGCTTTGTTCTATTTTTTATGCAAATGAAATTCCACATGTATTCTAAATTACTTTGCTGGTTTATATACTCAGTGGCAAAATTAGCCGCCCACCAAAATTGTATGAACTATTTTCAAATAAATCAAAGTTTAGCTGCGTTCTTATTTGATTTATCTCATTTATATATTACAATAGATTGAAAAACCAATATGTTTGATTTTATTTCTTTAAAACAGAGAAAAACCAAAAAAGTCATTTAAAGCGTGTGGGCGGTTAATTGTGCCGCTGAGTATATATGCAAGACCATTTACTTAGAATAGTAATAGCATTTTGTTACATTTAAACGGTTCTACTTTTATTTCAAACTAGAACTCTCTGAATACAAGTAGGTACATAATAAAACAGGAAGATATTTTAGCGAAGAGAAGGTAGGTAAATTCTTTTCGTCGAACAGTAATTGCAGAAAATTAAAAAATGGCAGGTGTTTGGGTGTTTGTTGTTTTTTATAATTACATATATCTACTTAGGGAATTTTTGAAGCGGCCTCTAATTACGTAAAAATTAATATGAATTCGTGGTCATTTTATTTAAAGTGTTTTGTGCTCCATCATGATTAAGAGTCATAATTACTATTATCAATGGAATTAATATAAAGGTGCAAATTACGATAATGAAATTCCAACATACCACACGAATTTGGGAAAGTACGGACACTCTTTTACTTTAATTTTTCGTATACACAACATTCTTACAGAACTACATAGAAGTGACAAAATTTTTGACTTACGATTTTGACTTTTGGATAGGCTGATCGATTTATCTTCAATTAATTCATGAAGTTGCGACTGTTTGATTTAATCAGAATCTCTCAAAGTCTATAAGGGCACGATGGTAAGTTGTACAATTAAATTTTTAAACGACCACATGACTGACACCAGATCCGTTCTCACTTAACAATACAGTAATTATAACTGCTTAACAAAAACTTCCTGCACTGAAGCATAACCAATATGACACTGATTTGATTGGTAAACATTTCGTTTGTTACTCGAAAACTATGGTGTCCTTGTCATTTTTAAGTTCAAGTTAGTTAAAACTAGGCTGCGAAACAACTGTGGTAACAATGTGCACATTTTTTGGATCACGTGCTAAGCAAAAACAGAAAGAACTGTTGTTGACCTGTTGCTCTTACCAGCAACAAAAAGTCTTTGTACAAAATGTATATTAAATGGTTAACTGATACGTGTAAAACTCCATGTAAATCAAAAGTCTAAATTTAGGTGCCGGAAAGTGATGTCACAATTGTTAAAAAATATTATCTTTATGTTTCATCGGTCTACCGTAAGAATAAATATTATTATATTATTCAATGAAGTTGAAGAGTGTCCAGATAGGTTCGATTTTAAGAAATGTTAAATGATTCATCTATTATTGGAAAATTACATGACGTACAGCGTACACCAAAGAACCTGCACAAGATATCGCATTCAACAATGTGAACATAAAACTTACGTTGTTTTTTAAATGTGATTTTATGAATTATTTCAAGCGACTGCGTTAACATTACTTATAGAAGTATGTATAAGATGGTTTTATTACTTCGTAAAACATTACACAGACAATATTTAACTGATGATAACATGTGATATCATTTTATTTCTGACATGAATGTCATCAACCTATATACAAAATTTAACCAATTCTTATATCGACAAAGAATGTTTGTTTTAAGTTAAAATATGTATAAATGTAAAAAGACCTGATCTTTTATAATAAACAAGTGTACCTATGCTTATGTGTAATTAAAAGCTTGTTTATTGGTAATCGATTAGATAGTTATAGGTAACAAAATTAATTACTGAAAACCTAAAAGTTTTAAGTTGAATAAAAGTTGTCAATCCACTTTTTGTCTGTACCATGATAAATATAGATATGATCTTTTTGAGTAATCTTGTTGTTAGACATTCTGTACAAATATTTGAAAAATTGTTGATGTCAAAATGGTGACATTTTGAATACCTAGGTATTTCTTAAAAAAAAAATCTCATACAGTTTTTCATTGCAACAAATAAGATTTAATAATTTGATAACATGTGATTTTTAATGTTGTTTAAAATCATCACCCTACTTATAATACTTATGTGATCTGCAGTTGCGATAGTATTTTGAGGTTATGTTATTATTTCTGTTCAAATTTCTCTAATGTACCTATTTATTGTTACAGTGGTTATTATTGTTTTTGAATTAATTAAAATATATTCATTTCAAGATGGAAACATCTGCAGATTGTCTCTTAGATGAACATAATGAAGATGATTAACCCAATAGCTGTACCTACGCACAGGTAAAGGTAGATTCTAAACCGATCAAAAGTACTTATGTCCGAGTATGTAGTTTAGAATATTCAAAGTGAAGACTAGGATGAATTAACGGTGAACTATCTATGTATTACTTTATCGAAGTTAAATGAATATTATTAGGACAAATAAGCGGCAACTATATTTACTGTAATGTACTTATGTACGTGACGCACATTTTGGACAATGACCGCAGCTGTCTGTGTAAATATTGGTGAAACAAGAAAAATTGACTTTTAATTGGCACTTACCGTGAATCCGTGTCCACGTGTGACACGTAGTATTTGTTCTTTTTCTTCTTTTGTGATCTTGGGATCCATAAGACCCGAAGGCCACGGTGGTTCTTGTGTCTTCCTGCCACTTTTGTTTCTTTGATTTTAACAGGTGGTTAGAGACATCATGGATGCTTCGCTATACGGACATTACGAACTAGCACTGCAATTTTCAACGGAATGACGTAGTCGTAATTTGTAATTTAAAACCGCGTTAAAGGAAGCAACAAAAGAATTCTGCCGCTTACATTGCACAATACGTAGGTCTGAAACGGTGCAATGATCAACATTGTACGAACACAAGATACGGATGAATGTTATTCATTTAGGTACGTCGGTTGTGTTCGCACCCAACATTTTTTACCTGCATCCGTCCTGTTGCGGTATCGCTTTCGGTTGACTTCCAATTTCCAAGAAACGAAAGAGAAAGGTAAAGCGAGACAGACGGCAGACAATGTGGCACGATTTGATTAGACGTTCGATTTGATTATAACTCAAAAAGATGGATATTCACATTCGTGATATAATAAGGAATTCGTGCGGTCGCAATATTGTTTATTATTATAAATGTCTTTCGTATCATTTTTAAGAGACAATCATGTCTACTCGAATGAATTATAATTGTTAAATTTTGTGGTAATTACTGACTACAATGAAATTGAAAATTATGAGTACCTACCTATGCATCCTAGCAAGAATGAAAAATTAAAAAATCGCTCAAGCTGATATTTTTTAAACAGATATAGGCAACCAATATTTACGTATTTTGTAGTAATTTAACTAAATAACAGTAACATAGCAACCGTCCATAAGTTAGTATTAAGTTAAATTATTATTATCACGAGAAAAATAATTAAAGACTTAACAATAAAGTTTATAGTGTGCAAGCAAGTAGATTGGTAGGTTTAGAGTTTCACAGTTTATGGTTCACAATAAGTTTACATTGCAGTTATTGCACATTTCCAATAGTAATACTAATTTTAACAATAAAATTCACAGAATTTTTGAACAAAGGAAGAAGTCGTGTTTACAATTTAATTTTAAAAATTCTCAAGAGTGGTTATCGTTACGTTATCCTCTAAAGAATACGATGGAAAAAAGAAAAGTTTATGAATCATTTGTTGAAAATCGTGAACATACATAAATCTCATCATATACAGAGTGATCACAAAAAAACGCCTCAGCTTATATCTTTCTTATTTGAAATGCAATTTCAACGAGCGCTACATCAAATTAAAGGGTTCTAAAAGTACTATAAACTGGATATAAAATATTGCCCTTAGCAACCCTACCTTGCAACTTAATTTTTTTAAATGGCAACACCTAATTTTTTTGGTGGGGTTAGATTCATTATGTTTTTCTGAGTTCAAAAATATAGCACACTCTGTATACAGGGTGGTCCCGATATAACCTGCCAGAAGAAATCCAGTAATAGGTGACGATGAGTAGAACTCATACACAAAAAAAGTTTCTAATAAAAGTCTTTTCGTTTTCGAGATAAAAATAATAGAAAATTTGGTCAAAATTTGCTGTACGCTAATGAGTTAATCGGTTTTAAAAAGGTAATTCTGGTTACTTGGCTGCGATTTCTTTAGCAACGATACCTGCAACACCTATGACATTTGTCAAGTTTAATTTTAAATTTGCGAATCCTTCAAAAAGTTACGAAATTCACGAAACAAGAATACGCCGATTTGCATTTACTCTATGGCGAAACACGTGGTAATTCAAGACCGGCAAGGCTACCATACGGCGAGCGTTTTCCTGAAGGAGTCCTTCCGTCTCGTTGTACTTTTGTGGAGCTACATCTGCATTTATGTGAGGTTGGTTCTGACTGATTCCAATACGATGGCGTCCTCGATCCTCCATTTAACCCCTCTGGATTTTAATTTTTGGGGCCACACGAAAGATTGGTATACGAAGTTGAAATAAATACAAAAAGCCAACTCCAGAAACGCGTAACAGACGCCGCGAACCAGATTCGTAAAAACCCAGAAATGCTGAATTCTGTTTATGAAAATTGGTACCAGCGTACTCAAATGTGCTTAAATGCCAACGGAAGGCAAATAATGTTTCTAGTCTAGTTTACCTTTCATTATTTAGTAGATATTCTCAGTTAGAGTTGAAAGTACGAATATGTAAAGTATAAATAAATTTATTCAATACATTATTTTGGCTATTTAACCACAATTAAGACGATACTCTTATTACACAGTTCTTCCACAATTTTGCACACACTACTTCTACATTTATTTACACATAGAGGAACACCACTTTATTTATTACTCATTCATCTCAGTCTACAAAATCAGCTTTTGTACCTAAATAAGCTGGTGAATTGTCATTAATTTGATTTAGTTTGTCAGATTTGAAATTTGTCATAAACGATACAGGTACCTATGTTGCTTAGATACTGTCATCCTTACAAACACCAACAATTAATTCCTGAGTAGGTACGTATTTTTGTTGTCAGCAGCGTCGAATGGGTGTGGATAGGGGTTAATTTATCCCCATTATTTTGGACCTAACGAAGGGGGGTTTTTTGGACTTGTTAGATCCTTCTAATGACCCAGAATTTTTTTGGCAGGTTATATCGGGACCACCTGTATTGAAATGTTATTCTAATTTAATAAGAAATAAATAAATGTCAATTACAAATTATCTGGAATAAGTAGAACTTTATTCGTAACAGGCCATTACTTGTAGCCGTGGAAACACAAAAAATAAAAATTTATTTTGAAAATAATAGTATATTATGTTATGAGAAGCAAAAATGAAGTTTTATGTGCTGCGGCTGGTAGATTGGCTGCCGAACGCAGTGAGGCAGACAAACCAGCCAAAAAAAAAAAAAAAACATAAAACCATTTTTGCTCCGAATAACATACAGGGTGTGGCACAACTCACGCCCCAGAGGAAACTGACAGCAATAACATTTTTAATAAACGTAAATTTTTAATAAAAGTTGTCATCGTATAGCCCGCAACTATTAATACAAATTTATGATTGGGCGGAAGTCGTAAAGCAAACAAATGGTGATTCTAAAAAGAAGCGAGATTAATAGAACGAAAGCAAATAATAACAAAGCGAAACACAAACAAAACTCAAAGAAAGAAGAATTAAAGGAGATGTCCACCATTCATTTCGAGACACAGTTGTGCACGCCGTAGTAATAAGTTTAATTTAGAGGCTCTGACCATTTCAGGTGTAATTGTTCCAAAAGCTTCTTGTAATCTGTTTCAAAGATCCTCCTCGTTATGAATGGGTCGATTGTAAACAACGTTTTTCACGTACCCCCCATAAGAAAAAATCCAGAGGATTGAGATCCGGAGATCGTGCAGGCCAGTGACGTAGACCACCTCGTCCGATCCAACGATTAGGATACATTCGATTCAAAATACCTTGCACATTGCGACTGAAATGGGGTGGTGCCCCGTCATGTTGGAACCACTGATTTACGAGAAAAATCAATGGAATATTTTCAAGTAAATGAGCCAGTTCCATGTTTAAAAAGTTTTTCGTACACAGCTCCTGTTAAACGCATAGGGAATTCAAAAGGTCCGATCTGAAAATAAAGAAGACCTAAACACGCTTTCTTTATTTTTTACAATCTTGACTTACCACTGAATCTTCCACTAGTCCTGACCACAAATTTACGGAAATTCGACGCTGAAGTGCACGCGGATAAGTAGTCCTTAGATTATCGTACGACCAGACATGCAAATTTCGATGGTTGAAACATCCCTGCCGACCAAAATTTGATTCGTCCGAAAACAAGATCCGTGAAATAAAATTTTCATCTTCTGCCGCTTTATTAAGCAACCAAACACAAACATTTCTTCGAGCAGGGTAATCTTCTGGTTCGAGATGTTGCACACGAGAATATTGGAAAGGATGAAGTCTGTTCTCATTCAAAACGCGATGTACCGATCTGCTGGAGATATCTACCTCTTGGACAATTTCTCTTATACTCCTAGTTCCATCTTCTTCAACGATATTCAGTATTGCCTCTTCATTAGCCAAGGTCCGTGCGGTTCGTGCACCTCCGGCAATTTCATTTCGATTCGGCAAAAGTTTCCGTGTTTCTTGAGCCCTAGCAAGTACTGTTAAAATTGTTTTGTGACCAGGAGAAGGTCGGTCAGGAAAACGATCAGAGAAAATTCTTGCTGCCTCCCTAGCGTTCCGTCCGCATTCTCCAAAGATAATCAACATCTCAACATAATCGGCAGCTGAATACATCTCGGCAGAGTTTTGCAACACGATTTCAGATCTTGAGAAAACACAATGACAAATTAAAATGTTTAAATTGTCAAGATGACACAAACATCTGTCAAAAAAAGCAGTGGACCATTTGATTATAAAAAGTTTCGCGCGGTTCGATAATATTCGATTGCGTAGCGACCAATTAAGTCCTCGATGGTATTCTCGTCTGATTGGTCAATTTCGCAATGTCTTTTCTCGCTTATTTTGAGAGTAAAAAAAAATATAGTTTTTAATTTACGTTTCAGCGTAATCCCACGAACTTGCCAGTCTTCTGTGGGGCGTCAGTCCTGACATTCCCTGTATTATGTTATGAGGAGCAAAAATGAAGTTTTATGTGCTGCGGCTGGTAGATTGGCTGCCGAACGCAGTGAGGCAGACAAACCAGCCAAAGCACATAAAACCATTTTTGCTCCGAATAACATACATATATTATTTTTTCTTCAAACCTTCATAACAAATTATTTAAGACATGTTAAGAAACCAGGTAGGAATTTCAAATGATTTAGCTAGTTTACTTTACTGCCGCTCATCAGCGGAGATAATTAAAACTCTCTATCAGAATAACTAAAAAAAAAGTATGTGTTCGTATTTGAAAAAAATATTTTGACAGTTTAACCTTGAAGCACTTTGGATTGTACGTGATTTTAGTACGCCATTTTGTAGCTTCCCAACCATTTAATTTGGTGTATAAATAATTAAAATGCTCCGATAAATAAAGGAGCTATGGATTTGTTTCTTTTTTTGGGAACGCCCTGTATATTATACATAAATTTTATCTTTCTGCACTCCTTCCCCACATAAACTTTAACTATGCCAAATCTCACACTCCTCCGTGCGCGCAATTTGCTTAAAAAGGGGTACAAAGGTTTTCCTTCACGTATTAATATATAGATTCTGCACTCCTTCCCCACATAAACTTTAACTATGCCAAATCTCACACTCCTCCGTGCGCGCAATTTGCTTAAAAAGGGGTACAAAGGTTTTCCTTCACGTATTAATATATAGATTAATAGCATAGTATATGCAGTAGCGCCATTGGCTTCAATAACAAGCTGCAGTCATGATTTAAGAACTGATTGACAAACTGCAGTCTATTTCGTTTGTTTACATTATGTAAGATAGGGCTTTTTTTTAGCAGCAGCATAATTTTTTAAACCTGCTCTTTTGATACGGCGTTGAGCTGTTCTGACGGTTCCCGGAAAATATGTGCCTTGACAAGCCATTATGGCTGTGGCAAAAGGGTTCACTCGTACAAAATTAACCAAATTGTTATCTTGTTGAACATTAGAAACTCTTTGTACCCCTGCCGCACTGGCCTTTGTACTCTATTTTATTGCCATCATCTTTTTAATTTAAATATACAGTGTGGAACAAAATTATTTTCATCTAGTTTGCTTTAGTTTGCTTTACCCCCCCAGTTTCTTTCCTGTTTGGTAAAATGTGGCCTGTCTCGATGGTTCGTGCGATAGCACTCAGAATCACTTTGTGATTGGGATGATTCCTGTTAGGAAAGTGTTGGGCATACATCCTTGCCGCTGCCCTAGCATTTCGTCCACATTCTCCGTAAATTAACAACATTTCCACATAATCCTCGGCAGAATACATAATTTAAAAAGCACAGGTGGTACTAAATCGATTTGAAGGAATTCGAACGAAATCTTGACACTGGCGTTTTTCAAAAGTTTCATAGCCAACCAGTTTATTGAAAACGTAATAAAACCAATCACCTAGCAGCAATGTTGAGAACTACACCTGGATGGCTTACAACGCTCTGATTTGTCAAATAAAAATGTTCTTATTTTGAATACCGTTCAAGCTACAAATTTTTATTTGTGTTTTGATGAGGATTTCTCCTTTTTTCTCTGGAGCGCGAGTTCTGGGACACCGTGTAAGTTTGTCCAGCGAGACACTGGTTGACATCAAAATCACTAAATTCTACGTAGAGGAAGTAGATAGTACCTAGCGCACGTAAAATTTGAAATATATTCTTCAAAAAGTAACATTATTACCCTGAAATTATGCTCTAATTAATGTATTCTAGTGCATTTTGTATGAAGGTGTAAAAATGCTGAATTTTTTTAACTCGGGGACATTTTTTTTACCAATTTTTAATGATCTGCCTTGTTTTTTGGTCATCATTTTATTTATTGTCAAATATTTTGAGGAAAACGCCGTGAAAAAACAGGCTACAATGTCTAATTTTTAGTCAAATGTCCTATATGGAGGTACATATAAGTATTACTTTGTGATAAATATTTATTAAAAAAATATAATTGCTTCACGTAATATGCATTTATTCACGCAGTAAAAAAATGTAGATATCATGGTTCAAAGTCTTTGTAAAGTTGGCAATGTTGGCATGATTTTATAAATCAGTGAAGTGCTCGACCATACTCCAAGGATTAAAATATTCGCAAAGGATGATGAATAGGCATTTTTCCAAAAACAGAAGTTAAGAAGAAAGTAATGATTATGCGAAATCCAGTGGTGGCTCGTCAGGATAGGCAAGGTAGGCGCCGCCTACCCTGACTTTTTCCAAAGGCATAAATTTATTCAAGTTTTAAATCAATTACAACTCCAATTATTGTTAAAATTAATTTAAATATCAAACTATTTTTATATATTTTTAATAACTCTGAAATGTAATTTTTAATATTTGTTTGTCTACATTAGATAATGTTTGATTAATTAGCAGCCCGCAATGTGAGAATGAGTCTCCGAAAGCATTAACTTTGCATTGCCTATACTATACCAATAAACTAACTCTCTTATAATTTATTTTTCATTCTCAATATAAGTATTTATCATTAAATAAAAAGATTGATCACAGTAGATATTAGTGAAGCATTCTTAACTTGGATACTCCATTGCAATAACCGCGTAATGTTCTGCCAAATGACTGGAATAAATCGGTCTAAATACCTAATAATTACGTTCTAGACATTTTATGCACCAAAAGATTTATTGACGAAAGTATAGTAACAATAACATTAATACCTAATTGACAATAAAAAATCGGTCAGCCTAAAATAAGTTGAAATATTTAAATGTAAATATACGTAGTTCCAGCTGAAATTTATTTTTAAATATAGTTTTTATTTTTCACTTTAACTGTACAAATAAAGCATCAAATTTCGCGATTTTGAAAATTGTTACTCATAATTTAAGCTTTTAAACATTTGATTGTTCAACATAATTTTCATATTTTACTGTGATTTACAGTGCTTAAAATACACTTTCATTTTAATTTACAAAATTCAAAGGTAACCAATGCCTGACAGACATGAAAAGATGAAATTCACCTTTTATTGCTGTTGTTAAGCAACCAGGACTACATTTCATTTCGTAACCCACTGGAAATTTTCAACAATGTTTTAGTTATTTTTATCTCGAAAACGAAAGAATTTTATTATAAACATTTTTTGTTAATGAGTTCTAACCATAGTTACTAATTACCGGTTTTTTGTAAGCGTATTTTAAAAACAATCTGTAAAAATCAATAGTAATAAATAAGGTAAGATTTAGGGTGACATCGTTTAAATTTGACAGTTTTAAAATAATAAGTGGTTACTTTATTCAAATGTTTTTAAGGAAATTGTAAATTCGTAATTACTTTCATTCCAATGTTTTATAGGTTCTTATATGTCTGTTAACTATTACTACTAAGTATACCTAATTCAGCAAAAAGTAAAACATGTACAGATTTGAAAAATTTTAATGTTAATAATAATAATAGAAGTATCAGACATTATTATTTTAAATAAACAACAAAAGCAAGCATATTTTTTAGATATAGCTGTCCCAAATTCACACAATATAACACAGACATATAATACAAAAATTAATAAATATTTAGAACTCTCCGTTGCTATGAGAAATCTTTGGTGTTTAGAAAAAATTTCGATTTTACCATTTATAATTTCAGCAACAGGAATAGTACCGCAATCTCTTTTTAAAAATTTAAAAATTTTGGACTTAGAGAACACAGGTTGAAATTCAAAAAGGTATATTACTATACTCATGTCATATCGTGAGGAAATTCCTTAACATTGACACAGAACATAAAACACAAAAAAGTCAAAATGTGGAGGCGAGACGCCGGTAATTATGTTGATAAGCACTGCACTATTACTTGATAGTATTATCCCTAATAGTGTATGTACTCCGGCAAAATTGCCGTGTCGCCGGGTGGAGGTGGGATACGAAATCAAAAAACAACTGCAGGAACTCGAAATTAAGAATGAAAAACAAAAAACAGTTAACCAGTTTTATTCAACATGTTTTCCATTTTACAAAATTTTTAGTTTAGAGTAATGAAAAATTAAAAAATCTTTTTTACATTTAAGTAAAATAACTAAAAAACAAACACCCTTCCTGATTATTTCTTAAACAACAATAAAACAAATACAACGCAACTTATATCGACTATATATTGACTACTTAAGTCTTTGTTCAGAATTATTCAAAAAATGCAAATCCTTTGAATCTTATAATTAGAACTAAATTGTCACATAGTCTTTTTTATTTTGGTGGTTACGAATTTTCAAATTTTGAAACAGCTAACCATATATCTTTAGCAAGCGTGTCAGGGACTTCAAAAGCTGCAAAATGTCCTCCATCATATGCATTAACTTGTACTAATTTTCGGTATCTATCTTTGAAGAGAGACGGAGGTTGATAGACTAGTTCACTGTCAAAAACTGCACAAGCTGCTGGGATCGTAACAACATGTCTATAAAAAAAAAGTAAAAAAAAAAAGAAATATGTATTAAACTACATACATACCTGTCATCAAAAACATTTTCATCTTTATTCATAGCTTCCGAATAAAGTCTCATAGATGTGGTAATTGAATTTGTAACCCAATAAATCATCACATTATCTAAAAGTTTCGTGTAAGTGTACCTCTCTAGTAGACCACCATCAGCTTTATTCTTCCATGCTGGGTTTGTCCAAGTGGTAAATTTTTCTAAAATGTATGCTGCCAGTCCCACCGGAGAATCGTTTAAGCCCACACCTAATAATGTAGGCACAAAATAAAAAAAATAATAAAAAATCAATTTTACTCGCCAACGGTGTCCGGTTTGGTTGCTTGAATGTGCATATATCCAAATTCTAACAGCATATTTGAAACATAATCAGATAGGGGATATACCTTATGTTTACTTTTCTCTTCAATAATCAGACTAGGCCACAGGCTACCCGCCAATAATTTTACTTTTGACAAGTGACTATTTGACATGCACATGTTCGAATGAATCCCTTTCACCTTGTCCGGGAAGAAAATTGCCATTGTCGTTGTAATAGCCGCCCCCCAGTCTCCCCCCTGAACATAATAATAGTCGAAACCTAGTCGTCTCATGAAATTTTTGAATACCACAGCCATAGGACCCACTCCTAAACCTGGTTTGACTGCCGCTTCGGAGAAACCGTATCCTGGTAGCGATGGTGCGATCACCTCAAACACAAAATCTTTATCTTTTTGTACTGTTGTCAGCAAAGGAATCATTTCATAAAATTCTCGCACAGAGCCGGGCCAGCCGTGCAAAAGTAAAAGAGGCAATATTTTTGTCCCGCTTGGGACGTTCTTCGGTTTCACGTGAATGTAATGGATGTTGAGGCCTTGTATGTTCGTTTTGAATTGGGGAAATTGATTGAGAAACTTCTCACGCTCTCTCCAGTCATACTTGGTAAGCCAGAAATTGACAATTTCTTTTAGTAGCTTGGTGTTTATGCCGTATTGTTGTTGAATTCCTTGCAGTGATGGAACAAAGTCACGCGCATTTTTCAGTCTATATTTCAGATCTGCCAAAACCTAAAATAAAAAAATTGCATTTCAATGCATAATTTTATTGTCAAACTAATTTACATAAACAGTTGGAGTAGGTACTTAGTTATATCGGGTGTTTTTTTAAATTTCACCTCGTAGCAGGCGTTAAAAAATCGATTGTGAACGCACCACTCGTGTAAAACATAATCCGTGATCGGTAATCTGTTTGGTGGTTTTTTGATTTTTGAATGGACTTTATAGAATTTGTGCTAAATTAAGGTTTGTAGGTATATTCCATCAAGTAGAAACATTTTTGAAGCAGCATATATGTATATCTGTTCTTTAACAAAGAGTGAATTAAAAAAAATTAAATTTAGTGAGTTAATTTTTTTTTAACTCACTCTACCGAATAAACAATTATTATAATTATTTACCTTGGTTGTTATGAAGTAGATAAATACGGTTTAAAACGTCAGAATTGAATAAAAACATTTTATAATAAAACGAAACATCAAAGTTTCATAATTCAAAATGATGAGTAAGAGGGAAAAGATTCGAGAATAATTCCTTGCGTGTTTTAATATTTTTCTCTATTGTTTTACTCAAAGAAAACAAGTCTTCCGTGCAGCAATAATAATAATAATAATAAATATTTGTCAAGTGAAAATTAAAAAGAACATAAGTATGTAATAATTTATAGTTTCTGATTTAACATATCGCCTACGTGTCCTTGTTTTTGTTTACGAATATTTAAATTTAATTGTAAAAACCAGTTAAAGAACACATACACGTTGCTTAAAAAGCATAGGCGTGCACTGCGATAAGTGGTCTAAACGAATCTGCGAACATAAATATGTATGTACTAAAATCTACAGCAACACCAACGTTTTAAATGAATGAATTTGTCTAATGGTCTTACCTCATTGGACACGTTGATTTTAAACGGAACGATGCTTTTGTCTTCTTTGGAAGGATCACCGGGACCCCACCAGGTCTCGGGAGGCACTTTTACTGGCTCGTTAATATTCGCCTTGTAAATAACGTTACCTATTGCCAGTGCGAGGATCAGGACGATAAATTTAACGAAGCCGTTCATGATGTTTTCACAAAATACCTTGGTTTACTTTATACACTTCTCACAGATCAACCGAATGGTGTAAATGCGTAAATTTTAACAGAAAATGTGACTATTGATTGGAAGACAAGTTTATCTGTGTGCAGTGTAGATATGTGAACAGACTGGTAGCAGCTATTGTAGCATGATAGAACGAATAATTCTCCTGCCAATCCGGCTACCACGTTCAGGGTCTTCCGATTTCGATACAGCTTGATGGATAATGAACGATAAGGCTTGGAAAGGATGCAACACACAACACAGTATTGGAACCAATACTATAGCAATAAAAAGAGTAGATCCAGTATTTTACATTTACATCATTTAAAATTTAAATAGAATTAATTTATTTAGTCGACAAGCTTGTGTTGGGTTACACAATATTTTTTTAATAAAAAAAATATTTATTAGTCTTTTCTAGATAGGTAGGTACATATTACTATGTAACTGAACGATATAATTGCATGAAATGTAGTCTCGTTATGTCTTATATTTTCAAAGTTCAAGATGACGACTTGCTGCATGAATAAAAAAAAGAAAATTGTACTCTTTTGGCGTTGATTACACTTTATTCCACCCAGTGGCGGTGCAAAGGGTAACTTATTAAATTAATTAATGCAGTTAGTTTTCGTGTTGTTGGTAAGAAACAAACAAGCACTTTTTTCGTATTTATGGACACAATAATGTCTTTTATTTCGTGATTGGTCAAAAATTCAAATTTTACAGGTAATGGAGATAATTAACTGAATCCAAATTAAAACATAACACAATAATACTCGTATCAAAACATTTTATACATTATTACATCGATGATACCTTCCGTTATGGATTATGGGCAATCATTTACCTTGTCCAATAGCAATAAAGATTTACTTATGTTATGTTACCTATTTAAACCAGTGTTAAACAAAAATTAAAGTAGGTAGGTACATACCTACTTCACAAAAGTAAAATAATATGCATTGTCATACCTAATTATCAGTTATCACACATAGTACATGATTAAAAATGTATGATGCCTATTTTAATTGGAAAGTCATCTAGATTCATCTCTGTATTGTGGGTCCAATGCTCCAATGTACACAAATATTATGCAATATGATAAAAAATAATTTTATCTAATCGAATTGATTCATTTCTTTAACCTTAACTACATAACATTAAAAAAATGCAAAGTCATGTCAAAGATAAGAATAAGGTGATTTGTTTTCTTAAATTTAGACATAACAAAACCAAAAAAGTAAGAGACTAGCCAGTTTTAATAGTGATGAGGATTGAGGACAAAAACTGGCTTTTTAATGTTATTATTAAAGAATATATCTTACTTGAGTATAAATAAATAAGGTTTAATATAAATAGGTAATGCTGCTAGTCCCCTGAGGTGTATCGTTCGACATATATCGTTGTTTTTCGTACTTCACAATCAGCGCGTTAAATTTCGAAGTTAAATGATAAGCAGTAAATTCTGTACAAAGAGTTCGACTTGTCAACATGGCTCTGCTATGGAAATTGTTAATATTCGTTGCCGGAGTAGTTGTGTTAATAGGGTACAAATTAAATAATGTGATGAAGCCTCCGCCTGTGCCTAAATTAGAAGAAACTTGGTGGGGAAGCGGAGATCCATGGAGAGAAGATAAAACAATTCGTTCGTTTCAAATTAATGTTTCTGACAAGGTTTGTACCTCCATGATTTAAATTAGTAAATAAACAAAAACAAATCTATCTGAGGAAACTCGAATTACCAATTAAGTAGGTACGGTCGGTGGACAAATAAAACTGGGACACTTAAAATTTAGTCTATGTAAATCAGACCATTGAATTGGCAATATATTTGTCAGTGTCTATATAATATGTCATACCAAAATTAACCTATTTGCGATAAAGCCATAATTAAACAATGCAAATTTGTAAAGTTTGACTTATGTAATTGTCATTTTTGTCCCAGTTTTATTTGTCCATCGACTGTACCTACATGAATTATTGGTAAATATTTTTTGGTGTCAGTATCTTTATAACACAATTTTATTTTTAATTGTCCCAATCTTTCGCTGGACGAAGTATACCTACCAGTTTATATGTATGTTATAAGTATTATTACATATTTATTAAACTGCACATTTATAGACTTCGGTATAGTGTGAGTTTGTAAACTTTGTACAATAATTGCTTATTTATCCTGTCAGACTTTGTTCGATGATAAATCAATTGTATTGCATTATATTAAACTTTACCCTAATGCATTTGACATTGATATAGTAAGCAACTTTGTAGTATTACATTTGAACTACACATATTAAATATTTTGGTATGAATTTTAACAAACCCACAATTTTTGAAATGCTTGAATTTCTGATATCTATATCTGAAGGAATTACAAGACCTCAAGTACCGCTTGGAACATGCAAGAGCTTTTACTCCACCTCTCCAAGGAATTCAACAACAATATGGCATGAACACAAATTTATTAAAGGAGATTGTAGACTTTTGGAAAACGAAGTACAACTGGCGAGAACGTGAAATATTCCTGAACAAATTTCCACAGTATTTAACTAGTATTCAAGGACTTGACATTCATTTTATTCATGTGAAACCGAAAACTACGAAGGTTAAGGTTTTGCCACTTCTTCTGCTTCACGGATGGCCCGGTTCAGTCAGAGAGTTTTACGAAACTATCCCTCTGTTGACGACACCTCAAAAAGACCGAAATTTTGTATTTGAAGTGATTGTAGCGTCCCTTCCTGGTTATGGATTTTCTCAAGCTGCTGTACGACCAGGCCTAGGGGCGGCCCAGATGGCCGTTGTTTTCAAAAACCTGATGAAACGTCTAGGTTTCGAAAAATATTATGTCCAAGGTGGAGATTTTGGCGCAATAGTTTTACAACATTTGGCGGTTTTGTACCCAGAGTCATTGTTAGGTTTTCATTCGAATATGTGTACAGTGTACACTCCTCTATCATATATAAAAACGTTGCTTGGTGTCATTCATCCAACGTGGTTTACAAGAGCAGACCACGTGAATAGAGTTTATCCCTTATTGGAAAGTATCGGGTTTAGATTACAAGAAAGTGGGTATCTTCATCTTCAAGCAACCAAACCTGATACTCTCGGTAATAATTCAGTAGAGAAGGAATTGTCATTAAGTAAATAATTAATTTTAGGAGTAGGTTTAAGAGATTCACCGGTAGGATTGGCAGCCTACATTCTTGAGAAGTTTACTACAGGAACCAACAGAACGCATCAACGTCGTGAAGATGGTGGCTTGAAAATGTATTATGATTATACTAATCTCTTGGATAATGTGATGATTTACTGGATAACCGGATCGATGCCAACTGCCATAAGATTGTACTCTGAAACGTTTAATAAGGCCCATATAGAACTGGGAATTACAAGGTAAAATTAAAGTTTGCAAAATTAGACGAGAGTTGTGTACTAAAGATCAAGGCTCACTCTTAAAGTATGAGAAACAATATAGTCAGAACAATTCATTGCAATTGATAGTTGCTCTTTATAATCGTTATAACTTAAAATTATTTTTTCTAAATTGTTTATAATTAATTCTCTTCTAAAATATGTTTTTATCGTTTGTTGTTGTTTTAGGAGTCCCGTTCAAATTCCCAGTGCATGTGCCAGATTCTCCAACGATTTCTATGCATCAGACGGTGTTCTTGGGGAAATATATCCCAAATTATTGCACTTGTCTGACTACGAGGGTGGCCACTTTGCAGCTTTCCAGCTTCCTGAAGTTTTTACAAAAGACGTTTTCATCGCCGTAGAAAAATTTGAAAAATATCACGCCAGTCAACAATAGTCCTTGTACTTTTCGTTTTGTTTATGTTTTTAATAAAATTACGATTTTTAAAGTTTTTTTTTTTAATTTGTAAGTACTTTGGAAACGCCACAAATAGACACGACTTGCTAGTCACCCCGACACACTCGTACAAACGGGGTAATAGTTATTACCGCAACAAGTTTACAAAGCACTGCACCATTGTCTCTACAAAATAAAATTACATATTACCATTCCTCTATAATTAGTTTAAGTATATTGGGTGTGTCAAAAAGGTCGGACACCAAAGAAGGTACACAATTTAGGGTAATTATGGACCATGAAGAAATTTTTATTTTGGCCTTTCGTTGACGCCCAAGAGATTTTGGAAGTTACAACTAAACTATCTACCTATAAAACTAAAATAAATGATCCTGTTATTGATGTGGGAACATAATTGCGTGTGTCAACTTTCAAAGTTGTCCTCAACAGAGATCCAAAAATTCCTTTCACGAATATGTTTGAAATGCGTTTCTTCGTCAGTGTTAAATATGATGAAACTAGCTGACCCGACAGACGTTGTCTTGTCCAAATTTCAATATCTAAATTTGTTTGTGATTATTTTGTGAATTTGTGAAAAGCTACTGGAAATGTGTAAACAAAGTAAAAATTTTACATGGGAGATAAATTCTATCGGCAGTATTCTACACTGCTGAAATGCTGGAAATGTGTGATGTGCCTGGAATGTGATAGAGTTGGAACCATGCGGTTTTGTTCCAGAATTTAAGTCACAATTTAATTAAGTCAGAATTTCATGTCCAAACAAATTATTTATTTTCTTCCATTAAATTTGAAATCACAATTAATCTCAAGCAGTTTTATTGGGTGATTCAAAATGATTGTGAATAAGTATTGCAACTATGTACGAAAATGTATGTGGAAACTGTGTGAATGGAATAGAGTTGACATTTGTATGACATTTCATAAGCGTGCATTTAATTTTTTTTCCGTTGACCGCTTGTTAATTTCAATATTAATGAATTATTTTGTCTAAAATAATATAGTGTATTAATGAACCTCATTAATACACTATTTTTCATTAATCAACGATTTTTGCGATTTTGACGTTTTGATGATATTTTGATGTATAAACAACCTTGAACATGTATTGTTTGCACTTACCAACACTGCAGCAGGTAGTGCAGCAGGGTTTTCTATATTTTATAGCTCCATAACTGCACAATTACGAATTTACTTTTTCAAAAGCCGACCTTTTTGATTGTCATGTCATATTTTTCAAAGGTAACTAGGTTTTCTCAGCAACCATGATTTTTACGTGAAATTGAATGTGAATGGAGTTGACGTCTTCTGACACTCTTTGTGGAAAAGTGATTATAAAGTGTTGAAAAATTTTTAAATGGCCTACCCTGAGGACGAAAAAAGGATGAAGGTATTTTATAACGTCCCATCTTTATCGAAAAAGATGAAATTGGTTTTGATTTGGCTTTAATTGGAAATTTTCTCACAAAAAAAAAGTTTGCGGTCAACGAAAAATTTTTGTAATCAACTCGTTTGTTAATGGGCGATTAATAATCTCAACTATTAAAGGCACTCACTCGCTACACTCGTTCGTGCTTTAAACAGTTTCGATTATTAATCGCCTTCATTAACAAACTACTTTATTAAATAACTATTAATTCCATTACACATTGATTTGACAACTTTCAAAATTGCGCGACTATGAACTGTCAAAAAAATGTCAACTCTATCCTACCCACACAGTTGCCACATAAATTTTCGTACATAGTTGCCAGATTTATCCACAATTATTCTGAATCACCCAATATTTACATTTCGATTTCGATTGCAAGATGGATGTTCAAGTAAACAATCCGATATAGGCAAATAAATTGGAATAGAAATAAAACAACTACTACTATCGCGAGCAAAAAATTCTGGTCGTCAATGTCATTTCAAAATTTGGTTCGTGTCACAAATTAAAAAATTTCCCTGTCTGATTATGCCCATGTCAACAAAGTGTCAAAATCATTGGACCGTTTTACAATAGAGCATTTTCCATTGCGTCAAAGCATGATTTTGACGACCAGTTTTTTTTGCTCGCAACAGTACATTTGTTGGACAGATCGCGAAACAACACAAAAGTAAAAGCAAATTTTATTTTAATTTACTGGATTGCGTTTTTCCAGATTTTTCCTCAAATCTTCCAGATTTTTTTTTCAATTGAAAAAAAAAGGGTCAAGCAAATATGTAGCTCCTATTGTCAGTTATGATTGAGAATGCATACAAAAATTATAATTTTTGCAGTTTGTCCGAATTTTCCGACTTTCCTTTGTAATTTTCCCGATTTTTTTTCCAAAAACTTATCCATAAAACCAAAAAAGAATTAGGTACGCAAAGCCATCGTTCGAATCCTGATTTATGGTCTTGAGTTCATACAAAAAAGCACTTTCAGTTTTTTTAATTTAGCTTTTCCAGATTTTTCTCCAAATCTTCCAGATTTTTTTTTTCTATTGAAAACATTCAATTGAGTAATTTCATCCCGGGGCATATGAACAAAAAAAAAAGAATTAATCAATCACATATGTCGTTCCTATCGTCAGTAATGATTAATGAATAATTATCGAGAATGCATACAAAAATTATAATTTTTGCAGTTTGCCCGAATTTTTCGAATTCCCTTTGTAATTTTCCCGATTTTTTTTTCCTGAAAACTTTTTCACAACTATAACGAACAAAACAAAAAAATAATTATGCATATACATCACAAAAAAGCACTTTCAGTTTTTCTCGAATTTTCCAATTTTCCGGGCAACTTTTCCAATTTTTCTTTACATAAAAACCTCATACGGATTATTACGAACATAAAAAAAAATTAGCCAAATCGTTCCAGCCGTTCCCACAGAAAAAAGCACTTTCAGTTTTTCCCGAATTTTCCAATTTTCCGGGCAACTTTTCCGATTTTTTTTTCTTTTTAAACCACCCCTGAATTAAAGCGAACAAAAGAAAAAATAAATATTCAAATCGGTCGAGCCGTTTTTGACTTTTGGCGAGACTAACGAACGGCGATTCATTTTTATACAACGTGTAACAGAAATAAGTACATTAATTTTAACCAGCAACAGAACTCGTCATGATGAACCATTTTTCTATGTACCACTTTTTCCAAATCGGCAATTTTTTTTACATTTTCCCCCCCATAAATTAACGAGCCGTTCAGCCGTTTACTTAAACCTTCTAAGCACAGCGACCAGGTAGCGTGGTCTCCAGTGGCGGGTAGCGAAATTTGTGAAAAATTTTAACTCATTAACAAGAACGTTTACAAAAAAATTGTATTTAGAAAAGTTGTTGCTCTTGATAAGTTTTATTACCAGTTAAAATTAATGTATGTACTTATTTCTGTTACACGTTGTATACACGGTGTCCCAGAACTCGCGCCCCAGAGAAAAAAGTAGAAATCTTCATAAAAGGACAAATAAATAATTCCAATGAAAAATTTTTCTATCTTGAACGGTATTCAAGAAAAGAACAGTTTAATTCGACCAATCAAAGCATTTTAAGCCATCCAGGTCTATTTCCGTAATTGTTGCTAGGTTGCATATTTTATTACGTTTTCAATAAACTGACCGGCGAGGAGACTTTTGAGAAACGTCAGTGTCAAAATTTCATTCAAATCACTTTAGTACCGCCGTCGTGGTCAACCGTGCTCTTTCATCATGTATTCTGCAGCGGATTATATGGCAATGTTGATAATTTACGGAGAATGTGGAAATGAAGTAAATCCACATGCTCTATTTTCAAGAGCATTTCAGCAACGATTTTATATAAATTTGTGGGTTGGCCTATTAGGGAATCGTGTGGTATGTCTTCAATAGAAATTAGTTTACATGTCAGCTAACTTCCCTCTTTAGGTAGGATTGATAAGTTGTGGTGGTCCACCACATTGGCCTGTGCGGTTCTGTTGCCTTATTGCTACAGGAGAACAATTCAGGAGTTGCCTTCAGGAAGCTTTTGCCACAATTACTCCTGAAATGGTTACGAATTCTAAACTGAATCTTTTGCTACTGGCACGGTTATGCTTGCAAATGAATGATGGCCACTTTGGGCACTTCCTCTGATTGTATTTTTTTTTCGTTTCATAATCCCTTCTTGCTTGTGTTATACCTTTTCTTCCTGTTTTGTACGATAAGCTCTCGTGCATTAGAATAAACAAGGTTGTTTTCAGAACCGCCATTTTTTGTTTTAATTAAAAAAATAAAAATACATATAGATTCATGTGATCAATGGCGAATGTGACATCTTGAATGACATCTGCCTTAACCTAACATGTTGATGTTGACACTTTAGCTGACATGTCATTCTGACATTATTTAATTGTGACAATTTATAAACTTAGCAACCGATTTTATTCACATTAACACCTCAGAGTTCCCTTTCTGGAATTGGTGGATCTTAGATGTCTCACAACTCTCTTATGCAAGCCATTAATTGTTGTTCGTTTGCATTTTTAGAATCGAGATTGTCGTCGGCTTTTGTCTGTTTTCTCTGGGGCGCGAGTTCTGGGACACCGTGTATACAGTCTGTGCATTCTCAAACTCGAACATATAATAGGAATTAACATTGTATTGAACGTTTTTGCTGATTCCTGCTCGCCAATTGAATTTACAGGTAAGGTAATGGTATCAATAGATAGATAAAATTATTGCGCTTGAAATGATACTAATAATAAGATTAAAGGTGCTATTTTTATTTTAAAATACTAATTTAAAACTTGGCGATTTTTAAATATGACATGCCATGATTTTCAAATTGGACAGCATTTGTCAAAAAATTTAGCAATTTGTTGGGTTAAGTCAGCGAATTTTGGTAAATTACTGTCAAAATTATTTACGGAAAAATGAATAGTTACTCCATACAGATTAAGACAAATTTCTCTTGAAGTAAGTTTATGTAAATCACGGATACTGAATATCCTCAGGAAGTATAAATATCATCCCTACAAGACACAGTGTCATCAACAGATTTTTGCTGTTGATGAAGAAAGTAAGAGTAAAATCTGTTATGAAATACAGGAGCGTGCTAATGATCGTGGCTTTCTGTCGACAATTTGCTTCACAGACGAATCTACTTTTACACTAAATGACGAACCAAATGTTCAAAACACGCGATATTGGGCTCAAGAAAACCCTCGAGTAAATATTCCTACTAGAACTCGGTATCCTCAAAAAATTCATATCTGAGCTGGAGTTTTTAATAACATTTGAAATAAAGGGAAATTTAAATTCAGCAAATTATTTAGATTTATTATTAACTAAGGTAGGAACTGCATTGTAATTTTTTCAAAGAATTTATAATAAAATCTGCTTAAACTATTAATTACTTTAATACACTCAAGAGCATAACTATAGCACCACCCCCGATTTTCCAGATTTTTTCCCTAAACCTTTAGTTAAGATAATATGGCTCTAGAGACTCATAAAAGAATCAAAAAGAATAATAATCAGCAAGTGTAGTGCCAGTTGTAAACAATTTGTGTGATTTGCAGAAAAACTGAAAATTCAAATGTGCATAACTATAGCACCACGCAATTTTAAATAACATGCCAATTTTTTTTTACAAAACGTTCTTTTAAGTCAGTAATGGTGGGTTGCCCCCCCCCCCCCATTTTTCCTAATTAGCTTAAAGATTCTAGAGTTCACGCTGTCTACCAAATTGTTATGTGTTTCAGGCTCTAAATTGGTCCAACCATTTAGAGCAATTTTGAGTTCATTTATGGTTTCGTAGTGTTTGTTATCCTGATACAGTCGACGAACCAAGGTGCCCCAAAGGTTTTTAATTGGGTTCATGTCCGGGGAACCGGAGGACTACTCTAATAAATCGATATTTTGAACTTCGAACGACCTGATCGACTTTCTGCTGACGTGTTTCTGGCCGTTATCTTGTTGGAATAGCAATTGTTGATTGTTGTTGTTGTTTAAAAAAGGTATCAAATCTTCTTCGAGAACGTCAGGATATTCCCTGCTATTCATTTGTGTTGACAGGTAAGCTAGCGTTAGAACCTCTGTTTTGGTGAACGCTCCCCACACCTTTAGAGTGCCACTACCAAAGTTTCGTTTGGAAAAGTATTGCGGTTCTTTTCTCAAATCTCTCCAATAGCAATTAAATCCGCCTGGCCCATCTAATTTAAACATTTTTTCATCAGGAAAAATTATCTGAAAAGAATATGCTTCAAAAAAACTTAAATTTTTTGAAAATTCTTAGGTTGAATTCTCCTAGTGGCAGTTCATGTTCTGATGGACAAATTCCAACCTAGCGGTTTTGTGTCTAAAAAGGAGTCTTGGAGATTATTTCAATTTTTGACGTACGATATGTTCATTTTTACTCAAAATCCTTCTTATTGTCCATCGTGAGACATTCGCTCCACATTCTTGGGCAACTTTTCAAACTGTTGCTTGCTGTGACAATTATTCTTCTCACAGTCCTAGGCGAAACCGCTTTTCCTTGGGCTGCCCTTTTTGTTTGTGCCATATTCAGCAGAGTTGCTTAAATAATTTGACACAACTTTGCGGAATCGTTCAATTAATTCTTCAAGAGATTTCGCCCTTCATTTTGAAAAACCAAAATTTTACCCTTTTCCAACTCAGAAAAATAACAACCACGAGGCATTTTGAACTTGACTCTAACGAATTAATGACTATTGTTGATAACAATTTATCGATTGTTTATGTTAGATAGTCGTGGCATGGCCCGGGCCACAGTCATCTTTCATTTTATTTACTTTTGTTATTTAAAATTGCGTGGTGCTATAGTTATGCACATTTGAATTTTCAGTTTTTCTGCAATAAATCACACAATTTGTTCACAACTGGCACTACACTTGCTGATTATTATTCTTTTTGATTGTTTAATGATTCCCTAAAGCCATATTATCTTAACTAAAGGTTTAGGGAAAAAATCTGGAAAATCGGGGGTGGTGCTATAGTTATGCTCTTGAGTTTATTATAATTTAATTCTTTAATATTATTGATGTATCGAAATAATGGCATAATATCTATAAACTGAATGCACAGTGTTAATTGCCTATGTTCGACTTTGAGAGTGGACACCCGGTATAGATTTGGTGTGGGGGAGTAGTTTTCAAACGCGGCAACATTGCTAACATATCATAGCAACAAAAAAAAAACACCTTTATAACATAATAGTATATTTCAAACCAAGGTAAGAAAGTGCTTTCTTGCAGACCGCAGGCAAAGATTATAAACCGAGCCCTAGGCGAGGTTTGTAAGTGCCTAAGGTCTGCAAGGGCACTTTCTTAACAAGGTTTGAATACTATTTTTTTCCCTACCGGCACAACTTCGTTGAAAAAAGCCAAAAAAAGATTGTTATATTGCTGATTAAAACGAAAATTTTGAGAATTGAATAGTAGGCTGGGTTATTTGTTTAATTAACTTGTCATCGCATTTGAAGATTTGACGTTTGTTCGAAAATTTGAAATAAACAGGGTAAAGTAATCTACATACCTACCTAGCTTATCTGTTTATTTTCCAGATATTATATGATTGATCTACCAACTTGCTTTATTGAATTTGCTTTGATTTATCAATAACTTATTTCACTTTTGACACTTTTGACATTTGTATTTTGGTACAGTTTTACCATAAACATTTCATGATTAACTTTCTTACCTTAGCGAGAAAGTTGAATTTTCTCACCTCAAATGAGGTATCCACAGCTTACATTTCTAACCGGTAGGGAAAAAATGAATTTTGTGATAGTTTTCAAAATGAGTTTTACCGCAGATGAATATTGTAACATACACAATGTGATCAAAAAGGACTGTTTGAGTTGGCAATACAAAACATTTAACTGTACACTTGCTTTCAAAACTTTCGCGTATACATTCAAAATCAAGTAACAACGATTTTGCAAAATTTAAGCAGTGTGAACGAGTAATTTTGAGATTAGGTTAAAGATGACATTGACAGCGTCTTCTACTCACGGTCCCTTCTTGTTCCACCTCTTCTTTACTTATTACATGTACTATCGCGGCCATCCAAAAGTGAACGTTTTTTTTTAATAGTTTGATTTTTACTTTAAATCATAGGCGTCCTAAAACGTCAAAGTTTGACACTAGCGATAAAAAAATTATTGAAACTATTTTTTTAAACGCTACATCAGCCACATCTCACTCCGATGCAGACAGCTAGGGCTATTGCAAAGCTAAA
The DNA here is from genome assembly GCF_963966145.1 of Tenebrio molitor. Taxonomy (NCBI): domain Eukaryota; kingdom Metazoa; phylum Arthropoda; class Insecta; order Coleoptera; family Tenebrionidae; genus Tenebrio; species Tenebrio molitor. The sequence goes on along the minus strand of NC_091046.1, from coordinate 36,932,024 downwards.
AGAAAATTGGTCGTTGGCTGCTGTGGCGAGAGAATTACATTGCAGTAAGACTTGCATCTTCAATATAAAGAGGCAAGAAAACAGGCTTGAGAGGCCAATGCGAATAGGTGTTGGAAAGGTTTCTTTACTAAAGTTTACTTTCACTTTAATAATGTATTAATTACTTCTCAGTCTCATTTTTATTATTACAACTTTTTATTATTAAAATAGTAACGCCTGCTGCACGAACGCCAATGAATACAGCCTGATTTAATCTAACGAAAAATACGGAAATTTTCTCAAGCTATCGTTCACTTTTGGATGGCCGCGATTGTACATAGAACAGTGCTTTTATTAACCCCATTATGACTAGCAACCCGATATATTTATAGGTAATAAATGCCTATTTTGTCACTTTGATATCGATAAAAACGTACGGTCTTTTTTTAACAATATCATTTGTATCAAATAGTGACCACTTCTCCGTTCTCGCTAGCAATAAGCACTATGTGTTCTATTCTCTCTTGTCACAGTTCACAGTACACGAGGCTCAGTTTATTATAGCACCATTTTTAAATCGTAATGTGCGCGCCAAAATGCTGACGACCTCACTGACCCACCTTCTGAATGTGAGCAAAATAAGCTCAAAGAGGTCGTTGTTAATGACGTCAACTTATGACGTTTTAATCATAATCATCATAAGTGGAACGCTCCATTTGCCAGTGTAGTGTAATTCGCAAGAGATAATTTTGTGATTCTGGATTATGGAACACAATATTTATTTGGTCACTCGTTGAAAGAAATGGTCAACAGATGTATTTGTCGCTGTAAAAAGTGAAGAAAGTCACAAGCTGTCACCATGTTGAACTGTTGAAGTAGGTATGCACGTAAAATTAGTGAATATGGTAATGAAAGTAATAATGAAGCACTGTCAGATATTTACAAGATATTCATTTTGTATTTTCTTTATTTCTGAAGCAAATGAAGCAAAATTTGGTCAAGTGCAAGTGTACTAAAATGTGAAATAACAAATTCAGTGGCGGCGCGTGAAGTTTTGGTATCGCGGTTCTGCAAGGGGGGATCATTCTGTCATTCTGATTGGTAACAATAATTAGATGAACTCACAGTGTTTTTTTTTTGCATGTAATAAGCTGTCGGTATATATGGAATTATTTTAACAAATTTACTTTCAACTGCGTGATTGCAGCACCGATTCTCATCACAATCGCGTTACAACGTTATATTAAAGACAATGTTTCCTTTCTCCTGATTGGCCATTTAGAAATCATGTGTTAAAAATCGGTGCACAGAACTAAAACTGAAGTAGATAACTCTAGTTTTTTCCTCTTCAGGTGGAGAACGAAATATTGTTTAATTAAATTAGATAATTGCCGATTCTGGAACAACGCCCCTTACTATAAAACGAAGTAGTTTATCTCATTTGTGATAAAAATAAAAAACGACTAAATTAGCTACATACATACTTTTCTTAATAGTGGTGCAAAAAATATATTTATGTATTTTAAGAAATGATGGTTATAATATTTATATTCATCTTATTTACTAAGAATCTAAAATCAATATGTATTTTTGTGGAATAACTCAATTTTTTCGACTCCCATGAAGATGTCGTCAGCTAAAATTTTCGGTTCTTCGAAGGCAGCAAAATGACCTGCATCGTAATCGGACTCGTGGACAATATTTTTGTACTTTTCTTTCAATATGGCCGTTGGCAAATACGTCAAATCATATGAAAATCTAGCATAAGCTGTTGGTACAGTAATTGGTATTCTGAAAACAAATAAAATAAAATATTACTTGCATAATAAAATAGCTATTTTCAATACAAGTGAGCAAAGTAGTGCATTTAATCACGAGTACGGAAGTTGGGCGTCCAAGCCGAAGGCAAGGACCCCAACCGTACGAGTGATTAAATACACGTTTGCTCATGCGTGTTGAATCATACTTTTGGACTCCGAGTTTCGTCTGAGCCATGTTGAAAGTCTCTGAATACAATCTCATGGATGTAGTGATAGAATTGGTCACCCAGTATATCATTACGTTGTCCAGAAGGTCAGTGTAAGTGTATTTTTTTGTTAAGCCTCCATCTTCCAAGTTTTTCCAAGCCGGATTAGTCCAAGTAATAAATTTCTCCAGAATACATGCTGCCAATCCAATTGGAGAATCATTGAGGGCCACACCTGAACATTTTAAAATTTGATATATTTGATTCGAGTAAAGATTAATTTCCTTACCAACAGTATCCGGTTTGGTTGCTTGTATATGCATATATCCTGATTCGAGCAATCTGTTTACAAACTTTGCAGACATGGGATAGATCTTATTAACGTGCTCTGGTTTGACAAGTAAAGTTGGATAAAAGCTGTACAAGAACAGTTTAATAGTGGACCAGAAGGAATTAACCATACACATGTTTGAATGCACACCAAGAACCTGTCTCGGAAACAGTGTAGCCATGTTTTGTAAAATAGCAGCCCCTCAGTCGCCACCCTGTATGTAATATTCTTCAAAACCCAATCTGTTCATGAAATTTTTGAAAACTACTGCCATTTGTACCGCTCCCAAACCAGGTCGTACAGCGGCTTCAGAAAATCCATAACCTGGGAGCGACGGTGCTATGACTTCAAAGACGAAACTGCGTCCAGGTTGTGCTGTCGTGAGAAGTGGGATAATTTCGTAAAATTCGCGTACAGATCCCGGCCATCCGTGAAGAAGTAACAAGGGTAGAACTTTGTGACCTTCAGGGTTTAAGGGCTGGACGTGGATGTAATGCAGCTTTAAACCTTGGACGCTGACCGTGAACTGCGGGAATTTATTGAGGAACGTCTCTCGCTCTTTCCAGTTATATTCCGTACGCCAAAAATCGACAATCTTTGACAAGAGTCTAGTGTTGAGGCCGTACTGGTGCTGTATACCTTCAAGAGGTTGGATCAGAGGTCTGGCATTTTTCAGTCTCTGGTGAAGGTCAGCTATCACCTGTAAATATTATTCAAGAAACAGATGCAAATTTTGTAAAAGTCTTTTTACCTCGTCGGGGACATTGATCGTGAAGGGCTTGATTGCGGTGTCTTCCTCCGATTTGTCTCGTGGACCCCACCAAGTGTCCTCCAAGTACGGCAATGGAGGAATTTTAAACAGTTTTCTCACTTTATCGACGAGTTTTAGAATGACGATAACGATTATGGCCGCGACCACAACGCAACCCCAACCCATCTTCGAAGTTTTATGATCGAAAAATTTTATAATAAAAATGTGGTTGTCTGATAATAACGGAACACGTTATGTTTGGTTTTATAGTGCTTGCTAGAAACAATTAGAGTGAGAATTAGGTCAAGTGATTATCACCAAAGAATAGATACCAACTAGACTTGCCACAAACCGCACCCAGTTCTCCAAAAGACTGACGAAGAAAGGTAAACAAAGATAAAGACCGGATCTCCACTACCTTTGTGACAAGCACGTAAACATGGTGGTATGAATTGTTGAAGGCCCTGCAGACACCGGATGTGGTCGGGTCGGCCTGATCAAATCAGATAGGCACTGTACTGGCTGACTCCACAAGACTTGAACTTGGCATCTGATTTTCTCAGTTCATTTTTGCTTCTTTGAACAGAACGCACACATCATGCATTCTATTAAAGATTAAAATAAATATCCCTTTATAGTTCAAATCCACATCACCAGACACCTCTACTAACAATCTGATTTAGTTAGACGATTCGGGGGTTTGATGGCACGGCCACCTGATAAACCTGACATCATCCTACAGGTGACACGACAGATCTACACAGGACCCAATTTGACCAAATCTACCCAACCGCCCGGCTAAATCGACCATCTACTCTAAGGGGTCTGTTATAGAGTTAGTTATGATCTTTTGAAAAGCTGACACGCGGCCGGTGTCAGTTTTTGTTAGTATTTATTCTTTGGTATCACTGTGCCTAATTTTAGCTAACGTGATCAAGCGTTTTGATAGGTGCTTAAGCGTTGTTTACTCAACGAATTCTATGTTATCACCGTCTACCAAATATAAAAAATTAAGGTCTTAGATAATTTTAAATTTATCTCAGTAATGTAGAACACATAAATAACACCATGTGACAACAGTATATTTTCCTTTAACTTTTTGCTATACTACTACAGTAGGTATATATACAGTGTGATCTTTAAATATTCCAAAATGCTCTATTAATTTTATTTCTTGCCTAATTTCAATAAATGATATATCAAATGAAAGGGCGTCTAAGAGACTATAAACTGACATACAACAATTTTTTGTTATATTTTTCCTTCTTTTTATATCGCAGTTTCCTTTTATAGAAAAATGAGTGATGGATGATAGTTCTTCATAAATTAAGTATCTTTGATTGAATTAAAAAAGCTAACATTATATTCCAATCGACAATAAAAAAATATATAAAAACAAATTGAAACATCATGTTTGTGTGATATTCTCGATAGCGGTGAAAATATCTTTAGTCATCACTTTCATACTGCAAAATGACCACCATCTGGTATAAATCAGTGAGACGAACAAGGTTGTGATACTTTTTTTCGGGTGACCGATACTGGCGAAGTATTTATTTCAGTTTTGCCACCTTTATAACGCAGCTGGTAATACACAATTGAGTATACTGGGTACCCCAAAATTCGCGGAACAACTTAGCAGTACGTTGTTAAGTAGTCATCGAAATATCAATCTTCTTTTTTGTAGAAGATATTGTTTAGTCTTAGGATTAAACAATTATGTTTTACCATTATGAATTAGGAAAAAAGTGAAAGCGTTCCCTCACCCTACCCGGAGCAGGGGGAGGTACCTGCGCGTACTTTACACTTTACCTGGGTCCAGAGGGTAGGTTGAGACATCAACCCTAACATCAACTACGAGCCCAGCACTCGGTCAGATCAGACGGTAGTTCACAAAATAAACAAATACCAGCGCAAAGTGAGTTTAAATTTCTCAACTCAAATAAAGTACATTCGCTGATGAAAATCCTCATCGGTGACAAAACAGATTTGGACCTACTTGTTACACTAAATGAGGCAACATTTAGTGTAACATTCTATGTATTCCAATAGTCTGCAAATATTTTATTTTTGTTGTATTCGTGGAAATGAGAGAGAAAAATCAAAGCCATGTTGCCGTACGTTATTTGAGGTAAAACGGACATCAAATTACTATTTGGAAATGCTGGAAGTAATGAAGAAAAAAATTGCAAACCTGATCGCAATCGTTCATAATGATTATGCCACTGGCTAGTAAAAGATAAATAGTCAAAATCTTTTTTTATATTTAAAATAAATGAGATCAAAGCTGCACCTTTCGAATCCCCATATCTTCAAATTTAAACGTAAGTATGTATAGAATTTTTTTATATTTTTCTCATTATTTTCTAACATGAGTTGACATTGCCCCATTGAGTTGTTCCGCGAATTTTGGGGCATCCAGTATAGATAAGTATGGAAACCAAACTGAATTTTTATCAGACAAACAATAACATTTCCTATTTTGTCTAAAAATGTATAGTTCTCCCAGAGCTGCAGCGATTTTATGGCAGGGCAATAGTAATTATTACGCCTGTTGAGATGCCGATAAGCGACATAAACAGACCCCTGTCAATCATCATTTTTGTTCTATACCTGTCAGTTTAAAGGGTAGTACTTGGACGAATTTACGATTAGGGGTTGTACTTGCGGTTTAAACCTATTGTCGGTGTTGTTAACGTTTATACAATGGTACCCTGCCATAAAATCGCTGCAGCTCTGGGAGAACTATAAGACATAATTTTCTTTTTGGAATCACCATTCTATCTTATGATCATGACCGTCGTAATTCCTAGTCCGCTTTACATTCTAATGCATAATACTTAAACCTCATAAATCTAAACTGCTAGGGTAGGGACTATCAACATTTGGTAGACACCAAGAAGTTGACACAAAAGACTGAGGAACGTATTTAATATGTATATATGTATATATTTATCTTGATTATTCACAATAAGAATCTAAAATTAAAACAATGTAGTTTTATGGAACAACTCCATTTTTTCGATTCCTATGAAAATGTCGTCAGCTAAAATTTTTGGTTCTTCGAAGGCAGCAAAATGACCTGCATCGTAATCAGACTCATGGACAATATTTTTGTACTTTTCTTGCAATATGGCCGTTGGGGAATACGCTAAGTCATATGAAAATCTAGCACAGGCTGCTGGTACAGTAATCGGTATTCTAAAACAAATAATTATGTATTAAGGGCATAATCAGGAGATTATGGGCACGAGGGAATGTTTAAAGCCCGAGGAACGAGGGCTTTTAAATTTCCGAGGGCCATAATCGACAATTATGCCCGTGGTACTATACATAGGTTTTATTCTATCTTATAATTTCTAAAGATTCAAACAAATATTTAGTATTCCTTAAAGGAAATCAACTAAAAGTTGTGTTCATGCAAATTTAGTTAGCTATTTTGATGTTGTTAGGGTTACTGTGTATATAATCTATGATTTTCTTTAATCAAATAATGTTTGATACCATTGTTTGAATAATTAAACCAACCGTTGCTTGGCAAATTTTTGACAAATCTGGGCCATAAAGGCCAATTATTTTTCACTTTAGTATAATTGCATAATAACTCCTAGGATACGAAATACGTAAACATGTCCATAACAACCGGGGAATAATAACAGGGCGTAATAAGAATAAGCGAGCGTAATGAATTCATAACGCCCTCATCAATTCATAATTGCAAAGATGCCAATTTTTTTTTTAAAGAAGACGTATAGTGAAAAATAAAATCTTGTATGCACAACGGCGTCACCGAATGATTACGCCCATCGAACGATATCCATCTCTCGGGCTAAAGCCCTCGAGCTGGATTCATCGTTCTCCGGGCGTAATCCTAATCATCGTTGTAACGCCCTTGGTACATAAATAACTATTTATGCCCTCATTTGGGGGCGTATAAAGACGATTATTGACCAAAATAGAATAAAATAAAATATTACTTCTATAACAAAATACATAATTCGTATCGTACTTGCTAATTCCAAGTTTCGTCTGAGCCTTGTTCAAAGTCTCTGAATACAATCTCATGGATGTAGTTATTGAATTGGTCACCCAATATATCATTACGTTGTCCAAAAGATCGGTGTAAGTATATTTTTTTGTTAAGCCTCCATCTTCCAAGTTTTTCCAAGCCGGATTAGTCCAAGTAATAAATTTCTCCAGAATATATGCGGCTAATCCAATTGGAGAATCATTGAGGGCCACACCTGAACATTTTAATATTTAAAGTATTTGGTTCAAACAAAGATTAATTTCCTTACCTACAGTATCCGGTTTAGTTGCTTGTAAATGCATATATCCTGTTTCGAGCAATCTATCTGCAAACTTCGAGGACATGGGATAGATCTTATTAACGTGTTCCTGTTTGACTAATAGGGTTGGATAGAAGCTGTACAAGAACAGTTTGATATTGGACAATAGCGAATTAACAGTACACATGTTTGAATGCACACCAAGGACCTGTCTCGGATATAATGTAGCCATGTTTTGTACAATAACAGCCCCCCAGTCGCCACCTTGTATATAGTATTTTTCAAAACCCAATCTGTTCATGAAATTTTTGAAAACTACAGCCATTTGTACCGCTCCCAAACCAGGTCGTACAGCAGCCTCAGAAAATCCATAACCTGGGAGGGACGGTGCTATGACTTCAAAGACGAAATTGCGCCCAGGTTGTGGCGTCGTGAGAAGTGGGATAATTTCGTAAAATTCGCGTACAGAACCCGGCCATCCGTGCAGCAGTAACAAGGGTAGCACTTTATGACCTTCTGGATTTGAAGGCTTGACGTGGATGTAATGCAACTTCAAACCTTGGATGCTGACCGTGAACTGTGGGAATTTATTGAGGAAGGCCTCGCGCTCTTTCCAATTATATTCTGTTCGCCAAAAATCGACAATTTTTGACAAGAGTTTAGTATTGAGACCGTACTGGTGTTGGATACCTTCAAGAGGCTGGATCAGCGGTCTGGCATTTTTCAGTCTCTGGTTTAGGTCGGCTATCACCTGTCAATATTATTCAAGAAGCAGATTCAAAATTTGTTTAGTTTTTTTACCTCATCGGGGATGCTGATCGTGAAGGGCTTGATTGAAGTGTCTTCCTCGGATTTGTCTCTTGGACCCCACCAAGTGTCTTCCAAGTACGGCAATGGAGGGATTTTAAACTGTTTCCTGACTTTGTCGGCAAGTTTTAGAATGATGACGACGATTATAGCCGTAACCACAACACAACCGCAACTCATGTTCGAAGTTTTATATTCGAAAAATATGACACAAATATGAATGATTGTGATTATGTATGTATTTGATGCAAACGGAGAACGTAATGTTGGTTAGATAATACCAACTGGATATAAATAGAGTGATAATTATCTGAAGTGAGTATCACTGTGCTGACCTTGGCCAACGTGACCATGCGTTTTGGTAGGTGCTTATCGGTGTTATTCGGTGTTATCATTATCACCCTCTATTAAACGTAAAAAATGTGGGATTTAAATAACTTTTGTAAGCAACCGTATGCCAAATGAGCACTTCCAATTTCTTGCCCTTAACAACGGCCGTTGAAGTAAAAGTCATTTTAATATTTGATACAAAGCAAAGCTTCCATGTTTTGTTTTGTTTTGAGTTTTAAACTGAATTCAAATAAAAACTGTTAGACGAATTTTTAGAAATAATTTATTATCACACTTACAAATTACAACATACATATAGTTGACTCAAGTTGCAAAAAATCACTTGTCATTTGCAACAGCATTTTTCTCATATTTTTGAACTAAATAAAGGCACAAAGGGACTAGAAAATGATAGTTTTGGTTGAATATTTTCCATATAAGTACAGTTTTAAAGTAATTTCAAATGACTAATGCGATCAAAGCGCTGTTGCAAATGCAAAGTGGTTTTTTGCAACTTGAGTCAACTTTATCTATCTGCTTATTTGCGGTGTAATATTACAAAATCTGGATTGGTGACAGTTAAAGTTCGATTATGCCAGTTTTTGTCTCAGGAACGATCACTATTAGTGTCTGAATGTCATCAATAGACATTTTGGTTAATTCATCTCTTCGCATGATCCCTGATGTTCCAATCCTAAAAAGAGGCAGATGATTCAACTTATCATAACAGAACTTAAGATTTACCTTCCACAATAAATAAATTACAGTAAATAAGCCAATACAACATTTTTCGATACCGTTTTCACATTCTTCTTATTACACTAGTCTCTAAAATCACTGTAACATTTTTCATACTGCCGTTTATATTTTTCAGGTATTAAATTAGACACTGCACGGTTTATAATATTTTTTAACTCTGGAGGAGTACACGGAACTAAAAATCGTAATTTTCTTCCGGCATTTTTACAATTTTTTTCAAAATGAATTATTTTATTTATGTCATTTCTATAGCGACATGCCGACATGTAAGCCTACTTTATATTTATTGAGAGTGAAGGAAATTTTACTTGTTCATTTTATATTTACAAATTTTTTGTTGCACACAAAATGTTGGCCGCGAAACCTTTTAACATCCTGGAGATTGTTTGGCTCGGCCGCAAGCGACCTCGGCGACAATTTTTCTCTCGGTACGTTAAAGAACTATTTCGCAGCCTCGATATACAAATAACTACTTCGTAGTTTTAAGGACCTTATTTTTTGTGCTGGTACGCTGAAAATTAGAATCTTGTGCTTTATCTAGACACCCACACTCCAACCTTCGCTAATCAGTATAAAGACAATTTTTAAAACTCTTGTATGTTAGACGAAATCTATCATGAACAAGATAGCAGTCAATTTTATTGTTATCTAGGTTTCATTTCAATTCATTAGGGGCAGAGAGATTAGGAGATTACTGCAAAACACTTACTTTGGTTTAATCTTATTTATAATACTACATATACAGCATGAGTCACCTAAAACAGGTCAGTCGTATAAAACAGAAACTAAAGAATAATTTGAAAATTTTTTGTGGTAAATTTAATGTGTGGTACACTCTCATTGTATGCACATTTTTTAGGATTCTATGATAACCCTGTTAGGAGATATTAATTAAAACAAGACGACAGGACAAAATTTTTTGTACAAATTTGTATCTTTTTATATTCAGTTGAAGAAGGATTTTTTTAAAATAATGTTAGTGCATTTGTTTTGGTGAAAATTAAATAGATTGCTCAAAATAATCCCTTATTCTCAAGAATTATTCTAGCCATGTTGTCGTTTGCATTCAAAACAGAGTCAAGTAGTGATCCTATTGTCTTTTGTTTTGCATAAATGAGCAACATTGCTGAAATAATTCTTGAGAATAAGGGATTATTTTGAGCAAATCTGTTTAATTTTTACCAAAACAAATGCACTAACGTTATTAAAAGAAAATCTTCTTTTAACTAAATATAAAGAGGTATAAACTTGCACAAAAAATGTTTTCTTGTCTTGTTTTAATTAATATCTCCTAAGAGGGTTATCAATTATCATAGAATCCTAAAAAATGTGCATACAATGAGAGTGTACCACACATTAAATTTACCACAAAAAATTTTCAAATTATTCTTTAGTTTCTGTTTTATACGACTGACCTGTTTTAGCTGACTCAGGCTGTATAAAAACTAACATTATATTCCAACCAATAATTTTCTATTAAAAAAATATGTATGTACAAGAAAAAAATTGGAAAATCATGTTTGTGTGGTATTAAATGAACGCATCTTCTCGGTGGCGGTGATAAACATCTTCAGCCATCAATTTGGGTAAAAATTCGGGTAAACAAAGAAGTGAACAAGATTGTGATACTTCTCCTTCAAAATCAACGGCGGAGTAACAATATCCTTTGGAAATCCTTGTCTTAGGAACAGTTACAGAAATTCTGAAAACATAATTTCAGTTACAAATGTATATTTATTTCTATTTGCAGTTATCTATCCGTCAACACATTTTAATTTAACTGGACTATGCGGCTCCGTGAAATGTTTACCCAGCTGATCGTCACAAGACTGGCAAAAATTTTTTTTTTATTTTTCTACCCCTTTCCGTTTAAACGTGCTTACATCATTAACAATATTTATAAATAGCGACACCCAATTTTTTGAATAACTAAATTTCGATATTTTAATATCAGCACAGTAATTTGGGTATCAATCTATCGATAAACTAAAACCAAGGAACGTCTAAAATGCACATTTATCAATTATCAAACTCAAAAACCCTTAAATCAGTGTATAATTTTGAATTCTGTAGAGAATTTACTAAGTGTCCTGCGCGATTTCCTGATTTTATTTCGTTGAATGTTTTATGGGGTTATATCAAATTCATGGTACTGAAAGAAAACGTCCAGAATGAAATAAAGGTAACCCACACCGAAACTCTCAAAGATGTTTGTTCTGAGTTCTAAAATGATTAATTGATTACCGATTAGCGTACTGCCAAGAGAAAAATGAGAACCCGTTTGAACTTTAATTGTTTTTCTTGAATGATTTTTTTAGTTTAAGTTATTATTAGTAGACAGGTATGCTGTCGCGGAGGTTTTTACAAGAAAAAAGTCCTGTGTAGTTTTCTTTATGTAGCTTTCTTTTGACAACGTTCTAGTCAACGATCAGAACACACGACCTTTTTAACTTTAAATAACAATTAACAACATCGCAAAATTGGCATGTATTGTACTCGTACGTTGGCGATTGAATATCTCTCTTCCAATACCACAACCATATCGTAGAAACCCAATTTGTTATATTATTATTATTAATGATGCGATCGGGCAGAGGCAATGCCTTTGGGCAATGCTTGTTATGCCCGCGCTAAATCATACGATGAATAAGGACACTAAAGCTTGTTTGACACGATGCTAAATTTTGTAGAAAATTTGTTAGAAAATGAGAGAGACCCTCGATCAGGACCAATGAACGATCAGGATCATAGTCTGTCTTTGTCAGATCCTGATCGTTCATTGGTCCTCTCTCATTTTCTAACAAATTTTCTACAAAATTTAGCATCCCGGCAAGAACGATTTCCTTCGGTAGACCATTCCAGTCTTCAAAAACTTTATTTGTAATAAATTTTTTTCTGACAGATGTGCGAAATTTATCTTTCAGTAACTTTAAAGCATGTCCTCTCGTACGCTTTGAGGTGTCAAGGGGGAACAGATGTGTAATAGGCGAATGAGCACTACGCAGGACTTGGTAAGTTATTATTAGGTCACCGCGTTTACGTCTCTCAGATAAAGAACAAAGATTCATCAAAGCAAGCCTTTCAGGGTACGGAGGTCTACATATTTCTACCAAAAGGAATTCTGGTTGCTCTACGTTGAACCGCCTCCAGGCGCAGAATGTCCCGTTGGAGGGTGGGGGTCCAGGCACTGTTCGCAAATTCTAACAGAGGCCTCACGTAAGTCTTGTAAAGCTTTGAGAAGACCGCTGGACTTGCCTTGGTGAACGCCCTGCTCAGAAGAAAAAGCATCGAGTTAGCTATTTTGGTGACACGCAGAACATGATCCGTCCAGGAAAGATCGTTAGTGATAAGAACACCCAGATCAACGCAAGAGTCAGTACTTCCCAATCTCATGTTCCCAAGTGAGTACGCATGTCCTGGATTTCTTCTACCAACGTGCAGGACGGTGCACTTGTCCACGTTTAAAGGTAGTAACCAGTCAAGGGACCATTTGTAAATGGCGTGAAAATCTTGCGTTAGCCTCTGAGTATTATTACAACTGTTGTACAATTTGATGTCATCGGCATACATGGCAAAGGGCGATGTTAAGATATCTTTAATATCAGCAGTGTAAGCTATAAAAAGTAAAGGGCCAAGCACGGAGCCCTGAGGCACCCCACTCAGAACATCAACAGACCTACTAAGCGCGCCACCAATCCTAACTCGAAAAGTTCGATCACTCAAGAACGAGTCAATCTACCGAAGCAGATGACCCCGAATACCTAGATAACTTAGCTTGAGTAAAAGACGGCATTTTGGAACCCTGTCGAACGCTTTGGAGAAGTCAAGATACACCACATCAAATGGTCGTTCAGAATCAAGACTTCTAATCCATTCGGACATACAACACATTAGATTAGATTGAACAGATTTCCCGGGCAAGAACCCGTGCTGCTCAGACGGAATAAGGTGGTGATCTGAGAGAAACTTAATTACTTGGTCGTATGCTTCGAAAACTACACTGGTCTGCTTTACAGGTCTCCATGCACCTACCTATGCATTTAACGCACAGAATCTAGCAAGTCTAGCAAGTCCCTAATACCAATTATTAAAACAAGTGCTTTAACTTCCATTTAACAAAAATCCGCAGAAGTCGGCACGAAAAATTTTGTGTATCACACGTCCAGAAACTGTTTTGCGAGCATTCCTACTTACATTACAATACTCGTCTATCGACTCGTATTGTAAACCGAACTCATGCTCGCAAACGTGCAGTTTCTGGCCTTGTGATACAAATAACTATTAAAATCAACATCGCTCTTGTTTCCTGACATTTATTGAATTTAATTAATTTGTTTTGTTTTTGACGTTTTCCTGAAACATTTGTTATTATTTGCAAACGCAAACATAGCAAATATAGTTCAATCATTTCGTCAAACTACGTGTTTAAAGGTTTAGCATTTGAAACCTTAGGCCCTTGGTGCAAAGAAGCCATCGATTTCATTAATGTCATCGGAAACCGACTTATCGCGGAATCAGGCGATTCAAAATCAAAGAAATTCCTTTTCGAGAGGATTTCCCTTGCCATTCAACGTGGAAACGCTGCAAGCATTCGGGGCACTTTTCCAGATTCCGCAATATTATCGGAAATTTTTGTATTATAAAACAAAAATGTTTATGTAATTATGTTATAATATAATATTGTTTATTTTTGTTATAATAAATACATCAGCCCATATTCAAGAAGTGGCTCGAAACGTAATTTTAATTAATTAATTTTAGTTAAATAATGCTTCTTTGTAGTTTGTACGTTGTTATAAATAGAAAAACATTTTTAACGAACTATCCACAGAACAAACATTGACGTTTGATTGAATTCTGATAACAAATGCCAACCGAAACCGATGACAACTCAAAATCCCTACTTTTAGCCGGACTAGGCCGGCAATGCATGTGTTTCTGGACGATTTCGAGATCTGTAATTTACCAAATTCCGGCCGGCGGCACGAAAATAAAATAAGGTATTACATCTGTAATAATAATTGTATCACACCTACTTGTTAATTTTAAGTTTCATCTGAGCCTTATTTAAAGTCTCTGAATACAATCTTATGGACGTAGTTATAGAATTGGTCACCCAATATATCATTATGTTGTCCAATAAATCTGTGTACGTAAATTTCTGTGTTAAGCCTCCATCTTCCAAGTTTTTCCAAGCCTGATTAGTTCCAGTAATAAATTTCTCCAGAATATATGCGGCTAATCCAATTGGAGAGTCATTGAGGGCTACGCCTAAACGTTTCAATATTTAAAGTGTTTTATTCAAGCAAAGATGGTTTTTTTTTACCAACAGTATCCGGTTTGGTTGCTTGTAAATGCAAATATCCTGATTCGAGCAATATGAACGCAAACTTTGAAGATAAGGGATAGATCTTATGAACGTGCTCTTTTTTGACCAGTAAGGTTGGATAGAAGCTGTACAAGAACACTTTAATATTGGTCAATAATGTATTAACCATACACACGTTTGAATGCACACCAAGGACCTGTTTCGGAAATAGTGTAGCCATGTTTTGTAGAATAACAGCCCCCCAATCGCCACCTTGTATATAGTATTTTTCAAAACCCAATCTGTTCATGAAATTTTTGAAAACTACAGCCATTTGTACCGCTCCCAAACCAGGTCGTACAGCGCCTTCAGAAAATCCATAACCTGGGAGGGACGGTGCTATGACTTCAAAGACGAAATTGCGCCCAGGTTGTGGCGTCGTGAGAAGTGGGATAATTTCGTAAAATTCCCGTACAGAACCCGGCCATCCGTGCAGCAGTAACAAAGGTAGAACTTTATGACCTTCCGGGTTTGAAGGCTGGACGTGGATGTAATGCAACTTCAAACCTTGGATGCCGACCGTGAACTGTGGGAATTTATTGAGGAAGGTCTCGCGCTCTTTCCAGTTATATTCCGTTTGCCAAAAATCGACAATTTTGGACAAGAGTCTAGTGTTGAAACCGTACTGTTGTTGTATACCTTCAAGAGGTTGGATCAGCGGTCGGGCATTTTTCAGTCTTTGGTAAAGGTCAGCTATCACCTGTAAATATTATTCAAGAAGCAGATGCAAATTTTATAGACTTTTTTTTTTACCTCGTCAGGGACACTGATCGTGAAGGGCTTGATCGAAGTGTCTTCCTCCGATTTGTCTGGTGGACCCCACCAAGTGTCCTCCAAGTACGGCAATGGAGGGATTTTAAACGGTTTTCTTACTTTATCGGCGAGTTTTAGAATGACGATTATAATTATTGCCGTGACCGCAAGGCAACCGCAACCCATGATTGAACCTTTAGGTATACGAGTATTCGAAAAGTTTTATAGTAAAAATGCAAATAAATGTTATCTGATGCTAAGCAGACACTTTACATATATTTGGTTTTATAACACTTGAATAATAATATTCACCTAAAGTGAGTAGCACTGTGCCGACTTTGGCTAACATGACCATGCGTTTTGGTAGCTGCTTACTCAACAAATTCACTGTTATCACCGTCTACTAGATATAAAAAATGAAGGTCTTAGATCATTTAAATTTTACCATAGTAATGTAGAACACACCACGGCATGTGGCCAACAGTATATTTTACTTTAACTTTTTGTCCTGACCTGACCTGACCTACTACACTAGTAATTATAAAAATTATTAAGAAAACTTACATTCAACCAGCAATACACATGCACAGCCAGTATTCACACTATTTAATTATAAACATTAGACATCTCTCATGTATAAAATATAATTAATAAGTGTCTTTTGATTGGAATTTAAAAAAAGTTAACACTATATTCCAACTAACTTTTTTTTATTTAAAAAAAACATACAAAAACAAATTGAAACATCACGTTTGTGTGGTATTAAATGAACGCATCTTTTCGGTGGCGGTGAAAATATCTTCAGCCATTACTTTGGGCAACTCGAATGATGCAAAATGACCGCCATCCTGGTAATCAGAGACGTGAACAAGGTTATGATACTTCTCCTTCAAGATTATTGTCGGTGAGTAAGCAAGTTCGTTTGGAAATCGCGCACATGCGCTAGGAACAGTTACAGGAATTCTAAAAACATAATTTCAGTTACAAATGTAAATTTTCAATATCAATTACCTACCCGTCAACGCCCAGTGCCATTTGAGCTTTGTTTACTGTTTCTGAATACAACCTCACAGAAGTTGTGATTGATCCCGTGACCCAATAAATCATAACATTGTCCAAGAGATCGGTGTAGGTGAATTTCTTCGTCAGCCCTCCATCTTCTAAATTTTTCCACTCGCTGTTAGTCCACGTAATAAATTTCTCCAAAATATAAGCTGCCAGACCCACCGGAGAATCATTTAATCCCACTCCCACTGTGTCCGGTTTAGTTGCTTGTAAATGCATGTAGCCCATTTCCAGCATCAAATTCGAGAAGAATGTAGACAAGGGGTACACTTTGTTCTCATATTCTTTGGACACGATAAGAGGAGGGTAAATACTGCCCACGAGCAACTTGACGTTAGCTAGAAAAGAGTTGACTGAACACATACTGGAATGCACCCCTTCAATTTGTTCTGGGAACAACGCCGCCATGTGCTGCACAATAATAGCACCCCAATCGCCTCCGTGAATGTAATATTTCTCAAAACCTAATCTTTTCATGAAGTTCTTGAACACCACTGACATTTCGATGGCCCCCAAACCCGGTCGCACGGCACCTTCAGAAAATCCATATCCTGGGAGAGAGGGAACGATCACTTCGAAAACGAAATCTTGACCGGCTCTTGGTTTGGTTAACAGTGGGATTAGTCCGTAGAATTCGCGAACGGAACCTGGCCAACCGTGTAGTAACAAAAGAGGGAGCACTTTGAGACCTCCTGGATTTGAGGGCTTCACGTGTATGTAATGGATCCGCAGACCTTGAACGCTAACTTTAAATTGTGGGAACTGATTTAAGAATTTTTCTCTCTCTCTCCAATTGTATTTGGTCCGCCAGAAGTCTATTATGTTATTTAGCAGTCTTGTATTTATGCCGTATTGATGCTGAACTCCTTCTAAAGGAGGTGTTAGCGGCCTTGCATTAGCTAAGCGATGTTGCAGATCTTTTAGAACCTTGAAGAAATGGAATTCAGTCAAATTATTTACATTTCCAAATGATATAGAAACACAACAATTTAAATGCTCTACTTAGCACTTTTACAAATATTTTGAATACTTAAATCAGAATCAAAATGGCCATATTTTCAAAAATTATAGTATGTAGAGGGATTCACTTAAAAGAATGGATTTCAAAACATGGTCATTTAGCAATTTAATAATTTTGCTTTTTATACATATTTTTTATATTTCAGAATGGTAAGAAAACAATCAGATAAACTCAAGCAGCCTTGAAACATGTACCTAACCGTTATTTTTACTTATCAATTTTTTAGCAGTTAGCCAGCCGTGCACATTTTGTGGTATCAATACCTCGTATTTATAAAAATTTGACCTTGACCAATGCTCTGAGATACTGCGTGCCGTGTTCTTAGTGGGACAAAATAATTATTCCCTGGTCGGTTGTTAATACTTACAGTATCCGATACATCAATTTTAAATGGTTGAATCGAGGTGTCTTCTTTGGAGGAATCACGGGGGCCCCACCATGTATCTTCTAAATTGGGAATAGGCGGAGTTTCATATAGTTTACTAATTTGGTAAGCTATGAAAACTGTTATAATTGCAAGAACAAGTTTTAAAATAAGTCCCATTGTATAAATGATAATCACCGGCCTTGAATTTAATATATCTACACGCGGTGAGTGATGTTTGATCTACGAATGATAGGACTCGACTGAAATTTGTTCCGACTGCCGATAGTCTTTTATAAGCTATTTCTTGTTTATATGAGTATCTATTTAAACTCACACATACTTCTAAAATAGATACATAATCTGATTTACAGCCCACATACTTTATTGTGAAATACCTACTGGTTGATTGCAATGCAATTATATAATTTATAAACAATGATCTAATTATTTTAATGAACTACATATTAGTAGTGAAGCGCTCTGCACCACCTTGTCCGTTTGAGCCACTTGTCACCCTCGCTGGGATGGGGTATGCACCCCTTGTCAACCACTTAACTAGCGCATCCAAGGGATCCTAGAATTGGACTGTCACCAGTGTCACCAGAGATGAAGTTATCTTGCTCTGTCGAGTTGCTAGTGCATATCCCTACTTCATTATTTTTTATTATTTTGTAGGTATACTTGTAAATAAACTGTTAAAATACTACACGGCAGACTGCCTACCTTGACACTAGCCTTGTTAGATCTAGGCTTGTTAGTATGTACTGAACTCTACAGAGAGTTATGCGAACAAAGATAAAAGTTCAAAGCACAAGACTTAGAGCGCGGCGTTGTCTCGGGCATCACAACAACTATGTTGCTTCTGCCATTTCTGCAATTCCGAAAGTACTTTAATTAAACGGCCCACAATATATAGCAAGTGGGAATTGAGTCAATGTCGCCGGAAAAGACTCATTTGTATATCTAAACCTTCAGTTTGTTGAACGTGGTGCATGCAACCTGTGACGCTTCGACCGACAAGCGAAGGCTTACACCTTTCCACAATGCAGCGAGACATGTTAAAAATGATCTTCTGGAAAATAACGTCGACTTATTTATCCTAGAAGGCCGCCACCAAAAACTACTACAAGCGGATGTCACCCGCCTATTGAAAGGCGAAATAATAGAAGAACGAGAGAGCTCCTGGACCACTCCTGTGGTTCTCGTCCCGAAGCCAGATAGGTCCATCCACCTGTGTGTCGACCATTGCCAACTCAACGAAGTCACCACATCTATCCACTTGGGAAAAGATCTGTTATACGCGATCTACAACGCGCAAGACATCTCCACCATGGGTCTGTAGGCAGATTAATGTCAAATCCAGATATACAAGAAAGACTGATTCAGATTACGCTACGCTTCCTCCACTTTCCAGAGACTCATGGATTGATTCCAGTTAGAGATGGGCCAAGTAAGAATTTTAGCTTGCTTGGACGATCATCAACGTTTCAGAAACATGTCGAAGATCTACGATCACACTTTGCTCGTCTGCGTCAGACTAAGAATGCATCGACAAATTCGTTGTTTCGGATGAGATATGGTGAAATAATTAGGACACATCATCACCCGTCAAGGGTGTCCATGTTCCTGCAGATGTGCAACTGGTACCGCAGGTACGTACCAATTTCGCCGGAGTTGTAAAACCTCTTATCCACTTGACAAAGAAGAACAATACGAATAAGTCTGACAAGCTCAGAACGGACGGCGACTCGTATGTACTCGGAGTTGACTTGCTTCAGGGAGAGGGACCAGAAGAACACCCCATTGAATACACAAGACCCCTCGTAAAGCCTCCAGAAAAAAAAACTACTACACTACGGAGCGAGAACCCCTTGTCTTTGTAAGGGTTGTTTACGAATTCAGAAGATAGTACCCGGAAGAAGCTACAGCTATCAGGGTCACCAATCATCAGCCTCTTAGCTGGTTGATGACACTTAAATCTTATGTACCTAATAAGCAATTCGCTCATCCAAAGCTGAAGAAGATAATCGACGCCTTGGAGCATGGTAATCTGGAAGATTCCAGCCGATGAACCGGAAGAGGATATGTCCTCACTCGGGGAGTTCTATATCGATACACTGCCGACAATGACTGGAAGAAACACAACTGGCAGTACCACTAAATAACAGAGAAAGGAGAGTCTACGCGTATCACGACTCGCCCATCGCCTAAAGCAATAGGATGGACCGTATCTATGACAAATTAGCATCACAGTTCTCTTAGTCGGAAATGCATGACCAAATGGTACCTAAAGAAGTCCAAGTTCGAGAATTCTTCGAGATCCTTCATACACTTGTTCAGCCCGCTAATCAAAGGCGAACGAGGAAAAGCATAGATTTTAATCATTATTTTAGAATGACTATAACCATTGTAGCCGTGAGTGCAACTCATGATGGAAGTTTTAAATTTGAAAAATTTCATGGCATAATTGTGATTATCTGATATTAACGCCGCACATCTTTGATTGGATAATAGTCGCTCAAAATAAACAGAGTGATAATTCAATAAAGTGAATATCACTGTTCCGAACCTTGGTCACCATGACGAAGCGTTTTGCTAAGGTGCTTACTCAACAAATTCTATGTTATGTTATACAGGGTTATTCACCGTAGAGTTCCCGTGAAAATTTAATGTTATGCAATACAACATACAGGATTATTCTAAATGATTGTAGTCGAAGTAGGCGTGAAAACTGAATGTAAAATTTATGGTTGCCGCTCCACATAAAAAAACATCGAAAAGATGTGAATAAGTGAGTACTATCGCGGCCAAAATACTTTGGTCGTCACTTTTTGACACTTCAAATGTAAATAAACTATTAATGTCAATATACATGAAAATTTCAAATTATTCTTGTCAAAAATATGGCATATTCAGTTTTTGATAAATATAGAATCGTCTTACTTGCTTCTTTCTGAATGTTGTCTAAACGGCGACCATGTTGATCTTTTGCTTTTGAACCCTGCCTCCGCAGCTGGGATTTACCCCACCCGTATGACACTGATGGAATAAAATAATTTTGACAACAGTAAAAAATAAGGTTAAACATCCTAAAGCTTGCTTTACAATTGAATGTCATTTATGTCACATTGACGACCAAAGTATTTTGGCCGCGATAGTACACACCATTCACACACGAGAGTTAAACTGGGTGCAAAACAACTCCATATTTTTAAAATTGATTGCAAAACAATTCAATATTTCTGGATTCAATCGTTAATTTAACAAAAATAAATAAAAATCTCATCACCGCAATTTTCACCTAAAAAATGACAGTGACAGCGACAAAATTGACAGTTCACATGAAAGCGGCAAAAATGTAATAACATGGGCATGGCCTGTTTCGACTACAATAATTTCGAATAACCCTGTACTAAAAGCTCAGATTGGTAGATACCATGTTTAACGTTTTACAAATAAGGAATCAAAGTACGGTGCGATCAATTAAAAAATAAATCGAGTCGGCGTGTTACCTATGGCAACCCATGCTATAGCATAGGCTCCAAAGCAAACTCGATTTATTTTTTAAATGATCGCTCGGTACATAGTTTCATTTAAAAGTCAAAATGTCATTTTGTTCTCTATGTAAGGTTATATGAAAAAATATTGGACGAAATCAACATTAGACAAAAACGTTAGAAATAGACCTATGTATTTGGATACCTCTCTTTGAGAGTAAACATGTGGAGGTTGAACAGCATTTTTACGGCATTCACTAAAAATGAGAATCATGTCTGTTTTTTATCGTTTGAATACATGATAAAATCGTGTAAAACGTGCGAATTTTTTTATTATGTCAGACTATAAAATGATTCATCTTATAACATTACATAGAGAACTAAAACGTTAAACATGGTATCTAGCAATCTGAGCTTTTGGTATTTTGTGTTGCATAACATTAAATTTTCGCTGGAACTCTACGGTGAATGGTGAATAACCCTGTAGTTTTCTTTTTATTTTATTACAATTTATTATTAGTTTATAAAAACCATGGTTTTTCAGAATAAAATTTAAAAAGCTAACATTGTAACACCACGCGTTACCGGGGTGTTTAAAACCGAAACACTCTATGTTTTTTTTTTACAAAACCTAATTAATGAATAAATTGGTTTAATAAACGGAACAATAAGCTAACCAAAATATTGAAAACTAATTGATTGTATCTGTATACTTTTCTGTTCCACGGAGGAAGAGCGCGAGTTAGAGGGGGTGGTTGTCTGAGCCAGGGTGGATGGTGGCTTTGGTCTAAAATTTCCTTGGGGTTGACCTGGTCCAGCAATGGTTCCGCATTATAACACTATATTCCAATCAACAACTTTTATTTTAAAAAAATACAAAAACAAATTAAGAAATCACGTTTGTGTGATGTTAAATGAACGCATCTTCTCGGTGGCGGTGAAAATATCTTCAGCCATCACTTTGGGCAACTCGAATGCTGCAAAATGACCGCCATCCGGGTAATCAGAGAGGTGAACAAGATTGTGATACTTCTCCTTCAAAATTATTGACGGCTGAATAGCAATCTCGTTTGGAAACCTCGCACATGCACTAGGAACAGTTACAGGAATTCTAAACAGATAATTTCAGTTATAAATGTAAATTTTTAGTACCAGTTACCTACCCGTCAACACCTAGAGACATTTGAGCTTTGTTAAACGTTTCTGAATACAGCCTCGCAGAAGTTGTGATTGATCCCGTGACCCAATAAATCATAACATTGTCCAAGAGATCGGTGTAGGTGAATTTCTTCGTCAGCCCTCCATCTTCTAAATTTTTCCACTCGCTGTTAGTCCACGTAATAAATTTCTCCAAAATATAAGCTGCCAGACCCACCGGAGAATCATTTAATCCCACTCCCACTGTGTCCGGTTTAGTTGCTTGTAAATGCATGTAGCCCATTTCCAGCATCAAATTCGAGAAGAACGAAGACAAGGGATAGATTTTCTTTTCACATTCTTTGGATATGATAAGAGGAGGGTAAATACTGCCCACGAGCAGCTTGACATTAGCTAGAAAAGAGTTGACTGAACACATACTGGAATGCACCCCTTCAATTTGTTCTGGGAACAACGCCGCCATGTGCTGCACAATAATAGCACCCCAATCGCCTCCGTGAATGTAATATTTCTCCAAACCTAATCTCTTCATGAAGTTCTTGAAGACCACTGACATTTCGATGGCCCCCAATCCCGGTCGCACAGCAGCTTCTGAAAATCCATATCCCGGGAGAGAGGGAACGATCACTTCGAAAACGAAATCTTGACCGGCTCTTGGTTTGGTTAACAGTGGGATTAGTCCGTAGAATTCGCGAACGGATCCTGGCCAACCGTGTAGTAACAAAAGAGGGAGCACTTTGAGACCTCCTGGATTTGAGGGCTTCACGTGTATATAATGGATCCGCAGACCTTGGACGCTAACTTTAAATTGTGGGAATTGATTTAAGAATTTTTCTCGCTCTCTCCAATTGTATTTGGTCCGCCAGAAGTCTATTATGTTATTTAGCAGCTTTGTATTTATGCCGTATTGATGCTGGACTCCTTCTAAAGGAGGTGTCAGTGGCCTTGCATTAGCTAAGCGGTGTTGCAGATCTTTTAGAACCTTAAAGGAATGGAGTTCAGTCAAATTGTTTACATTTCATCAAATGAGATGATAATAACAATTTAGGTGCTACAATAGTTTCACAAATATTTTGAATAAATAATTAGATTCTCAAAGTGTCATATTTTCAAACACCCTGTAGAGGAATTCACTTAATAGAATAAATTGCATTCAAAACATAGTAATTTGGTAATTTACTAATTTAACATTACTTTTCATATTTCTTTCAAAATTGTAAGAAGAAAATAACATACGCTCAAATACCTCTTGAAACCGTCATTCTTGCTTATCAATTTTTAGCCATCAGCTGTGAAAAAAATCGGTGATATCAATACCGAGTATGTATTTATAAAAATTTCACCTTGACCGATGCTCGACTTATTGCATGCCGTAGGTACTCGTATACTGGGATAAAATAAATTTTCTCTCATCGGTTGTCAATACTTACCGAGTCCGATATATCAATTATAAATGGTTGAATCGAAATGTCTTCCTTGGAAGGATCACGAGGGCCCCACCATGTATCTTCTAATTTGGGAATAGGTGGAGTTTCATATAGTTTACTAATTTGGTAAGCAATGAAAACTGTTATAATTACAAAAGCAAGTTTTAAAATATGTCCCATCGTATAAATGAAAAACACCGGCCTTGAATTTAATTTGTCTACGGGCGGTAAGTGTTGTTTAATCTACGAATGACAGCACTCGACTGAAATTTGTTCCGACTACGATAGTCTTTTATAAGTTTTTTTATTTCGATTCACACATACTTCTGGAGATATAATCCGATTTCCAGCTTACATACTTCATCCTATAATTTATAACTAATGACTATGTGTCATTATTGATTTTGAATAGGTACATACAAATATGTAGGTACATATTTTATTGTTGAGTGTCCACATAAATTTTAATATTTCAATCTTCTAAAATAATTAAAACTAACAATTTAGTTTTATCAACATATATCGATAGTACCTACCTACTAGTTTGAAATTTATTTTACTCGTAAACTATTAATGTTTTGGACTAAACACAAAGGTATTTTATCCAATTATCCTCTAAATTTTAATACGCACGTATTAAATGACATGGGTAAAGTTCGTTCGAAACTTGTTTATTAGCATAATGGGTGTAGTTGCGTTTATTTTAATGTAAGACAAAATAATTTCAAAAATTCATGCCAAAATATGTAGTAAGTTTTAGTCATACTCAAGGGATTATCTTAAGTAATTAAAAAAAATAATAACAAGTTTGAACACAACGCTTTGAACTAGTTAGTAGGTAAATTTTCCAAACTTGTAAGTTGCGACATTGCACATTGACAAGTCTAAACACGTTCGCGGTCGTTCCTGGGCCTTCTCATAGCTTATCGTTATCGTCGATATTTTTGTGTTTTCATTTTTTTTACTAACAGTATTTTACGAGACTACAAAAGAAAAAACAGTAATAAAAAAACCAGTGCACTTACCTAGTATTATCGCGTCACTTTTTACAACCACACAACCAGTGGTAAAAAAAGAACTACATATGTACTTACTTCCGCTGTTTTTTCTTATCAGGATTAATTTTTCGATGAGAAGATATTCAGGGTTGCATGAATTTTGTCAGGATTACATAAAAATTAAACACATAGGTACTTTGGATAATATGTCCCGTATGATAGACAAAATTTGTAATTGAGTTAAACTTGGGGATAACATTAATTATTTTTTCTTTACTATACAACATTTACTCTTCTTCTGTTACAAGTTTAGATAAATACTTCTTATCATCATAACCTTCTTGGAATTGTCAACTTCGTGGCACTTCATTCTTAATAGAGATATTTTGCATAATGTCCTTGCAGAGAAACCCCGGATCCAATTTTAATTGATCATAGGGTTTTTTTATTTTGTTTCGAATTCGTTAATTAAAGTTGTGTTTGTCTGGTAGATTGATGAAATAATTCACCCTTTACTAAACCAGTTGTTTTGTTTTGTTAAATAATCAACCAGCACCATGAATCTTATGGCAATAAGTTTAAAAAATAGGCATTTTGTCAAATATTGATCATAAAACCAGCATTACTTCTAATGGCAAGACGCTCAAGACAGATAAAAGATTCAACACAGAAACACGTAATTTTATAATAAAACATGTATCTACATATATTTGACTAGATGGTTGTGATAGTCCAGAACAGCATACCTTCTTAACATTAGATGTACATACCTACATATTGTCGGCGACACAAAATTCCCGTACGCTAATTTTTGCAGGATACAACTTTTTGTCATCGACTTGTTTATTATTAATAATCGGATGAAAGTAACAACTAGTAAACATAAAAGGTAATGTAAGTAATTGATAATAAATTTATTTTCAAGTTGAATTATTTACATTTTACATATTCGTACTTTTCTTTTTTAACTCAGAATAACAACTAATAAAAGGTAACTGTAAACTAGGTTAGAAAAATTATTTTATAATAAATATTCTATGTCCCTTCCCTTGGCACCTTTGAGTACGCCGGTACCAATTTTCATAAACAGAATTCAGCATTCTGGATTATTACGAATCTGGTTCGCAGCGTCTGCTATGCGTTTCCGGAGTTGGTTTTCTGTATTTATTTCAACTTCGTATACCAAATCTTTCGTATCGTGTGGCCCCAAAAATAAAAATCCAAAGGGGTTAAATCGAGGGATCCGGGACGCCAACCTATTGGACCAGTCAGAACCAGTCTCACATAAACACAACGGGACGGAAGGACTCCTTCAGGAAAACGCTCGCTGTATAGTCGCCTTGCCGCTCTTGATATAAGTGTTACAGATAGGTACCGTTACTAAAGAAATTGGTGCCAAGCAACCAGAATTACCTTTTTAAACTTGATTACCTCATTAGCGTACGGCAAATTTCGACCAAATTTTCAATTATTTTTACCTCGAAAACGAAAAGACTTTTATTAGAAATACTTTTTGTGTATATGAGTTCTACCGTAGCCAACGTTAAATGAACTAGCCGTGCTCAAGTAAATTTGGCAACAATGCCCGCAGACCTAGGACCGAGTCAGTTTGTGCAGATTTGCATGTGTGTACACAGTGATCTTAACGTTTTAACTTCAGAAAACTGTGTTTATTTCCAAAATTTTAAGCTACCAAGTTGTTTAAAAGTTGAAGGGAATTTAGTATAGAGTTTATGAAATAAATTGTGGCATTTTCTTCTGGAATTAAAGCCGTCAACTTGGTGGAAGTTAAACCGAGACAAACCTAACCTAACTTTTGTGTGTTAAACGAAATATCGTTGGTTCTAACTTGTATTGACTATCCCTTTGACCGCGACGGTAATACAGGGTTATTCACGAGAGGAGTACTTCTGAATTTTTATTTAATCGCAACCAACAATACCAATGGCAGTAACTACTAAATCAAATGTGTTATTTCTTTTAAATTAGAAATCAAAGTAAGTTGGATAGATTTGTTAGAAATGTCAGATTGGCAGATAACCTGTATTTAATCAAAATTCAACAAATAAATTAACAAATTAATTTAGTCTAAAAGTTGTTCGAAGTGTCTACCATCGGCTTGTAAACATCCGCAGCGGCGACAGAATTCTTTCCACACTCTCCATAAATGATGAGCATGTCAGTCTTTTCGTCGTTATTGTAAAAACACATTTTTCAAATTGACAAAGATTTTTTGCTTTAACGTCAAAGAGACAGAACTAAGAGCCATCGTGGATTCAGTTATAATTATTTTCAAAATTTGAAATCAAGATATTGTTGCAATGTGTATAATGGGTTGCCGTAAAAAGAAATTCAGAAATACCACTCTCGTGAATAACCCTGTATTAAGGTCACTAAATCAACACACTACGTGTTAAGGTAGCGCCATTAGTGATTTTATATATCTATCCTTGTCGCACAATAAACTCAATCTGGGGATAAACACAACAGAGTCACGTTTGAAAATGTATAGTGTCACTAAAGACTGTTGTCATTTTGCCAAACTAAATTCCCTGAAACTGATGTCTTCCTCGTCGCACTTACGACATTTGCATTTATTATCTTTGTTCCACAATAAACTCTCGCCAGGAATGTAATGGCGCTACCTTAACACGTAGTGTGTTGATTTAGTGACCTTATGTATGGGTGCGCCCAATGAGCCAAACAGTGATTTTTATGATAATATGATTTGTCACACTGACTGTCAATATTTTTTTAAAGTACTATCGAATTCATGAAAAACTAGGACAGCAAAGCGTCGTAAAGTCGATTCAAAAATCAAAAACGCACCACCTGCTGCTTTATGTTGGTAAAATTTAAAAATAGATATTTTTTCATACTACGTTGGTAACTATAAATTATGACATTTATTTGATTCAAAATAAAATTCAATTGCTTTGAATTTCGTTCATATTGTTTTATTAGCAGCAGGTTTCATTTATTTATTGATTCTTATTATTTTTACTTAAACATGTCCAGGAAAACAAGACACTTAATAAACATTTAACCTCAAAATTACAAGTCTCACCAAATTTCACACTATATAGCGTTGCCGATAGTAATTATCGAAGAAAATGTGACGTTGGTTGATGTTTATTGTATACTTCATCACATCACCTCGTATATTGTACTAATTTTTTTTTCATAAATTTAGCAACTTGCGCTCCACTTGTTGGTAACCATGCTTGTAGACATATTGTAGAGCAGTTTGACCAGTTTGACTTTTAATGACAGATGTAATAAAGACGCTAGTCGGAAATTATCTAGTGTTACTTTCAGACAAGACATACTTTAAAAATTTAACGGCTGCGCGTGGTTACTACTACCGATTTACGATATCTTCTATTTGCTTGGCAGATAACAATTTTGGCTTAATGTTGAAATAAATCATTTAAGGAAATAGTTTTAACGAAAATGGCAAATGCAAATGTTGAAGACATAACCAGTGTTCTGGAAAGCACCCGAGTTAGCCCAAGTGGGGTTAGTTTTGCTGGACAGTCTTTGAAATTGGACTCAGTTGAAGATGGTAAGGTTATAGTTGTTGCACATGTAATTTTGCAAAATTAATAAAATTTCAGCTAAACCGGTAATTGACGAAATTAATAAATGCACCAGCCTCCAATATTTAAATCTAGAAGGAAACACTTTGGGAGTTGATGCTTGTAAAGGCATTGCAATTGCTTTAGAGAAACATCCAGAATTCAAAAGAGCATTATGGAAAGACATGTTCACTGGCAGAATGAAAACAGAAATACCAAAAGCTTTAGTACTAAATGCTTTCTTTAGGTAACATCAAAGTAAGTTTAGTAATTTTAGGAATTCCTTGGACATGGTTTAGTAACAGCAGATGCACGATTAACAGAATTAGACATGAGTGACAATGCTTTTGGTCCTATTGGAGTTGAAGGGCTTGCTGCTCTTCTTCGAAGTTCTTCCTGCTATGCTTTAGATGAGCTACGTTTAAATAATAATGGATTAGGAATTACAGGTGGGAAGTTACTAGCATCAGCTCTCACAGACTGTTACAATTCTAGCAAAAAAATTGGAAAGCCATTGGCCTTAAAAGTTTTTGTAGCAGGAAGAAATCGTCTTGAAAATGATGGTGCTCAGGCTCTTGCAGAAGTTTTTAAAGTATTTATTAAAAACTAGTAATAGTTTTAGATTAACTTCTCATTTTTTTATTAGATGATTGGTACTCTTGAAGAAATTACAATGCCACAAAATGGTATTTATCATGAAGGTGTGTCTGCCTTGTCTGATGCTTTTATTCATAATAAAAACTTGCAAAAGTTGAATTTAAATGACAATACTATTGGGGAGAAAGGTGCTAAAGCGATAGCTAAAGTGTTACCACACTTGCAAAATTTGAAAGAGATCAATTTTGGTGACTGTTTATTAAAAACTGCCGGAGCTATTTTATTAGCAAATGTTTTGGCAAGTGGACACAGTAACTTGGAAAAATTAAATCTGGGGCACAATGAAATTCGTATAAAAGGTGGAATTCAATTAATTAAAGCATTATCAAACAAGCTTAAGCTAAAAGTGTTGAATATAAATGGAAATCAGTTTGGAGAAGGTGGAAGAATGCAAATCGAAGATGAAATCAAGAACATTGGTAAAGAAAATTATTTTTATTTTTCCTATTGTAACTATAACTTTTAGGAAAATTAAATACCCTTGACAGTTTAAGTGAAGATGAAAGTGATGACAGTGAGGATGAAAGCAGTGAAGAGGCTTGTGTCATTGAGAGTGACATGGAAGAAGAAATTATAGAAACCAAGACTGTAGATGACTTCTTAAATTCACCATCTGCCGACAATTTTATTGCACTGGGAGAGTCCAGGGATGAACTAATTTTAAGAGAGGCTAAGGTAGTATATTTTTCATTCAAGTTACCACAGTTCTCATGAGAACATTTCAGAAAGGGGGAAGTATAGATGTAAATATATTTATTCCAATCTTGATGAAAGTATCATCATTGGCAGTCAGTTCTAAAGAAAATGTTTCCAAATTAGCTTTGGACTGCTCAGAAAAGTTATTTAAGGAACTCTTTACCTGGTCAGAAAATTCCAATAATTCTTCTGTGGTCAGCAACACCATTTTAGTTCATTTAGGGTTGATAAAGGTATATAATTATGAAGGAGTAAAGCTTAGAATGAAAACATATTTTTTCTTTATTTCAGAGTGAAGATAAAAAGTTTAAACCAGCAGCAAATGTGGATGGATGCCTAAAGGTTTTAAAAAATGTTGTTGATAAAAATTATGTTGCAGAAATTACAAAGAGTACATTGACACTGTTTTTACAGAGGGAGAAAAATGGAAGCAGATAATTTATTAATGTAATTTAATTACCTTTACAAATTTTATAAAATATTAAAAATAAAAATGTTTTGATATTTTTGTCAAAAGTTTTATTATAAAAAAAATCTAGAACCTAAATAAGAAAACATTTTTTAAATTTATTTATACAGCTAAAAATCCATCATTTTGAATGAAATAAACTATGTAGGTACACATCTTTGACTAAGAAAAATAAATGATTATTATTAAACATATGCTAAATGAAGACTTTCATGGTGGAATTGATAGGTTTTCTACACACAGGACATTTAGCACCATAACGCATCAGTCTTGTGGTGCAGTCACTGCACAAACATAAATGTTTACAAGGCAATATTAAAATGCATTTAATATTTTCTTGACATATGATGCAACATCTGTCATCATTTATCTTGGTCTCCCTATTATTACAACTTGTTGAGGCTTTATGTTCAAGCAATGACCTCGATCTGGTATAACTTCTGGGCTGAGATAATACTCGGTTCACAGATCTTTTCAACTGATGATACATGAGTCTCAGACCAGTTATACATGAAGACATTTTTTCTCTAAAGTACATATACAAAACGCCATAAAACTGCAAAAAAATATACAGAAAACATAGTGCAATTAATATTCCAATAACTGATTCTAATGGAACATCCGTTATAAAATTGTAACAGTTACACAGAGATTCCAGCAGAAAATTATATGTTAATTTTATATTGTTATAAATGTTGTTACACATATAAACACTTGTTTTTTTCAAATGATGTAAAATGAATGAGCCTAGTGATAACAATGATTTTGGGATATAAACAATGATAAACCAGACTCCATCACCAAATAAAATCAGTATCTGTTTCACAAACACAAATATATTTCTCACAGCTATCACACCAGTGATGATTTGGTGATGTGTACTGTTTAATGCGGCATTTATTGATGTAAAAATAAATTGTTGCAAGTCCTGTATCTTCTCAACTATTCCACATACACGACCATTCACATATTCAAAAATATAAACAACACCACTAACAAAATTATGAAGGTATTGTACAACGTCTCGTAAAAATACGGTAAAGTCTTCTAAAATTATAATTAACAACGTTAAGAATTTGTTGTGCAGGTACATGTAGTTGGTCCACAGCGAAGATAAACTCGTAACGATAAACTGGCCAATTTTAAAGCTGACGTAAAAGGCATAGGATAATGCCGTTTTTAAAGTAAAAATAACCGACCACATTGTCGTTTTAAATTCAAAATTCTTTACATTCTTAAGTCTTGCACCTCCAACTATAGCCGAATTTTAGGTTATGAATTTGAATTTTGCAAGGTACAAACCACTAAACCAGTAAAGCACGTACAAACACAGAAATGAAAGTTCCTAACGTCCTAAATGTACGAGGATCTCTGGTGGAGGTGAGTCGGTGGTGGCCCTGACCACGTAAAAATGCAAAGTGCAACCCGCAAGACAATTCACAAAGCAATGTCGATCCCTATTCCTATTACATTATCCAGCATTATTATAATGCACATAAAACATAATAGTTATTTACATAATTAGTGGGATAAAAGCAATATTACAGGACTCGAGTGTGAAGATTGCAGATGACGAGGGCGTTAGCCCGAGTTCATCTGTAACACAAGAGTTTCCTGTAATATGCTTTAGCCCACGTGTTATGTACAACATTTTATCTACGGCTGCGAATTATTAATTAAAAAAATCAATTTTTGGCAAAAACGTCAAATTTAACATTTACAAAAATATATTTTGATCATTGTTAAATGTCAGTTTCAATTGTTTTAATTCAAAATCAAAGCGACAAGACTGAAACAATTTGCTCAATACCAGGACAACCAGCTAAGTAATTCTGTTTGTAAACAACGCGTTGTTTTTAATTTTTCATAATTGAGAGCCGGGTCGTTTACGTCTTATCGCGGCTCTCGGAAGTGAAGTGACTTCGAAAAATGTACATTGGGGTTACCCCGACGTCAAGTGAGAAAAGTACCAGAACCTGGAACGGAAACGTGTATGATCCTGTTTCGAGGACGACCTGGAGTGCAAGAAACGAGCGTCTCTGGAGGTGTCACTGCAGTTTGCGTCGTTTTTCCAGTGTGGCGTGTATTACAAAGTGGTCTCTTGTGCGAGCAACCCAAAAAAGAATAGTAGATGATATCATTAAAAGTGGAAGTGAGTCTTTTTGTGCCAAGCCCAGAGATTGAAGACCAAAACGAAGTCGATGCCGGCAACTGGGCGAACAAAATGCAAGAACTGTGTTATGTATTTACAATAAGTATCTAACTTTTCTTTTGTATTATTGTCTTTCAATAAATTTTGTCTGTTTGCTTCTAAATAAAAATGCGTTACGTAATGAAACCAGTGCGGTAATGAACTACATTACGCAACTCAAATGACTGTAAGTGAATGTGGTTATAAGGTCTTATCCAAGCAGTGGCGGCTGGTCAGGGGCGGCAGATACGGCAGTGCCGACCCAGAAATTTATTTGAAAAGAACACAATTTAAAACAGTTCATTTATACTTTTTTTTTAAACAAGTTTCTTCATTCATATTTCTCTAATATGCATATATTTTTCAAATTTTATGACATTAGCCCTTACTGGAGATTTAAAGGTTCATTAATTCATGGTCCCAGTATCCCGTAAAAGTGAGCGCATTAAAATAAATATACGCGTGAGCATGTCCGATGAAATTGCACGCTGTTTGGGTTTGGGTCGGCAAGTAGTACCGGACCTAGATCAGCGACAGCGAGAGTTGCACCGATGCTTGCTTGCCAGATGTGCAGAACGTCGAGATTATTGCAATGCGGTTCCCTAGTTGGTATAGTCCTACAGAAACTCTAGTGGAATTCGACTTTGGTTGTAAATTTACCAACAACAACCGAAGAATAAGATTTTATTATTAAGTAATAACCTTTGTCATAAATACAACTACCACTACCTGTAACATCCCTGCTTGAAGCGAACATTGCGACCCCAAACTGACAACCCTCATTAGCATTTATTAGTAGGATTACTGCTGCAGCATAAAATTCTATTTTTCAAGTGACAAACATAAATTTACGACCAAAGTCGGGTTCCACTAGAGTTTCTGTAGGACTATACTGCATGCCGTACCGCACCGCTTTTCAGTCTTTAGATTCATAGATTCGAATTGTTTTTTTTTAACGAATCTCTTAATTCTCATTGATCTTATTAATTAAAAAGTAACATTTTTAGTTGTTAATAAAATAATAGAAATTTGTATTTATTGAGAAAACAGCTGTGGGTTTTTGTGAACATTTTCAATAAAGCACTACATAATTAATACCTCCTAGCTCCTATTTTTTTTTATACCTTTAAATATCAATTTAACATTTACAGACCATAAGAAGCTTTAATATTATGTTTAAGTTTTCTTCTTCTTCACTAAGTTCGATGAAGAAGAAATATTTAATAAAATTATTGCTCTTAAATTAAATGTTACATTTAGAAATTAAAAAAAAATCTATAGAAAAATAATGAAACTGAAATAATATAATTTAACTGAAAATGTAAGTTGATTGGCATTTGGCTTTGGCATAAAAATAGGAATTTGTTAGGAAGTATTGGGTGGCGACAGCGATTCAGTTTCTGGGTACGGCAGCGCCGTACCTCATTAACGCAGAGTAAGTGTTTTTGTTTATTTCGTTTCGAACCACAATAGCACTCAACGGTTTGACGTTTAAATTGTGTTACTTTAATTTTTATTGTTCCGTGTTAATAATGGCAAATGTTCGACAAGTGGTGAGCAATAATAATTCAGATACTCTAGATTTTTTACTGAGAAATAA
Source organism: Tenebrio molitor (assembly GCF_963966145.1). Taxonomy (NCBI): domain Eukaryota; kingdom Metazoa; phylum Arthropoda; class Insecta; order Coleoptera; family Tenebrionidae; genus Tenebrio; species Tenebrio molitor. Next base: position 36,897,967 of record NC_091046.1, on the reverse strand, counting down.
ATTCTCTTCATTATTTTACGATGACAAACTGTTTGTTAAGGATTTGAAACGGCCTCGTCCTGCCATGTCAAATTTAGTAATTAGTAACAAAAAAAAAAGTTTTTTTTTTAAATTTCCATTATATTATTATTATTATTAAACATTATTTTAAATAAATATGGAACAAATACGGCGACAACTTAGAGCATTTAAAAAAAAATACCAACGAATCTGCCGTACCAGTTGAAATTGTTACGAGCCGCCACTGTATCCAAGCAGACGTAGATAATAGCTATTTATGCACCAAGGGCGTTATATACGACGATGATTACGCCCGGAGAACGATGAATCCAGCTCGAGGGCTTTAGCACGAGAGATGGATATCGTTCGATGGGCGTAATCATTCGGTGACGCCGTGGTGCATACAAGATTTTATTTTTCACTATACGTGTTCTTAAAAAAAAAATGGCATCTTTGCTATTATGAATTCATGAGGGCGTTATGAATTCATTACGCCCGCTTATTCTTATTACGCTCCGGTTATTATGGGCATGTTTACGTATTGCGTATCCTAGGAGTTATAGTCTGTTTTTTAATCCTCAATTTTTATATGATGAGATTTTTCGTCCTATGTCAAAAGTGTACAATGTTGTCAGCTGTATTTTGGGTGTAAATTGCGATGTTGTGGTTCTTTGATTAAAAAATAGACTATATATAAAACTTTAGTTATAGTGGCGGCCGGGGAAAATGAGAATGACTTAAATCACTCTGGGCTGTATTCAAATAAAACTGTAATGGTTATCATTATAAAGATTTACGATAGGGCCAAATTTTTGCCTGTCACCACCTGCAAACAAAACCCTTCTTAAATCGTTCCTTCTAAGAACACAGGTATTCAAAGAAATCGGCCCCTGTCGTAAATCTTTATAATGATAACCATTACAGATTTATTTAAATACAGCCCATAGTAATTTAAGTCATTCCCATTTTTTTAGTTGCGTGTTTAACGCAGATCTCTTGACACTGTTATAACAATTAACAACTACATGTGAAGCAGCTTTCATGCAATACCATAATCAATTGAAGCCGTTAAAATGTTTGTTATTACTGTGCAATTAGTTTGGAGTGGGAATGTTAATAAGCAGTTTATGACAGGAGTGCAAAGGTACATAAACTACCAATATAATAAATAAAAGACCTACAGGACGTAAGTTTTAAAGTCGCGTTAAACTTGAAGACGTGTTCTTCAACATTCTTTTCAATCCTTGCGAATCAAATCTTTAGTAGCGAGCATTTTAATTGTATTATAAATCGATAAAGATTATAGCCTTTCAAACTCTCATACTTGCATACTTACTCGACATACAATTTTCTTACGCTAAAGTTACATTATTTCTGTTTGGTCGGAGCTTTGAATTTTTTTTTTTTGGTAAAATCAAATAACGTGCTGAATTAGGACTAAAATGTTTTTACCAAAACACAAAATGTTTTTGGTTCTTATATTATTGTTTTTGAGATCTAGATACGTATTTAGGTTCATATCTTGTTCAAAGTGATTACGAAAAAGTAGAAGAAAAAAATGGTTTTTTGTTCGACACTGTCAGAATTTGAGAATTTTCTCCTGTGTGAACGGATTTTGATGAATTTGACAACTTGTCAAAACGAAACGTCAAGCTAATTTTAAAGATTTTCAGTCATTTGGAGCCTTTGGGGGGCTCGTCGAACAAAAAAACGTTGTATTCAACTCGTTCTTGTGTAATTTGCGCTTTTTTGGCACTCGTGGACCTTTAAAACTCTCGTTTCACTCGAGTTTTAAACTGGCCCACTCATGCCAAAAAAAGCCCAAATTACACACGAACTCGTTAAATAAATAACTATTCCTCTTTTATTTACGTTAAATCAGTTTCGTTACATTAGTTTCAAATGCTGTGAAGATTTTATTCGTTCAAATAAAATTTCGAATATTACATCTACATGTTTCAGTGAAAAAAAGACGTACACGTGCCAAGTCTGTCGCACAAAAGAAACCTTTTAGGTACTGGCAACACCAGTAAGACGTAATACTGCTTTGCTCCTTCTTTAAAAAATATGAAACCTTTCTCATTTAAGGCAAATCGTGCGAAATACGTTTCAAATTGACCTTCCAAGTTTGTAAAAAACTTTTTCCACGTTGTTGTTGATATTTCATGCTTAAATAGGCAGACATACACAACTTTTTTAGAAAGTTTTATAATTATTTCTGAATTTAATTTTTCTCGCCCGACTTGTTGACACTTTGGTGTTAAAAATATCTTTACACACCAATTTTCACATTCGATAAATAATGATGTATTCAATTCTTGTTCATCATACTTTTTTTCACATTTCTACGACAGAAATTGATTCACCGAAAGTTGTCAGTTAAATGAGAACTTGTATACAGGTGTCCGAAAATCATCGAGGGAACTCGTAATGGCGGATTATTTACAATAATCTGAATACAATTATGCCGAGTCTCCAATAGTTTTGCACCGGGACACTATTAAAGTTTAACAAAAAAGTTATCTGTGTGCCAGAGTGATTTATTAAATTTACAGGTAGGTAGGATATTAGGTTCCTTAGGTTTCTTGGTTTATATTGGTTGAGAAACTGTTCTGTCAAAAAGAAAATTCATGCTTAATAGTGACTTTAGAAAAGTATGTTACGTTATATAACTATAATTATTTTTAATATGAAAGTAAATTTGGTAACATATTAAATCATATCTCAATATCTCAATAATGCATAGGTGATTGAGTTTTTTCCAAGGCAATAATAAAGACAGTTAAGCAAAATAATTATCTAAATGTCCATAACACAGTCAATAATAATACAGAAATGTCAAAACTTTAGAAAAAATTAACGAAACATAAAAATTAGAGCAATTGTCCAAAAGTTTGTCCATACAGATAACTGTAAACTAATAATATTAGTTTATACTCTTTCAAGCATTCCTCCGTATGAAGAACAAATTGCTTCGAAAATTCTATTTATTAATCAATCCTTGGAAGACCTCCATTCCGATAGAATGCACTCCTTAGTACTATGCTTCGTACTTTTATCATTGTTCGTTCTAATATTTTGAAAATCTCACTGCTCGGACTGCTATGTGTTCTTACTGAGTACCTGTCACGGCTAATTCTAACACCAACAACATCAAATTTCTATACGGGGTATTTCACGAGTGATAATGAGCCCGGCGGAATTGAAAATGCAACCCACAATACATTTCCAAAGTTAACATGCCTATTTTAAATATCCATGAATTATGATATGAATCCTTGATGGCTTTGCTTCCAATAAATTTATGTCACAATTGACATTTACGAAAAAGTTAAAATACGACAATTAAAATGTATTCGAACGATGAGAAAACAGATCCTGATTTATGGCGAATGTAACAAAAATGCTTCTGCCGTTGCGTGTTTATGCCGACAATAAACATTTTCCCAAAAATTCTTCGTTTTTTCATAATTTCATTTAACCAAGCGAATGACGTTTATGTCAAAATTTACGAAACTGCACAGGTAACTATGTTTTATATTTTTTAAATTAAAAAAAAAGCATCCACGTTAACTTTGTAAATGTATTGTGGGTTGCATTTTCAATTCCCTCGGGCTAATTATCACTCTTGAAATACCCTGTATTTTATCAGCACCACTACATGTTCACATACTCATTGTTTGGGTTTACAGTTTAATCTAAACCAAAAAAAAAAGGACTCCGAATCGGAAAACTCGAACAAAATCAAAAATAAGAATGGAAAAACTGAAAACACCTAAATAATAAAGAAGAAATTAAAATGAAAAAGGCAACGAAAATTTGGCTAAATTATGAAATGAACAGGACAATATTGAGAGCTATTTTTTTGACACAGTGACATTCTAAGCAGTTTTCATTTTGATTCGTTTATGTCGAAATAATTTAAGTCAATTCTGATACTTTGTTGTTTCAGGTAAAACCAAAAAGGCTATTTCTTGGAAATGTTGCAAATGACAGTGAATAAATGCAAACCGGATTCAAATTCTTCAAAATTGTGATTCTATAAAATCGTCAAATTCTTTCCGAAAATCAAAAGTGTGACTTTTGATGGACTTTTGGGCCCTTATAACGTCGAAACTAAAAGAGATGGGCTCTTCTAACAGTAGGTATTGTGGGGCAGCTGTACATTTTATACAACATGTTTCTCAGGTATGAAGAAACAAAGCGTTTTCAGCATTGCGTTATCTTTCGTATTTTGTATTTACCTTGTACATACACGCGCCTTGAGCTCTAACAAATCTCGGCTTGTTACCGAAATCGAGAAAGAAATGTGACAAAATACATAGACACCCACTTTGGATCAAACACATTTAATTGTAAGTCACGAAGCAGTGGGTTTGTTCGTCGTCTCTTGTAGAATAGTTTAGGGAAGGTCAAGCGTCGTTGACGAAGGAAATGTGACAGCTTCTACGCCCTTTATCCAATCAATCTCTTGTTGTTTATTTGTAAGTATCCTCGTGCCAAAAATATCGAATTACGTCTCAATTTCAGATAATCACGCGACAGTATAACACTCAAAAACTAGTTTCGCTTGCAACTTGCTAATGAGTAATGATAATGACAATTGGTGTTGGCCTCTTTGGGGCAAAACTTTGATCGTTTTCGTTGAAAGCAGTGAACAACGACTGTTACGTCAAATTTAATTTTGCAAAGTAGTAGATGGTGCGGGAGGAACGGTTGCCGAACTGACTGCTGCCGGTTCTGCTTGTAATTCCCCCAGCCGGCGGGAGTAAGTTATATATTTTGCGTATATCACATAACGTCAGCAAATTGGGACGAGCGTGTTATTTTATTGGGAACAATATTTCCCCCAAGAACCAAATCAATATGTGAACCCCGATAGCTGTAGCAGCAATATTTTTTTCAATAAGCACCATAAATAAGAAGCAACAAAAGGCGACGCTTGTAGTCGCCGAAATCGGCATCGGAGGGCGTTAAATAGGGCCTTTCTGGCGAGCGATACTGTATCTGGGAGACCGCGGTCGGCTCTTTGTCGTGGCGTCTCGTATACGGTCCAAACAACCGAAGGCTTCCCCATCGTCATGACAACGTGGGGGAAGTCCGCCAGCGCCACCTTAATAAAGTCGCTGCCGGGAGATGACTCGACTCCTCGACTATAATGTCAACTCCAAGTCAATTGTTACGGTAAATATTAGGTGAAATATTTATATCCCCGTCGCCGCCGCCGCCTCACAACACCCTCGCAAATTAAATCCAATCATTATCCATCTTTAATGCGGACGCCTCAATCTAGATTCGCGCACAATCGACACGTTGTTCCGTTCTACTGCACCTCGTCTAAGCCGATTTGCGAGGATTTGCTCCAGACATCGTGCTCAATTTTTTAACGGAAGGCTAATTTAAACCTATAGTAATGCCGCTGAAACCTTGGGATAATGCCGCCGGTCGACAGTTTCTGCAAGAAAAAAGCGTTTCGCGTACCTGCTTCGGTTCTCTGCGGGTCAACATCGCAGAGAAATCTCTCGAGCATTTTTTGCAACTGATACTTTTCCAGGCAAATATGTCATCGTGTTTTCCTAGTGTAAACCCGAAGCGACATCCGTGTTATTAAATAAGAACGAGTCTTTGTGAGTGACGCGTAACGACAACTGATTCTAATTGATAAAATGAAAGAAACTGACACAGTTTCTCTAAGAATGTTGTTAATGTTAAGTGTGCACAACTTTAATATCTCAGTTTAAAGTAAACTAGTCCCAGTTGTGCATATACATATGTAGGTGCTTAGATTAATTCGCATAGTTGTTAGTGAGTCATGAGTCTGTACGGGGAGAGGATCCCGTAACTGTGTCTAATTAAATGGCCAGGTGAATGCGACTTGTGCGTGTACATTCGCCACATTCAGTGTGACTTATGATATTGTATATAATACGCATAGCAATATTAGATGAATTGGAAAATAATTTTATTAGCTAAACGACTCGGATCTTCTCTTAATTAACTTGGCCATTCCGGAAATATTTTAGTCGCAAACGATCTAGCATTGTCAAGATCGCTACAAGCAAATTGAAAAAATATTGCTTTAATTGTTTTATAGCTATTTATGTAGTTAGTTGCAAAATGAGAGTGTTTTTCGCATGAGACGTGAAAATTGTCCCAACGAACAAAGTGAGCAACACGTCGAATGCGAAAAACACTCGGTTTTGCAACGAATCACATACAAGATTTTTTCTAATTCCTCATAAAATTGTTAAAAAAAAACAAGAAATATTTAAATTTTAGTAAGTACCTAATTAAATCATTCTACCATTGAATTTGTCAAGGAATTTATGTTTCGCTTTACTATGACAATATGTAAACAGAAAAAAAATCCACAAAATCACAATTTGGTATCAATTTGGTCCCTCAAATGAGTGATTCCGAAGAAAGTGTGGGTGCAGATATTGAAGCTGCAGCGGAAGCTGCTATTTCGACCTTGTTACCAGCGAAGTCGCGAACTGTTTATGAGTTAAGTTATCAACGCTTCGACCAGTGGTTGGGTTTGAGGAAGTTGGAATGCATATCCGAAAAAGTAATGTTAGCTTATTTCATGCAAAGGTCTAAATTGCTGAAACCATCAACAATGTGGAGCGAGTATTCAAAACTAAGAACAACCATTTATTTGAATAAAAAGGTAGATATTAGCAAATTGAACAATTTGATTGCATTCTTGAAGAGACAGAGTGAAGGCTATCGCGGGAAGAAATCGAAGGTTTTTACCAAGGATGAAGTCCATGCATTTTTAAAAGAAGCCAACGATGAAACATATTTAATGTTAAAGGTACAAGAAAAAAATTATTAGAGAAGAATTACATTACAAAATAATCATCTTTTTCAGGTTTTACTAATTGTCGGTATATCAGGAGCCTGCCGTAGGCAAGAACTACTTCAGTTGTCTATAAAAGACATAGAAGATATGGGAGAATTCCTGAAGATTCAGATCCTTGAAACTAAAACAAAAGTACCACGAGAATTTACCATAACTCCGGGAAATGTTAGTGGATTAAATTTATTAGAAGTCTTTCGAAGATATTCTTCATTGCGATCTAAAAATACACGGCACCAGAGATTTTTTGTTGGTTATAGACTTGGAAAATGCATTGCCCACCCTGTTGGAATAAATACTATTGGCGGCGCTGCAAAACAAATAGCCACTTTCCTTGGTTTGAAGAATCCCGAAGAATACACCGGTCACGCTTTCCGCCGTAGTTCGGCTACATTATTAGCTGAATCCGGAGCAGATACGTCGATTTTGAAACGTCTTGGGGGGTGGAAATCGACCAATGTTGCCGAGGGTTACGTTGACGCATCAATACAAAATAAGAAGAAGATCGCTCAAATGATTTTAGGCAAAGACAACACTACCAGTAAAGCCTTATCTTTCAAAAAATTGAAAACACATGATGCTACGTCTTCAAGTGGTCAAATCCCAGAGAAAAATAATTACTTATCGGTTGATAGTTATCATGAGATGTCTGCTGTATCGTCAAACAATCAAATTTCAGACGAACTTAACTTGTCATCATCATTAACAGAAGGTTTCCATATTTCACATTTACATAATTGTACTGTAAATATATATAATAAATCATCCGCTTAATTATTCTTAATTGAATTTGACACTTTTTTTTCGCATTAATGCAAAAAAGTGACAATCAAAACGCATTAGTGCAAAAAAGAACGTCATTTTGACATTCAAAACGACAACATAAAATTCGACATTTTACAACGGAATTAGAAAAAATCTATTTCATATAGATAAACAGATATAAGATTAATAATTAATTAGTAGTCTTGTATTTAATTGTAAATGTCCTATAAAAATAACATTATATTTGTATATTATAAAAAAAAGTATTTCCTCATCTCATTTTATAATCCCTGATATATTCTCGCAAGAACTCTAGTCACTGGTTGCGATATTAAAGAGGGACTGTCCCAGGTAGACAGTGCCGAGTTGGCTTGACCGCGGTGCCGAGTTGGCCGGTTATCCATGGGCTACCGGTGCCGAGATGGCCTGTTGTACTTTATTGCAAATTTTACCTAGGTATAATAAAGTGCCGAGTTGGCGTCCGCCCTCCGTAACATGTAGACAATAACTACATAGACATAAATAAAAGCGACACTCTTTGAAAAGGGTGTGGAGACGTCGAGGGTCCGAGAGAGTGAGGCTGGAAGAAGAGTCGAGGGAGTCCAAACCCAGACGTCGAGGAGCGGATTTGCGAATCCCCGACGGAAGATTCGCGGAGAACTAAACGCAGAGTGCGGAGTCAGATTCCACGCCCGGATTTCGTCGTCCACCGTGGGCCCGAGACGTCGACCGCCCCGTGACGATCAAGGCCAGGGTCGTTTCAGGCAAAACGTTTTTTTTTTTGTTCGGGTTTGAGTTATCGGTCTGCTGGTGACTTCGCCTGCAAACGGCCGGTCAGACCGATAACACTTTTTTGTTCTTATTATACTATTTATCTTTTGTGTCCTCGTCCGCCGCGCCGCCGCGCGACTTCTTTTTCTATTTCAAATGTTTCTTTTCTTTTGGGAAATGAGATGAAGCCCAAGGGAACGGTGCCGCCGATCGTGGGCGGCGTAGAAGATTAGCGTCGAAGACGATATCGGACTTCGTTTTCGGTTCCTCCCTTTTTTTAAATTTTGTTTTTGAATTCAATTTACTTTTCCAGGTTTTTTTTTCTTTTTTTTTTATCGCGGCGACGGCACAACCCTTCAGTTTGTACATAATTACGTGCGATCAATTAAAAAAAAATCGAGTTACCTGGATTGTACTATTCTGATGCTTTGATTGGTTCAAACCATTTTCGCCTACTCTGATTTTTTTTATTTGATCGCACGGTATTTAGTGTGAGAGACGTTTTGTTATTTTTGTTGAAAATAATCAGATTTGTACATGTGCAGGACTGAGGGAGGTTTCCTTTCTCCCGGTTATCACCATCCACCCCCACATTTTGGTTGTACCCTCGAGCAGTCTCCAGTGGATCTCGACCCGAAGTCTGTTAAATTGTTATATTGGGACAATTTCACCAAAAGGGAAAATAAATAACGTAACAGTACCCCATACATGAGAAACATGTCCACTTTCTCATCGTTTGAGTCATAATACGAGTATGTAGTTCATAACCAAGTTTTAGCAAAACTGTCAAGACAAAGTTGACAACTCTCATGGATCTAGTGAATGCTGGAATTAGTATTTTTGGTTGCATCAAAGACCATTTCAGAAATAAGCCACAATTGACTCATACTGTACACTGTGCCCATTTTATCGGTTCCCGCCTTAAAACTACAAAATAGGCAACACAATTTACTTTTCGGAGATTGCTGTTTAAAAAAAAATGTTTTTGAAAATTTTCAAAAGGTTGCATTGAATATGACCGTCATGGATGACATCAGCCATCAAATACTTCAAAAATTAAATTATGCGTTATGTCACTTTGTGGCATATTAAATGTTTCCCTTTGGCTAACTACATATAATTTCTTATTTTTAAAAATAAATAATTTTCCACCAAGATATCTGTGCAATGTATTATGTGTTGCCTATTGCTAAACCGTAAGGCGAGGGAACGGGAGGAGATAAAATGAGCACCTGTATTAACGATTTTAACATTTCCAGGAATTTCTTAGACAGTATAAAGTGTTAAACTATCAATTATCTTAATTCAAACATTTCTACAGTAGTTGTAATGACATAGAGAAGAGTTCTAAGCAGGTCCTTTATATATTTAACAAAAATAACGTAAAAATCTGGAGTAGGCAGGTATATGACTTAATTAACATTAATTTTTGTATAAACTTAAAAATGGTGTGTCTTCAGACTGTTGAAGCCAATTCTCTTCTGAATACTTCGTGTTTTTCTGCTCTACAACATGGAAAGCATAGGCGTGTCTCGATTTATTTGACTTATTAGCATCACTGTAATGTACCACTTGACCATGAATTAGAATACAGGTACCTACAATATCATAATATTAAAATAAAACAACAAAATTAACAAAAAATCATAACCTTTTCTGACTGGTACTGCCGTAAATCCATTTTTTTGATAATGAGGAGATTGTGAGGTGTAAATTAACAAATTACTGGAATCTTTATCCGGATTTCTAATATATCGCCGATGTACACCGCTTTTGTGAGATCCTTTAGAAAACCAAAGACAACCATTTTCTACAGTTGCGTCCTCTAAAGCTAACCAAAATCCAACAATTTTTACTGGTTCTGTATATAGATATGATGCATCCTGGTGAGCGATGACTGCGAAAAAGTGTCGATCAATGTATAATACCTAATTGCCAATAATACGACGTTTTGCGTATATAATGTATTATACATCTATTTTTACCCACAAGTAAACTAAAAATGATTCATATTTGGCAAACGTACAAGAACTTTTCATTTTAAAATTGCCTAATAAAAGTTGTTCTGCCAAATATTCATCGCTAAAAAAATGTGCACCCAATGCAGGTGTTACATCGCCGCAATAATAAATAAATACCTTCACTTCCTAATTCAGGATTTTTAAATATGTACATGCTCTGAACCACGACAGGATCTTCGTATCCTAGTTGGAAACAACATTCTTTTACTCTTTCGTCCAGAGTAATTTTCCTAAAAACTGGATTCAGTTCATGAAGTGCGTGACCAATTTTGTTGAGAGATAATTGTGGATCAACTTTTAATTCACCATTTGGGCCTAAAGCATCTTTTTCATAAAAATAACTAATTTTATCTGCACTTTCTAAAAAATATGTGTCTTTGTCCTGAAATTAAAAAAAATGTGATGTCATCGTTCTAAATATTATTTATTTCTTTAATCTTTAAAATTCCACAGTTATTACGTTATTCATTCAGTTACTTAGTGTTTAATTAGAGAAACCGGAACTTAATTAATGAACAAACTGAACGTGAACTAATATGTGCACAACTCATACATTTTCACAAACTTTTATCGCTCTTATTTACTCCAATTAAGATCAAAGCTGATGATATCCCTGTTGTCCTTATTGCAGCATTTACTTTAGATGAGATAAATTTTCATACTCCATTTAATAAACGACGAAATGTAAAAATGTCGTTTATTTAGAATCTCGAGAAGATTTTATTTTAAAAGGTGATTATGTATAGGTATATTTTTTATTCCTACCACGGAAAAAAATAAAATCTACTTAAATCTACTTCCAAACATTAACAATAAGTGTAAGTATGCGCAAATTTTCATTTAAAATTTTTTTGATTTTGTATTCTTATTTTGGCTAACGAATATAAATAACACTTTACAAGTATGTTTTTCTAGCATGTATCTATTTCGTAACTAAAGTTCAAATGTCAAACGTTACTTTTGTACGTTCTGGAGTTGCTATGTGTGCTGTTATTCTAATTTTCGTGGTCATCCTTAAATTAGTTCTAAAGAAATATTTACAAAAGCTGTAAACCACTTAGAAACTACAAAAATGACTGAATGATTCACGTAATACCTATTTATGTCCTCTTACCTGTTGAACATTTGAGTCAACGGTACTAAAAACAGTTCTTTTAGACTCTTGTGGCATATTTTTAATTAAATTGTCACATTCTGATCTTAGTTCTTGTACTTCGGCTTCTGATAAGAAATCTTCAAGAACTACGTAACCGTCGCTTTCAAACTGAAATATAAAAAGAAATGTAATACAATTGACAGATTGAAACATACAACTGATTTCAATTAATTATGATGTTGACTAAAAATAGAAAATAGGTTCTATATTCATTAATATTTATGAATAGGGAAAATATGCTATCTAGAGCGGTTGGCAAAGGTCAAATAAACCAACTATATTTATTTAGAAATAACAATTTAGGTATTCTCCTTCAAATTATTTGTGATAATTTTTTTGTTCTAAAGGCTTGAAATATTAAAATGCAATGCACGAGTCATTAAAAATACGAGGCGTTAAAGAATTTTATTTATCTTCACCTCCCACGTGGTGTCATCTCTGGTATTTTCAGCTGCAATTACACGTCGTTTAAAAAATGGAATTTTCTACCAAACCACCGTTTGAAAATAATAACTACGACGTTAACCAAAATAGTCTATTGTTTAATTGAGTGTACACTCTTGACTCTTCTTAACGCATATTTTATGCGGAGGAAATAAATTGTTAAACAAAGATGTTCATGTAAGCAAGAACAAAAGCAACTTACTTGCTGTTTTATATTCCACATCTTGAAACAAATACCGTAAGTAATTCTCACTTCTTAGTAACAGTAGCACGGAGTGGTCTTAATCTTTTCGAAGCAATAAGTAAACTAGTTAGCGATATCTTTGAATAATTAAATAGCGGTGGTAGGTATGTGGTGGTCTCGTTTTGAATTGTAAACCGCTAAGCCGATTACTGAGATACATGGCGCATGCGTCGTGTGGATTTATGTATCATTCATGAATAATAAAAATGCTATAGTGGGAAATTCGGGGGATGATGTTTTTCTACAGCTGCAACGCTCATTTTTAGCTTTTGTGGTACAAGTAGATTTCTGATATCTTTCTCTCATGTCAAATAAGAGGAATATTAATTTATCACAAGAAAATGCGACAGTAGAATCTCTTGTATTTTAACAGCGCATTGCCAATGTGATCATCTCCCTGATGATGTTGTCTCGGCTGGCGAAACCTGTCGATACTGACATCGGGGTGTTTCAGTTCAGCGATAATTTAAAACGGTAAAAATTAAACAAGGTCATCAGTAAGTTACATGCGTTAGTGACACAATATGTGAAACCTAGACGGTAAAACTTATCTTTCCAAGTATTTTAAGCTGTTAATTAATCTTTGTCTGATAGTTCAAGACTTAAATCAGTACAAACCAAGCTGTCACCTAATAAAGATGGTTAAAAATATCGATGATTCTCCGTGGGTGACTGTACAATAATGCAGTTGCGGAAATCTGTGAAACAGAAACCGTTGTTTTCCATCGATTCACCGTCGATGGCAATTTTATTTCGCAGTTTGGAATTTAGCCAACTCTTGTCACTACAGCTTAAATCGTAAGAATGAAAATTGTTAAATAACAATTTAATTTAATTTATTTCAATGGGGTTTTATGGTAGGTATAAAATGAAATACATGTTTTAACAACACAAATTTATTGCCATCCCGTATAAACTTCGTTTACTAAACACCAGTGTATAAGAATTAGAATACAATATTTTCAAGAACAATTTTCTTAACAGGTAAGTAAACAACTTCTCTATACATACTTCTGAAGGTAAGTAACAAAATTATTAACTACAAACCGAGAAAACATAAAAAACATAACAAAAGAGACCTCTTATAATAAATGCAAATAAACCAATAAAAGGAACTACCTACATAATCTAATGACTCAAAAATCTAAATACTGAGACAACTTAATTATAGTTAGATCTAAGTTATACTTAAGAGATAGGTACTCATTTTAAAAATTATCACAATGAATGGACAATTCTATCAATTTAAAAATGTGCACGGTATAAACCGCAACAATTTCAAATCTATAAATTGCCTATAAACCAACAGAGATAACGTTTCGAGGGCATGTCATTTAGCCGTTTTATATTAGTTAATTGTGTCAGTTACATCGACCAGTGTAAATGTCGATTTAAATAAATAACCTTTCGTAGTGGCAAGGACAAAAGAAGCGAAACTTACATAATACTTAAGAGATAAAAAGGATTAAATTCGTATGTTATGTTCCTGAGCTTTAATTTTCACTATTTCTAAAATTTTGTTCGGGAAACAAAAGCAGATCAGACAAGCTGAGCAACTTTTGGGCGTTTTAGAACACCAGTGACTTAATTAAAAAAAAAAAAAATAGAGTAAAATAAAGATAACGTCATATTAGTGCTTTAAGAATTCGATTGAAGGAAAAAGAGTATCACTGGTGTTGGAAATGACTAAATTAACTATCACATGAGGAATACGCCTGGTTGTCTATCACATTACGAGACATCCTAAATTTTTTGGTAAATTCCAATCCAATCTATATTCGATTCAGTTTCATCAGTCAACTAGTGTCAATTCTTGTTGATCATCATAATATACAGTCTTTAGGGCTTCTCCAGGTGACGTGTAATGATTCTCAAAATCTAATAGGGCAACGAGAAAAGGAATAAGAAACAAATTTATTTGTAAGTCAGTTAATTAATAAAAATAACAATAAGAACTTGTATAAAATGCAATACAATTATATAATACTTTCGTAAAATGGTACTTAAGTACCCACTGTTAAGTAAAGAGGTTTATAAAAAGAAGTTTTTTATTTCAACCCACCTGAACCCTTATTACCTGATCGTTTAATCAAATATTGAACACCAGCATGCAACAAACATACGATAAGGGCCCCAATGCCAAATAATCTAAAGGTCCAAGGTCCACCGTAGACGTCGTACAGAACTCCACCTACGAAACTTCCCAAAGAAACGCCCACGCCTTCAAAAACAGCTCCGACCAAACCCTTGCAAACAAACAAAAACATACGTTTTTAACATCAAAAAATAAAGACCGTTTTTTTTTCGTCTTTCAGCGAATAGTAATTGGAAGTTATCAGTTACTTGAAGGTTGTAAAAAGATAGTAAAGTTATTTATTGTGGTTCGAATTTTGTAACGTTTAAAACAATGAAACGAAAATCAATAAATGAAAAAATGCAGTCAACTGTGTCTTTGTTTCTAGTAATGATAATAATTTACTGACTCTTACTTGTCACCGATTATAATTTTTATGAATAAAGCGTAGTGGGTCTCTCCATTCAATTGGCATTATGACACTACACACGGTAACAAGAATGATAAAACAATCAACTTACCTGCATTGTTGCTTCTGTTCCCGGTGGCGCTACAATACTGGCGTAAGAAGCCATGCACGCGTAAAACAGTCCAAAAGTGAGACCATTCAACAATTCCACAGGCAGAAACCACCAAGGATTTGGGATAATTGAATACAAAATGTACCTTACGCCGATGACCAGAACTACTAGCGACATCGAATTTATGTGTCCAATCCTCTTTAAGATCTTTCCCGACCAGAAAAAGAAGGGCATTTCTCCTGCTAAAGTTTGAATAGCCATCACTATCCCTTCGAGCGTCTTGATCCATTGTTGCGAGTCGCACCCCTGATCTTTGGCAAGATCTTCGATTAAAAAGAACAAAAACTGCCAAATCAGTCCGGTACACATCCCTACGGCAACACACCAGACCAAAAATACGATGATTCGAATGTCAACTAACAGTCGGCCAACGTCTTTGAGAATATTGGACGACTGTTGTTTCTGTACATTCTGAAAATTAAAACGGTTGACAAAATTTGCGTAAAGCCATGACAACGTGCTTACTTTTATTCTGCTGGAGACTGCAAAGTCAAACAGTAGGAATACAAATGATAAGTAAAATGCCGATTCGAAGTTTTTTGTCGAAGAACCTTCGCTTAAAGAATCTACCATGATGCCTGCTATGACGGAAAATATTCCCCATCCCAAAGCTCCAAACATTCGTTGATATCCGTATCTGTTATGTTTGTCGCCTAAAAGTTAGAAACGTTTTTACCGACTTGAATAAATTGAATGATATTCGAAATGAGAATATTTCAGTTAATTTTTTTTTTTAATGAAAACAATTAAACACTAACCTAATAACTCAAAGCAGATGGCATCTCCAATGCTTACGGCAACTGCTTGTCCGACCCAACCAAAGATCATGAGAATAAGAAAAATCCAAAATTGAGATTTTTGGTAAACTTCATTGTCACTCACGGTGGTTTGTGTTACGAGATTATTCAAATTGTAGTCGTTACAATTTATTTGACAAATCGTTGAGATGTGACAGTCTTTCCCGCATGGACAGAGGGCTTGGTGAATTTTGCCATTGCTCAATTTAACATCTTTGAACGAGAAATAGGTGATATTATTCATTTTAATTGTCTTTGATTTGTTGACAAAAGCGGTAAATTCCAAGTTTTCGGAATGATGGTCTCGATATTCTGAAGCATTCCAGTATTTGGTTACTACGTTCCAAAACTGATCTTCCATTACACAGTTTAACTAAAGACGGCGACACACGATTAAAACTTTACATGTGTTGGTAACTTTTGCATACGTACTTGACAATCGACAATTCCTGGTTCCTTTTGAAACTGGTCTATTAGACAATCGTCAACAGTAGATTTAGCATTTGGTGAGGTGTCAAATACAGCATCACCTTCACATGAGAAGTGCACTTTTTGATCTTTGGGTATTTCAGGTGAAAAATTGATCGCTAAAAATGCAGCTGCCGTTAAAAGTTGTCCAGCCAAGAACATGATTTTCTGGCACCTAAAGCGATCGGATATAGCTCCGACTAGTGGTTTGGCAAGCATTCCGCATATTGGTAAAATAGTGTAAATTACACCTACTACTACTGACGAAAAACCTAGCTGCCTTGCGTACGTAGAAAGAAAAGGTTGAACTGGTCCAGTTCCTGCAAACGTTAAATACTTTTTTGCACATATCTGTCAATCATAAACATTTATCTCATTTCAAGTTACAACAACATTTCAATAAATCATGTAATGTCAAGTTCTAGATATAACTTTCAGGTAGAAATATTCATTCCAATTTATTATATTTTTTTTGCTGCTTCGTAAAGTATAGCTTGACAAACCTAACGTGGCTGATTAGGGTGAGATGCGCATGCAGTTCCGGATGTTTCTCTTTCTTTGTTTCTCCTATTTTAACATAATTCGTCTTTGTATAACAGCTACTTCCTCCTTTCCCCGTCTGCGCACTTGACCGGCCACGCCAAGTTTGTCGAACTGTAATTTGTTGCTGCACGCCTGCAGAATCATATTTAATTTGCTATATTGAAAAAAAAAAGATAACGAGGCACACACAGCTTTGTTACATAATATTCGGTTCATTATCAACAGTTCAAGGAATTCTGGTGGATTTCGAAATTATTTTTTTTTAACTAGGTATTTCATGAACCAGGTAATCCTAGCTGTTAAAAAAAAAAACAAATTGAGTTACTCTTCTAATGGTAAAACGGATGCTTGTTATCCAATATGTTCAGCTTTAAATTTCAGAACTAAATAATTTTATTAACACCATTGCACGACAATGGGCCGTATCACGACACCGTTATTAAAGTTGCCGTTAACTAAAATCGTGATTAAAGTAAACATAAAACGATATCCAGGGGTATTCATTAGTTTTTTTTTTTTTTTTAATAAATATAAAAATCCATTAAGGCTGGTTGTGTTTCAATCACAGGTTTCAATGTTTGTAAGGGCCATTATTACTCGTGAATAACCCTGTCGTAGATTATGACCAATTATAACCTGCCAGAAAGAGATGAATTCGTCACCATGGTAATTAAAGTCATGGTTAAATTTAATAAGGGTGTTGTGATTGTATTTAAAATGATTTAAAAACTGTAGAAACTAGGATTTGTAAGAATTTTTGGTCAAACATGTTTTAAGAAACAGTTTTCTTGGAATTGTTTATATGTGCATGAATCAGTGGGCTGTAAACTCTTGGTTGAAATATGAAATTTAAATGTGCAATTTTAATTAAATTTATGGAGTAGGTATTGGATTAATATATAGAGGACATTTAAATCTACAGTACAATAAATGTTATACAGTAGAAATGATAAGCAGCAGCAACAGTTGTAATTAAGAGTAATAATGGTTAAGTATTGTGCAATCAGGCAGTGAAAATGTGTTTGGTTGGAAAAAATTAAGACTTAATTAAACAAAATTGAGAGTCTTGAAGGTCAATATGCTTCACTTAGAATTCTAATTCTTCTAATTGATGTTACTGTGATTAGAGATGGAATACAATTTTCTTCCTTACATTCTTGTCTTTTTTAATTAATTACCTCAATATTTAAATCAAAATGAATGAATAAAAAACTTACCTGCATTGAAAAAGAAATAATGCCCTTTCATAGGAAGCAATTCTTTATTTACTTGCCAACCCATTTTTGTGAAGGTATTGCACTCTAATATAACCTAAAAAATAAATATATGCATTTTTTAACAAAAATCACTGAATTAATATGTAATATTTCATCGGTGTGTAAGTATAAAGGTTATAATTACAATTTAAATTTTCTTTCAAATATTCAAAAAGGCTCACACAAACGGTCCCGTATATTCACTATCACTTATTGACTACCGAAAATTGGCATTTACTTATTGTCGTTTGAGTTAGCTTTACTTATCTTAATGACAGTATTAATTTCGTGCATTACGTGCATGTGTATTCACTTTGAAACTTGTAACTTGAGATGGGGGAAGTTAGGTTATAATTTGACCGTCACACTCATCACGTGTCAAAGATTTGACATTTAATATAACTTTAGACGATTAGACGAGTTTTTTGCCATTCAATTGGCAACACCTGTTATATTAAATTTGTCGGATTAGAGATAACAAAAATCAATTTTCCGGATAAATTTATTTCTTTGTCAATGAAAAGTAACAAACAGATTCATGCATTTTTTATTTCATCTTTTTTAATTTGAGCAAATGATTTCTAAGTGCGATTTGCTTGTCCTTGAAACTTCTTTTTCCTTTACTTTGCATTTTGTGTCGCAGCATTTGAAAATTTTTATTTTTCCTTTTTTCTCTGTTTGTTTTTGAACAATGGATGTTCATTCTTCCATCCTTGTACCCAAATTTCTCTCTGTCTACCTGACCTGCCCTTACAGTTTCAATTCTAGTTTGTTTATCATGTTTCCTCTTCTTATAAATATTTTCAATATCTCCTAATTTTACAAGTTCAGGTCGCTCAGTATGAGTTAGCGGCGCTTCTTCAATTTTTCTTTTTGCGCCCTTCTTAGGACCTTGAACTTGTTTTTTAATGTTGGCCGTATCAATTTTTTTGAAGTCTTCATCTGTTAAAATTCGATCAAGTGTAACTTTATGTGCTAATTCTTTTTTGGATGCTTTATCATTTTTTGTTCGTTTAGCTTTTAATATTTTTCTTTTCTCTTGATTATTTTCTGACTCATCATTTTCTTCTTCCTCTACATCACCACCTCCTTCTTCTTCATCTTCACTGTTAACTTCATCTGAACCATTATCTTCTTCACCTGAACCACCATCTTCATCAGAAGAATGCTTTATATCAATCCACTCCTCATCATCAGAACCTGAATCTGAATTAACTTCTACTTGTTCATTATCCTCTCTTAAGAGAACTTCTGCCCCAGGAACATAATTTTTAGCATCAATTTGCCCATAGTTTAGAGAAACCAGTTCTTGTGTGGCTTCAGTTGGACGTCCTCTATCTTTTTTGTGAAGAAATTCTGGTCTTGTGTTTCTAAATAGATGAATAAGAGATTTGGCTGCCATCATTACTGAACGATCTCTGTACGTTTTATACATAGCCAAATCTCTCAATAAATCTTCACTCATTGCCAAAGGACATCTTGAACAGATTTCACGCACTGCATTTAATCCTATAGCCATCACATCTGAAGAATTTCTTTCAGTAATAAAATTGTTTGCTAATGTCTTCAAGATTGGTTCAATAACATCTGGTGGAACTAGTTCATGACTGGCTTGAGCAGCAAACTGTAAAACTCTAGTAACTTCACGTTGATGTGGTTGAAGAAATCTTTGTATGTAAGGATAATAACTAAACAAGAATAATTGGTGCAGACCAATAAGTCGAGAAATAACATCCAGTGTTATTATTTTTATTTCAAACCTCCTGTTTGTTGACTCCAGCTGTTGGAAAAGCTTTTCTGCCATGCCTACAAATTTACCCATATTAATTAAAAATCAATTTTTATTTTATTTTACCTTGAGGGTCATGAATTAAATGGAGAGCAGAAAAGTTAAATGTGGGAGCTGCTGATTTCTTTTTATATGCTTTTGATGCTAATTTCTTTACTTTACTCAATTGTTTTTCTCTTTTCCTTGTCTTTTTGTTTACTTTATTGGCCATCATAACTTCCTTTGGATCAATTTCATCATCCGAATCTGAATCAGAATCTTTCTCTTCTGTATCTTTACCCAAGAAAAATTTCATGCAAGCTACCATAACCTACAATCACAAAGGGTCTAGTTTACCTAAAAAACAAAAGAATGCTTACTTTTGTAAATTTACTGAAACATCCTGTGGCAATAACATTAACAGTTTTAGCATCATTCCAAACATTCTTTTTATATAGTTCAATCATGATATCTACGGACATTTTTGCAGCTCGAGTATTTGTGTCTTTTAACATGGTAAACATAAAATTCTGAAGAGTTGTGTTCAATTTGGCATTCTTATGCTTAGAATTCATATTCTTAATATCGGTGATTATATGAGTTTCTAGAAAAGATCGCAAAGCCTTATCTTGACATTTTAGAAGTTTAAAGAATAATTCCAATAAATCTGTAGGCGCCAATAAATTTTTGTTCCGTAACAGAATAAGAGCACGGCAAAATGTCATTCGCATGGTACTGTTCAACACAGTAGAATTCTTTTCCAGCAGATCAATTAGTTGCTGAGGAAGTGTCAACAGTTCTTTGGGATAACAATGTGATACTTGTGCCATGAACATTACGAGATCGTCCAAAGTTTTATTCGTCTGATCGGGGCTCAACTGAAATACTTGAATTGTGTTTTGGAAGTGCTGGTACTGCTGCATGAATTCTTCATGGTAAGAGGCGGCATCACGCTTTATCAGATTTTGTAGCTGTGGCAAATTTTCTGGTAATTGATTGTTATGTCGACGCACCATTGTTTTAGTTTAGTTTTAATAATTAACACATGTACACAAAAAATAAACACGTGCAAGTTAGGTTATATTGTGGTAACCTAAAAAGATAACTTCGTACGATTCGCAGTTCGCACTCTTCGCAGTAATGCCAACAAAACGATTATTTAAAAAATAACATTTTTCTACAACCGTCAAAAAAACGTGACATTTAGGTAATGAGGGACATGGAATCCTGGGCAGTCTGTTATTGTCATTTCAAAAAGTATCAATGTAAATGCACCTTTA
Source organism: Tenebrio molitor (assembly GCF_963966145.1). Classification (NCBI taxonomy): domain Eukaryota; kingdom Metazoa; phylum Arthropoda; class Insecta; order Coleoptera; family Tenebrionidae; genus Tenebrio; species Tenebrio molitor. The sequence goes on along the minus strand of NC_091046.1, from coordinate 36,876,937 downwards.
CCGTCAAGTATGCATCGTTATCAAGTCGCAAAGTATGTTATTTTTGATAGTGACAATTTAATTCATACACTAAAAATCCAGCAGCGATTTTAATTTTACATTTATATCTAGTATCAGAAATGGTAGTTACCATTTAAAAAAATGAAGTTTTCGACATTTTTTTATTATCAATTTTAAAAAATTGCAGTAGGCGTATAAAACATAAAAAAAATTTCATTGATAGCGCAAAAAAGCGGCCAAATCTTTGGCAAGTCAGTATGTATGTATGTATGTGTATTTGATACCTATACAGGTTTTCAAAGTAATCCGATTTTTATACATTTCCACTAACTTAATATAATATATAATAACTAAAAACTAATCTAAGTAAATAACTAAAACAGTGATTCAAAATCAATAACAATAACCAATTAACAAATTAGCAATTATCCCTCCCCACATATTGTCCTTCTCCTCCACTCAACATTCTTCATCCATTCGATCCCTCTTCCATCCTCATTCAACATTTCTTCTCTACTTTCATCTCTCTCTCTCAATTCTACGCATTCATTCAACAAATGTTCTATCGTCTCCTTTTTTTCTCCACACATCCTGCACACTCTAATCCTATCCTCATTCCAATATTTATTCTCTCTCTCCTCATTTCCACACCTAAATCTTGCTATTATCACTCTCTCCTTTCTACTCTCTCTTCCTAGGTACTTTGGTAGTTCATCCGTTATTATTTTTTCATACTTCCCATTGTACCTAGATTCCCTAATTCTCGTTCTTCTTTCCTGCACTTGCGCATCTCTGTCTCTCTGCACCAATTCATCTGTCATTGCTCTGCCTCCCTCTCGCATTCTTTCTATCTCCGCTCCTGCATACCCATTTCTTTCGAAATATGCCTCCCTCTCTTTCCATACCCCTTTTCCTATTTCTTTCCTTTTTTCTTTCAGACACTCTTGCAAAATTCTACACTCTCCTCTCTCTATCAACCTCTCCTCAAATCTTATTGCTCTCTTTCCTGCTTCTATTCTTATTCCATCCCTTTTTGTTTCCTCCATCACTATATAGCCCGGTGTCTCTCTATCTACTCCTAGCACCCATTTCAAATGGCAAGTCAGTAGATAAAGTAAAAATAAATTATTTATTTCTAATGGTTCAGGAATTATAAATTTTTTAATGAAGCCCTCCAACCTCACTTTTTTGCAAAAAAGATGATGTAGGTCAAAAACGATGACAGATAAGTATTGACAAAAGGACATCATGAACTCAAAATTTAACGTAGAATCCAAATTTGAAACTAAAATGGGGCTTTTCTATTTAAAAAAATAAAGATGGCATCGATTTCCGGTATTTCCGGAAGTGCCGCCATTTTGAAAATATTTTATTTGAACTTAGAGTAGTCGATTATAGTCAACTACCAATTTTCATACTAATATGATTTTGGGAAATCAAAAAGTTTCTAATGAACGGGCTACGTGAATTAGCCTGTATACCTATTATTCATTAAATTATCTCATCGAACTACGCTCGAGGTTTTTTCGTCCAGGATAAAATTTCATTTTTTAAACTCTGATTTGGTTTCTTTTTGGTAAATTGACTTCACAAACCACCAGATAAAAAAAACTCGTCCTTTGTTTTTTTATCGGGTGGTTTGTGTCGTCAATTTACCAAGCAGCCAAATTATCGTAAAAAAATTCACATATACAATAAAATAAAATATATTATCAATTAATAACATAATTACATAAACATTTTTGTTTTATAATACAAAAATTTCCGATAATATTGCGGAATCTGGAAAAGTGCCCCGAATGCTTGCAGCGTTTCCACGTTGAATGGCAAGGGAAATCCTCTCGAAAAGGAATTTCTTTGATTTTGAATCGCCTGATTCCGCGATAAGTCGGTTTCCGATGACATTAATGAAATCGATGGCTTCTTTGCACCAAGGGCCTAAGGTTTCAAATGCTAAACCTTTAAACACGTAGTTTGACGAAATGATTGAACTATATTTGCTATGTTTGCGTTTGCAAGCCATTTCAGCGGCAAAACCTGAGACTTCAGATGATTTCAATACGTAACTGTCTGCAAGTGTATCTACAACAGTAACGTCCCAAACCAAAGGTTGACCTTTAATCCACGGTACTAAAGTCATCCCATCTGGGCGTTTTCCGTCATCCCGAGACAGTCCGTTTGGTTCTAAAGTTGAATTCACATGAATTGAAGTTAAAGACCGGTTGATAATGGAATTAATTTCAGTGTGTCTTGAAAATCTACCACTGCTTTTGAAACAACTTAGACCGTGGGTGCCAATTTCGTCAACTTTCGCATTGCATTTGCAAATATGAGGTGTACAAAGATTACAACCCAATCTTAAACCAATACAAACTTGGAAGGAAGTGTTATCTAAAAGAGTACCAATATTAGGAGAAGGTATTGCATGTAACCAAGATCCTGATTCTCTGCATTGCAAAGCTTTAAAACGAGCCAAGTCTCTAGGTGAATTAAAGATTAAGTCATTGGCAATTATTCCTTTGATATTAATATTATCCCAATTCTTCTGAAATTGTGGAATTGTTGGTATTTCGTTCTCATTTGCTACACCCCAGACTGCTAAAGCTTCATCATAATGGTGAATATTAAGCTCATTATCCTTTGAGTTTAGTAATAAAGAAACAAGCTTTTTAACCCCATTAATTGAAGATAGGAAAGCAGGGAGGCAAATATCGGAAATGCGACGAATTCCCAGACCACCAAATCTAATCGGTAAAGTGGACTGACGCCATTGTAAATCAGTTAAACGTAAATTAAGTATTCTCTCTAAACATGACTTTAAAGAAGAATCAATTGAATTAACATAATTAGAAAATTTCCAAAATGGAGTTGTTCTTAATAAAAAATTAAATTTTGGTATGAAAAGACAGTTTTTGATTAAAGTATAAGCCACGTGTCTGTTAAGGAGTTCAGCTTTGTTTAAAAGATTTTCAACTGTAATTATAGTTTTTTCGACGGTGTTTTTGAAACCTTGGTCAAAGATTGGAGAGCCTAAAAGAGATAAACTTTCCCGGTCACAGATTTTAATTCCTGGTGCTAAATTTTGAAATTCCTTTATGACTTTTAAATCTGTGTCTCCAGAACAGCAAAAGATCTCGCATTTGTTAAAGTTTAATTCAAGGCCAATTTCCTGAGATAAATTTATAACTTTCTTAAAGTCGGATAAAACTACTTCTGGGTAATCAGCTAAGGTTCCATCATCTAAATACCATATATGTTATCACTGAGGTGATTAAGAAAACACTTTTTGATCTTATTGCCGCTTTGGCTTTATTAGTTTTTTAAACACAGAGGTTGGACCTTGTCTCTCTATGATTCAAAATGGACTTTGTCGGACTGCCGGGACTGTCCCCTCTCGTCCCATTCGCGCCTTCATCACTCCTCTTCCTCCTTTCCAGTCTCTTCTGCGCCTGCGCCCTTGAGGTGCCCCATTCGCGGGAAATACGAAATACGGCGGACTTGCTAACACGGCCATTCTGCATTCAGGGCGTCCTCGCACTGGTAAGACAGTGATGAACTACTGGAATCATACCAAACAGCAGTACTGCGAAATAACGAAACATACGGAGGCTCTTAAGAGTCTTCGTAACTTTTCTCTCGCACTCTGACAGAGCGCCGTGGATTTCGCAATGTCAGTGGTGTAGGATCGCTACTGACTGCCAATCGCTTAACTCTGGATAGTATGGGATTGCCATGCTCTCAACTCAGTTTTAATGTACCCCCTTATTGTGGGATCGCCACAATTCTTACGATAAAGTCATGCGGGATTGCCACATACTCACATCCCTCGATCTGTGGGAACGCCACAGACGCTATAATTAAGTCATGTGGGATTGCCACATACTCGTATCCCTTGGTCTGTGGGAGCGCCACAAGAATACAGTAATCAAATGTACCTTCAACTTAATTTCGTGGAGTGGCGGTGTGTATCATGGTGGGAGCGCCACCAGTTGTTCTTTGTAAGGAGCTCAACATTGTGGGGTTGCCACACTTTGGTTCTCTAACATTGTGAAAGTTCAACTTGTGGGGTTGCCACAATTTTGTACTTTGGTTTTATGGGGACTCAGCATCGTGGGGTTGCCACAATCTGATCTTTTGATTTTATGACTTGTGAGAGCGTCACACGGGCAACTGATTGAAAGTCTTATTACTGTTGTTGCATGATAGGATCGCCAACAATGTCATTCTGTTACTAACAAAATGAGTCATTCATTCTGATTTTGTTGTGTCTAATGTCAGAAAAGATAGTCGTGTTACCATGTGTAGGGGCGCTACATACTTGAAACTCAGTCTGACACGGGACAAGAGCGCTGATGTCAGCTGTTGAAACGGTGCGTCGAAACGTGAACGCAGCAATTGAAAACTATTTTAAGAACAAAGCCAAATATGGGTCAAGACCAATTCTTCAAACCCAAACAGGTGGTTTAGAAAAATCTGTTTTGTAGGAGTTTGTAATGTGGCTACAACAATTGAAAAAGCAAATACTCACGAGTGTCGTGGGTTTTAATTGTGTATTGTTTACATGGTACTTGTGTTGTTGTTCGTGGGCTGCCACTGTAGTGCGTTTCCCTTTCTTCCAGAGAAGATACCGCTCGTTCATCAGGACTTTACGGACAGTGTAGGGTCCGCTATATTTGGGTTTAAGTTTGTCTCCTCCTGCTACCTGAGAGTCTTCAACGGCAACTAAATCGCCAACTTGAAATGGCTTTGCTGCGAATCGGGAACTATCAAATTTCACAGCCCGCGCTCTTCCGATCCGGGTGATTTGTTCACGTGCTTGAGTCAAGGTCGCGTCTGGATCGCCGACCACATTTTCTGTCGAAACTGCATCTCCCAGGAACTGCTGAGTCGCTGGTAGTCTCGGATTCGTACCGAACTGTAAGGTCATGGGCGAAAAGCCCGTTGACGAATGCACAGTGGTGTTGATATTATTTTCAATATCGGGTAAGGTGTCTACCCATGTTTTCTTTTTTTTCCGCCGTGAGGGTGGCGCGAAGTAAATTGAAGACGGTTCTCATGACACGTTCAACTTTTCCATTTCCTCGAGGTACACCAGTCGCAATGTGATGTAGTTGCACATTTTGTTCACTCATAAAATTTTGAAACATAATCGAGGTGAATGCAGCCGCTCTGTCTGCAATGATGCGCCGGGGTTTTCCTAATTTTTGAAAGGCTGAATGCAGTGCCACAAGGTGTCTCAGTCAGTTTTTTAATAATTAATTGTCTCGCACTTTCGCAGTCCTCGGACCACTCAAACGCGTTGTTTTTCTTGAGTAAAGCAGAAATTGGTGCGGTGAGCATCGAGAAGTTTTTGATAAAACGGCGGAAGTAACTGGCTAGTCCCAGCATCTGGTGTACCCCTTTTACACTTGTGGGAGCAGCAGTTTGGGTGAGTGCAGCGACCTTCCGAGCACTAGGACGCACTGTTCCAGCACTAATAACTACACCAAGATATTCAGTCTCTGTGGTGAAGAAAGTGCACTTTTGGTAGTTTAGACGGAAGCCCGCTGAAGACAAAGCCGTTAACACCTTTTCTAAATTTTGAAATCCTTCTTCTATTGTTTTGGATGGTATGATGACGTCATCAATGTAAACGAGGGCTTGTTTCCCTTTCAGTTCTCCGAGTGCTTTATCGATAGCTCGCTGGTACACGGAGGGTGAGTTGACATATCCAAAAGGCATCCGGTTATACTCGTACAAACCGTCTGGGGTTATGAAGGCGGTGATGTGTTTAGACTCTTCTTCGATTTCCATTTGGTGGAAACCAGACTTCATATCCAAAGTTGTGAAATATTTGGCCTCACTCAATTGATCAATTTGGTCGTGTATCAAAGGTAATGGGTAGCGTTCTTTGATAGCTTTTTTATTTATGTCACGGTAATCGACACACATCCGCGATTCGCCGTTCTTCTTTTTGACGAGAACTATCGGACTAGCATATTCTGAATGGCTTTCGCGCACGATACCAGCTTGCAGTAACTCACGGACAATTTGTTGCACTTTGAGTCTTTCCGCGTAAGCAAGACGTCGCGGTCGGTACGCCACTGGAACACTGTCTTTAAGTCTTATTTGTAGTTTTCCTGTCAGAACGTGGTCAGGTGTTTTCTCACTCGAGTCTCTCAATAATTGAATCAGTCTGGCTACACTTTGTTCGTCCAGTCCTGACACGTTTATGTTATCTAGGTCATCTTTTTTGATAGTCAGCACCTTGTTTGGGTTGAGCAGGTCATGGTGGAGTTCCAGGCCGTCGTCGGTTTTTACGAGTTTTAAATGCGGTAACCCAATAATGTCCCAACCGATAATAGCGTCTAAAGTTGCTGGCATGACATCATCGGCCACGACCGTGAACAGCACTTCAATAGTTGCACTGGGCCTCCAGTTACAATAGTAATGATGGGCGCGACCTTTTAAGGCTTCTCCAGCTTTAACGATCATGAGGATGTCGCCCACATGCAGCTCGTTCTTCAATTTTGTGGCATCATCCAGCCACTCTTCTATTGCATAGCTGCTGGTATCAGGATTGAATTCTGCCAATTTAAACATTTGGGAGTTCGGGACATCTGCGACGCATGTAGCCATGTTGGGCGTTGGCTTCGTCGCCATGTTGGATTGGCGCGCTAATTGTGCCAACTGCTCTTGTTGCGACGCAATCAGGGTTATCAGGCTTTCTTGCCAACCGACCTTTGGTCGCTTTGGTGGATTCGTCTCACCCTCGGACTCGCTGCCTTTCAATGCAGGACTGGGGTTGTCCTCTTCTATTTGGTCTGTGGGTTGGTCCGCCATGTTTAGCAGGATTCGTCGCGTTCTATCAAGCAAGGCTGTTGTGGTTGTCATTGTTATTGTTGTTGGGGTTGAATCCCACTTCTGATGTTATCACTGAGGTGATTAAGAAAACACTTTTTGATCTTATTGCCGCTTTGGCTTTATTAGTTTTTTAAACACAGAGGTTGGACCTTGTCTCTCTATGATTCAAAATGGACTTTGTCGGACTGCCGGGACTGTCTCCTCTCGTCCCATTCGCGCCTTCATCACTCCTCTTCCTCCTTTCCAGTCTCTTCTGCGCCTGCGCCCTTGAGGTGCCCCATTCGCGGGAAATACGAAATACGGCGGACTTGCTAACATATATTCATTTGAGAATCCAAAGATAAAATAATTGGTTGAATGGCAAGACTAAAAATCATGGGACCGCAGGGATCTCCTTGCTGGGCTCCAACAGAAGAAGAAATTAAATGATTACCGAAAAATAAAGTTGAAGGATTTCTATAGCATTGATAAAGATAAGGGTACAGAAGTGGGGTATGACATTGGACTTCTTTCAGAATACAATCCCGTTCGACTGAGTTAAAAGCATTTTTGAAATCTAATTTAAGAAGAACTTTGCCACGGTTTTGATCGTTATTAACAAAGGTTCGTGTGGTATGAATTGCTGCTTCGCATCCTAGTTTAGTTGCAACTCCAAGTTGGTGTGGAGATAAATACGAATTTACAATATTTCGACTTTGAAAACAGGCTAGCTTTGAGGTCAATCTTCGCAAACAGTTTCCGATAGCGATCGGTCTAATTCCTCCATCTTTTTTGTTAAGGGCACATAAAGACGCACCATACAATAAATGGCAGATTTCTGAAGGAAGTTGCCCAGATAATAAAAAATTGCACAGTTTGGTTAAAGCTCTTAGTGCCTTCTGACCTGCTTCACCCGCTGACAAAGATATGATATCTTTCAAGTATTGTGGTCTCATGCCATCTAAACCTGGTGAAGAACCGGCAGGAAATGAATTGATAGCTTCTCGAACGTTTTGCTCATTGACTATTAAACTAATGTCTCCTGGTTTGGAAGGGTCTGGAAAAAAAAGTTCGCGAGATGGTAAAGGATGTTTTTTTTTAAGTTCTTCAGCAACATCTTCGTTGAATGAAGCTAATGAGTCATCCGAGGACAATAATTTAACAGCTCCTCTGATATCAAAATCGGCTACTTTTGCTTCTACTTTCTTAGCTAATGATAAATTTGTACGTTTCTTAGAACCAGTTCGTATTTGAGGTACTTTAAAATTAGAAAGATTTTCTTTTATATGCTTATTCAACGACTTATCAGATTTCTCTGCTACATTGAAAGCTCTATACGAAAAAAGCAAAAGATTCTCAAAGGATGACAATGATTTGGTCGAAACACAATTATTAATAATGGAACTTAATTTATCTGCAGCTAAATGTCTACAAGCTTTTGGAATTCTTCTAATAGTTGGTAACTGAAGTTTCAAATTAATTAGCAATTTTGTTATTGAATCGGTTGAAGAAGAAGTAGAAGAAGTTGATAGATTATTACCGACATGATACTTATCTACGTGAATTTTCAATCTGTTGTTATCCTTAAATGATTTTCCAGGACATACAGTACAACGTAATCGTTGAGATCCATCAGGTTGACTATCTTCTGATCCGGATTGTTTCTCATAATCCATGGAAGTAGGTGGAGTTTGATGGATTGTTTCATTTTTCCTTCTTGTTTTCTCAATTTTTGAGGAAAATGATTCACACAAAAAAGATTGTCCCATTAGTCCATGGATTCTTGTTCTATGAATTTTAAGACCCTTTTCATTTTTAAAGTTCCTGTTGCACCCTTCACATTGAAAAACTAATTTATCTTCATAAATTTTATTTTGACATTTCTTGACATTTCCGAATTTTTGGTCAAGATTTATATTAACGTTCGAAGGACCTGCGTCGGTTAAATCTTTATCACTAATTTTCCAGTGGGTAGTTCGTAAACGAAATCTTGAGTCTTGAGGATATTTAAATTCAAAAAAACTATCATTTTCGTCAAGAGAAATATTAGATGATGTTGACATAGGCATGGCATACTTTTTTTTTATTTCCATATACTATTTTTTCTTCAAACCTTCATAACAAATTATTTAAGACATGTTAAGAAACCAGGTAGGAAGTTCAAATGATTTAGCTACATTTAGTTTACTTTACTGCCGCTCATCAGCGGAGATAATAACTTCACGGACGCCCTCAGCGGAGATATACCTAATAGTATATTATGTTATGAGGAGCAAAAATGAAGTTTTATGTGTTGCGGCTGGTAGATTGGCTGCCGAACGCAGTGAGGCAGACAAACCAGCCAAAGCCAAAGTTCTTCTTATTTATTAAATGAAATAAACGTGTATCATGCGCTATTTTTTATTATACCTGCACTACAATCTGAAAATTATAACAAAAAAAGTAAATTGAAATACCTTTTGCGAAGTAATCTGTGTCATTAATCGTTGATATAGAAACGGTCAATTGTTGTTTTTCGTTGCTATCATAAATTGTGTATAAATGCCTATTTATCATGGTTCAAAATGTAGGTGAATTTGTTGTTACCTAAGCAACCCTTAAAGCTTTAGTGTTTTAAAGGCCCTTTTTCGCACGCATTTTAGTGTCAAAAACAGGGATTATGATTCAGGTATAATAAAAAACTATTTATAAAGATATTAAATTTGACCCCCATCCCATTTAAAAAAATCAAATTAACCTTGTAACTTCAAAATAAACGATGTTAGAAAACTGAAAAAAAAATTCAGATGATAGAATTTAAACATTTCTAACTATGTGCCAAATTTCAACGAGTTCTGCTAAACCATTCTGAAAATATTTATCTGTGTTCATACTTTTTATCGACCTGTATGTATAGTCTTTCTAACTAACTCAGGTTGAGCCAGCAATAAAAATAAACTGCGCATTACCGCAAGTGCCACCTCCTCTTAGCTTTACAATGAAGATGAATTTATGGTTTAAATGACAGATGTTTTTCTTGCTCTTTCTCGATGGTTTCCAGGTACACCGGGCCCAACAGGCCAGGCTTTTTTTCGATATAAATCCATCTTTATTTAAAAGTTAAGAGGATGGTGGCACTTGCGGTAATGAGGGTACGCAGTTTATTTTTATTGCTGGCTCAACGTGAGTTAGAAAGACTATATCTACATTCTATAGCCGAAAACATTGTACTAAAAAAAAGATCCAAAACATTCATTCCCTTTTCAAAGTTGTACCGAATCCGACGACGATGACCATTGTCGGTCATAAATCTACCCTAATTTATTTTATGATATCCAACCCATCTGGGACTTTTCTCTTGCTGACGCGTTGTTGTCGATTTCCGTAGCAACTTATTTATATAATTTATAATTTGTTTTAAAAGCACGATCGGCCGGGCGCCCCTAGGCAATTGCCTATGATACCTAGTGGTAAAACCAGCACTGACTGTCCCCTAAAAGAATCCCCTTTTTCTGATTCTTCTGTAAAAGAAGTTTTCTTTCTAAAGTCGACTCAAGTTGCAAAAAACCACTTTGCCTTTGCAACAGCACTTTTATGGCATTAGTCATTTGAAATTACTTTAAAACTGTACTTATATGCAAAATATTCAATCCAAACTATCATTTTCTGGTCTTTTTGTGCCTTTATTTTGTTCAAAAATATCGAAAAAATGCTGTTGCAAATGACAAATGGTTTTTTGCAACTTGAGTCAACTATACAGTCGACTCAAGTTGTAAAAAACCACTTGTCATTTGCAACAGCATTTTTTCAATATTTTTGAACCAAATAAAGGCACAAAGGGACCTGAAAATCATAGTTTGGATTGAATATTTTCCATATAAGTACCGTTTCAAAGTAATTTCAAACGACTAATGCCATAAAACTGCTGTTGCAAATCCAAATTGGTTTTTTGCAACTTGAGTCAACTTTATGTATCAATAGCTGCTTTCCAGGTATCTACGCGAGTAGTTCCGAACTACTCCAGGAGTACAAGTGTTCCATGTAATTTGTGGAACTACTCCAGAACTACTCCGTTATACCCTTCCCCTGCCCCCTGAAGTACCTACCTAAATTTTGGTACTCGGAGTTTTTTTGTGGTGGGGATGTTAAGAAATGTCAAATATACGGCGGGAATCGGACTCAGATGACACTAATGACAGTGTACAGTAGCTGCTTTCCATTCGGTCAAAAGAAGTAAAAGAACCGTTCGGAGCTGCTCCTGAGCTTGAAACCCCACGTTCCATTTGCTAGAAACGGTGGGCATCACGCTCATTGGTTTTACCGTTCCCTTTCCCCTCAAGGACCACCTTTCGTGCAGGGGCGTGTGGCCCAAACGTACATTTTAACCATGGGCATTTCAACTCAAAGTTCGCACATTTTAACGGTTCCCTTCATAACTGCTCTCGAGCAGCTCCGAGAAGTACGAGGCTTCAAGCACCAGGGGCGTAAGGATATTGAATGGAAAGCAGCTAGTGCAGGAGTAAATTCAGCGTTCCAAGCGGCACAAACCAATGAACAGTTCGGCGTAGAACTGGTCGGAGTAAATTACTCCCACTTGGAAAGCAGCTAATGTATCATGGCTTGCACCTACAACCTACAACTTTATTGTGGAGTTGATGTAACAATGGTTACTAATGAAGTGAACAAATTCGGATACATTTTCCCTATTCATAGGCGTTGAAAATACAAGGATATAGGGTAATTTCGATCCTTTTGATTTCACCTCCAAAAGTCATTTACGCAGAATTAATTTGTGTCAAGGATTCTCCACATTTTTTTTCCAAACTTATTTCAGAATCATTCTGTATATATTGGGTATGCAGCACAAAGCCAGTAGATACATATAAAGTACCGACACGGGTGACAGGGGTGACAGCTTCGGATGACAGCACCACTAACGATTAGAATTCCGCTCGAGGCGCTACAATCGCGAATTTATCACATTGACGCTCGAAATTTAAAAAGTTCATTTGAAAATTATTCAGCAATAATGCCGTCTTGTTGTGCCTTTAATTGCAAAAGCTTTTCTGGAGTAAGCATTTACCGGATAAAAGCCGATATAAGGCTTGGATTCTAAATATTGGACGAAGAAAATTATCTGAAAACGTTCGACTTTGCGAAGTTAGTATTTTCATACAAGAGCATTCATATCTTTAAATTTCGTACATACATAGTTTAATAAATTTCGTCTATTTTTAGAAACATTTTACCTCTGATCAGTTTGAAGGGAGATCTGACAAAAAGGTGCTGAGATGGAATGCGATTCCAACATATGTATTTTTTTAATATGTGAATCTGTCTTTTTCAATCATCGTTCCGTTTTGCAACAAAAAGACATTAAAATACTCCGCGAAAATCAAAGGCAAAATTTAAAAATAGCTTAAGTAGCGACATCTGTTGTCGGACCCATCGCTACTGGTGCTGTCAGTGGGCCGTATGATTTCCCATTCGTTAGGCCTTTCATTAGCTAAATAATTAATTAGACAAAGTGAGAGTATATGCCAAGCACTATGTTAGACAGAGACAAAACAATTTAACGACGTTCTTTAACTTTAATGAAAGGGAAATCATACGGACCAGTGTCACTAAATGTCACCCGTGTCGGTACTTTATATTATCTACTGGCTTTGATGCAGCACAGAACACAGCGCCAGAGAGCAGAGAATAGTGAGAGTACAGTCTTACTACTCTTACTTACTATGGTTTAATTGTAGTCGTTTAGGTTAGGTGTTTTATTTAAGAATTTGAAAAGATGTCATTGCTGAAAACGTTTAAATTAAATTCAATAATACTCTCCACACCGAAGATACTTACACCAAATTTATTTACAAGGAATTATAATGATATACCATTTGAAGATGTTCCAGAAGTGTCGCCAGCTTTAATTAAAAAAACTTTAAACAATCAAAAAGTTAGTTTTGAGGAAGGTTTTACCAGTTTTATAATTGCCTGTCCTTTATGCAGTGGAAATGCAATCAAAAACACCAAAGGAAATTTGCAAAATGTTTATATAAACAAAACTACAGGTTGGCTTAGATAGGTATTTTTTTTTAAATCATTATATAAATATTTTAAGGGATGTTTATGTGTGCATCTTGTAAATATACTGGAGAATGGAATTTTCTGGACTATTATTTAAATGCTAAGAAAAGAAAAAATAAAAAAATGGAAGATTTTGAGAAGGTTCACAATAACCAAGAGAAATTAACAGAATCTCTAAAACAAATCAGGGACAACACTGAAGTATTAATAAATAGTGATAAGTTTGAAACTGTATTAAATAAGTTTAAGTTTCCAGTAAGTTATTACAATATTTGCAGCCTGTAAATTTGTTTAATTTTTTATTTTGCAGAAAATCTCAATTCATTCTCTTAAGAATATAGATATAAGAGTTGATAAGTCGTTACAGAATCTCTTTTTACCACTTGAAAATGTTGAATCTGAAATAGTAGGTTACAGAAAAATAGATTCCCAAACTGGTAATGATGTAGTTATTCCTCATACATTGTATGGTGGTTTGTTAATTGGAAAGGCTTTAAAAAATAGAGACACAGCAATTTTAGTACCAAACATATCAGACTTTTTAATTCTTTTAAATAGTAAAATTACACAAAATGTTGTTTGTTTGCCAAATGGTGTAAATAATTTATCTCAATATGTATTACCTACTTTGGAAAGGTTTAAAAAGTTAGTTCTTTGGTTTGGCAATGATATAAAGTCATGGGATTCGGCAAGACATTTTGCAAAAAAATTAGGGGAAAAACGCTGCAATTTTATTAGGTGATCTTTAATACTTATTCAGTATTATGGATTTATTATCTGTGGTTACTTTAGGCCCAATGAGAAGCAGCTATTGCCACATCTTGTTGAAAATGAAGATTTTAAGTCTATTATCAATTCTGCTCAACCAGTATGGCATAAGTCCATAACAAGTTTTGCTAGTTTAAGGCAAGATGTGTTTTCAGATTTACAAAACATTGACAAGGTATGTCGTCACAGTCTTGTAATGTCTAACTTAGCATTTTAACTGTAGGTTCAAGGTGTGAAGTGGAAGCGATTTCCTACTTTGAATAAAATTTTAAAAGGTCACCGTAGAGGAGAATTGACTGTGATAACTGGACCAACAGGATGCGGTAAAACGACGTTTATAAGTGAATATTCCTTAGATTTGGCAACTCAAGGTGTATGTGTGAATTTTGTAAATTTATTATTTGAACCAACATTGTTTTTCCACTAGGTTAATACTTTGTGGGGCAGTTTTGAAATAAGAAATGTCCGATTAGCAAGAACGATGTTGCAACAATATGCTGGTCTACCTCTTGATGAAAATTTAAGTTTGTTTGACATGTGGGCTGATAAATTTGAAAAATTACCAATATATTTTATGACGTTTCATGGACAGCAAACCATTAAGATAGTAATGGATGCAGTAGAACATGCTACTTATGTTCATGATATATCTCATGTAATTATCGATAACGTTCAATTTATGATGGGAATAACCGAAGACAATAGGCATATTGATCGATTTTGGATGCAAGATGTTATAATTGCAGCTTTTAGAAATTTTGCTACAAGAAAGAATTGTCACGTGACTTTGGTAATTCATCCAAGAAAAGAGCGAGAAGATGAAGATTTAACGACGAGTTCCATATTTGGAGGAGCTAAAGCTTCACAGGAGGCAGATAATGTACTCATTATTCAAGATAAGAGGCTCGTATCTGTGAGGGGGAAGAAATATCTTCAAGTATATTGATAAGATACATTTTATACGCCGAGATTTTACTTTGAAATTTGTAGGTCTGCAAAAATCGTTACAGCGGCGATTTAGGGGTGATGCCTTTAGATTTTGACAAGGCGAGTTTAAGTTACGCTGTGAAAAAGAGGAAGGAGGACAAGAAAGATAAAGATTTAACAGATGTACCTTTAAGTTAAGTCCAAAAATTTGCTTACGACCTCACGATTAAAACGATATTTTTGTTATGGTAATTGGAATAAAAGGAATTTTGTAGTATGTACTTGATTTACTTTGAATTTCCCGCCCAAGTGTACGGAAAATGGCAACGTTTCAATCAGCTGAACTCTAGTTAAATTTGAAAAGTGTGGTTGGAAATTTTGTTTAATGTAAAATTTTCATAAGTTTTACGTTCTCCGATGATTTTCCGTTAAGATACTGGCAAGATGGTGCCGAAGTTTGTTTCATTTTGTGTTATATTGTGTTTCGGAAGTGCGGTTTTGTCCGAGTGGAAAAAACCAACTGTATTTATTGCCATTTTAGCAAGAAATAAGGCCCACACGTTACCATATTTTTTAGCAACGTTAGAAAATCTCGACTATCCGAAAGATCGGATTTCTTTGTGGTAAGCGGAACAGTTGTTTATGTTTACACCGGCTCAGGTGTTCTTTCATCGCACCCATTGGTTGTCAGCGGCGCCAAGTTTAAAAATCCCTTTTCTAGGATTAGAAGTGACCACAATACCGACAGAACGATAGAACTTCTAGAAAAATGGATTGCCCAAGTTAAAGATCAGTATCATATGATTAGCACGGAATTTGTTAAGGACCAAGAACTTTATCCAGATGAACGCGGTCCAGCCCACTGGACTAAAGAAAGATTTGATCATGTAATAAGTTTGAGAGAGTCTGCATTAAACTTTGCAAGGAAAATTTGGGCAGATTATTTTTTGGTATGTGAATTCTTTGATTAATTTTTCTAATTATTTATCAAACCATCTTTAATATTGCGGCCTAGATTTTTTTTTCAATTATGTAAGATGCAAATTACTCCGTGTGCTATAATTTTTTAAACTTTGCACTAATAATTTCTGTAAGTATGTTGTTCGTCATAAAGTTTGAAACGTCTTTTTGATTGTACTCAAGAGGAAAAGGTTCTGCACAATTTAACATTTTCACAAATCATTAAAGAAATGAGGTTCAAGCGTCAGGGATGAATAAGAATTAATCCGGCCTCGCTTGTTAATATTCCTGAAAGCGTAAATGTCAAGACTTCGTTTGTTTTCAGACGGTGGACTGCGATGTTTTTTTAACGAATCCAAATACCCTGAATTTCTTGATATCGAAAAATTACACAATAGTAGCCCCAATGTTAAAATCCGACGGACTGTACTCGAATTTTTGGCACGGAATGACTGACGACTACTATTACTTGAGAACTGATGACTACAAACCTGTACTAAACAGAGAAAGAATCGGTTGTTTTAACGTACCGATGGTGCATTCTTGCGTCCTGGTAGATCTCAGAAGACACGTGTCAGATCGTCTAACTTATTACCCTGAAAATGTATCTAATTTCGACGGACCTGTGGATGATATAATTACATTTGCAATAGCCGCTAATCGGAGTGGAGTTTCGTTGAATTTATGTAATGAGGAGCAATTTGGTTTTGTTATGGTCCCGCTGGAACAGGACGATAAATTATCGCTTGATTATGAACAAATGAGAAACATTAAGCTGGAAGTTTTAACGGACGAAAAACCACTACTCCCTACTAAATCTCTCGAACAATATACGTCTCTTCCTGAAAAGGATCAATTAGGATTCGATAAAATTTTTATGATCAATTTAGTGCGACGCCCGGAGAGAAGAAAACGTATGAAAATGTGTTTCGATGAGCTTGGACTTCTTGTCACGATTGTTGATGCAGTGGACGGAAAGTAAGATATTTGTTTTTACCACATTTTCCTCAAAGTTTGCTGGGCATGTTGATATGTTTCGTAGATACTGGAACCTTTTTTATTTCACATTTTTTATGCTGTTATTTTATCTGTTCAAGAGTGGGTTGTTTTTATGCAAATTTCAAATGGTAAAGCGGTGAATGAATTGTCGGATCTTGAAAGGTTTCCTTTTATGCGGTAATGTGAAACGACGAGGAACTTTTAAAATTTCACTTTTATGTGTTCGGCTTATCTTTAGAGCTTAATTAAATGGAAGAGATTTTGTATTAGTGGTAATAGTCAGGATTTATAGAGCTCATACTAAAATTTCCAATTTTGGTAATTGGTCTAAGAAGGTGAATAACTGCTTTGCTTTTTGAAAATAACGAACCATTTATTTGTTTACATTGTTGTTATATTTCAAGAACGAAACCATTAAAATTATTTTCAAAATAAATTTATTCCAAGGCGTAACATCATACGATGTGTTTTAGAATAATTAGAAATACCCTACAACACTTTGGCTGCTATCCACAATTTCGATACCAAAATATTTGAGTAATTCTCCTATTGATTTGAACCCAACCAGTAATTCCTTTTTTGTTTGTCCAGATAAATCGACACTTTTGGAGCAAACAGTGATGATGTTTTTAAATATGTAACTACTCAAACGCACAAACAACAGATTTTTTTTTTAATCCAACGGCAAGAAAGCAATTCAGTATCGTTACACCAAATACGCAGAATACCTTATTTTAATAAGAAATAAAATTCTTTAAATTGTTCTATTTATCTGTTTCTACACAGTAAATGATGAACCCGTCCTGCTGTTTACATCTAATTCGTCGTGTCGCTGTTAACATTTTAGTGATGCGCTTTAAATTTTAAATTTTGTAAGCTTTGCGAAATGAGAGTGTTGGTTCGTGTTTCGTAACCGTCAATATTGTGTTAATCAAAAGCATTCCAAAATTGACGTAACTTAAAATTCATTTTGTAGCCAATTTGTTATCTCACATTTCAGATTGGGAGTAAATCAATGAAAATGTTGGTAGATTCTAGTAATTACGTAACGTTATAGATAGGAATTTGATAAGGCACATCGGAACGGGAGTATTAAAATTAATATTGTGACTACGTCTCAAATTACTCAAACGTGTTACATACGCTGTGGGTTCATGGTTTTACATATTGCAGCGTATTTGAAAGTACGGATAAAATTAACAAGTTGCTCTGGTCTTGTGGCTAGTGGCTAATAATATGCCGGCAATATTTGAAAGTATAAAAAATATCTACTTATTATGCCTAATGTTTACGTAGAGAATATTATATGGAATTCGATTTTTTTAATCGACAAATTCTTAAGATTTAGTTTCACACTTTTTTGTTTATACAGGATGTCCCAAAAGAACCGCCTCTCCTTAAAGGTACGTCATTTAGGAATGTGATAGTGCTGGAAATTTTTTTAAAAAATCCTGACTCCATTTAGGAAATATACGCAATTTAAAAATATAGAAAAGGCAATGCTGTAACCTGAGAATTACCTCTACCTAGAAATACGTAATAGCATTGTATTATTGAATACCTAGGCAAAAATTATTTTATTAAAATAAATGTTCAAAATTTTGCCCATTTGCGTCTAAACATGCGTTGGCTTTTTTAACGATGTTGCCGTGAACGCGCTCAAGCATTTCAGGACTTCAGGAGTCACCGTAGAAGTAGATATTGAATTTTTTAAATTATTTTTTCTACTTTGCGTTCGTACTGATTATATTACGATACTGTTTTACGTATCGTAATAGGAAAAGGCGTGATATAATAATAATACTAAAAATAGTGCAATTTAATTTTTTAATTTTGACGGATACTGTGGTGTCGCGGCAGACCGCAGACGTGACCTTGGGTGGAATCCTTCAACTTTAACGGTTTTAAATTTTAAATTATTTTTTTTCATTGAAAAAGTGGCAAAGTAGAAAAAATACTGTATGACATTTCGTTTATAAGGCATTTTATCGCACTTACTCCTTTAGGGCAGTCCTCGCTACGCTCGTCGTGCTCTAAAACCGTGCGTGCGATAAAATGCTTCTCGTATCATAATACACTATTTTAGAATTTGCGTTTATAATACGTCTATAAACGTCAGTCAGTAGGAGTCGTTTATGGCTTTATAAAAATACACTGTACTTTAATGAAATTTTTATCACTATTTCAGTGTATTACACCAAAAAACTTCCACTATTAATGTTCAAACTCTACTTTTTAACATCTGTTGCAGATGTAGTTGTATCCGTTACCTTGAATTACCAATTAATATGAAATTCCCTAGAATTTGAAAATTTATTTTTTTTATTTAAAAATCAAAACAAGGGTGCAAATTCTAAAATAACATAGAAAACTCCCCTACGGGTCGTTTTCTACACCTGGGACTCGTGCGCCAAATCAACCCTTATAAAACTCGTTCTTTAATATACTAATTTCATTACTCCATAACACTTTTAGGTGACACACCTTCAAGGAAAGGCGATACTTTTGGGACACCTGTATAGCGTAATAATTTAAAAAGTAACATTAGCCTATATGGTGTGGAAACTTTAACTGGAATAAATAAAATTCATAGGCGATTTTTGTAAAAAATCCCGAAACAGGTCGATTTTTGTTTTTCCTTGCTCACATTTTGGCGCATATGGTTTTTGCATATCTCCTCCCGGAAGTGTCCAACCACCCCTAACTTTTTTTTTGTCTACAATCGACATATAACGTTAATATTTAGATTGTCACTATGGTTTCGAAGTGACATACTTTTAGGTTCGATTGCCTAAAAGTAATGTCATTTTAGGCAAGAGTGCCTAAAAGAAATGTCATGTAATGCCAAAATTTCAAATTTGTCGCTTGATACGCTGATTTTGATTTCTCTGGTATAAGGCGGTATTCATGGCGGCTTCTGCATAGCAGAAATCACTTCGGAATCACTCATTTTTCCAAATATGTATTGCGGAAAAACTTTCCGATAATTTTTCGCAAATTATTGTTTGTAAACAATAACTCGGCAACAAGACGTCAAGAAAATTTTGACAATGTCACATTTTCCATTTATTATAAAAATTTGATGATTGTAGAAAAAATCATGTATGAAACACATTGCGAAAGAAGTGTTTAGGCACTTGACGTGTTGACAACTCGGCATTCGCCTCGTTGGTCAATTTCACGTCGCGTGCTTAAAAGACTTCCATTTCGCAACTTATTTCATAAATAGCTACATATTTTCAAATGTAAGGGTATGCCAAGTTTGAAAGGCCACTTCGCAAGGAATACAAGGCACTATTTGTTTTCTGAATATTTTCAAAACCCATATGCTAAAAAATGAAAACCAGTTTTATAAGTTGAATTCTATGTATTTAATGCGTAGATTTAATGCAACAAATGTTCAAAATGGCCACCGTTTCTTTTTTGGCAAATTGCAAATCCATAGTAACATGCATCCCTTACGTTTTGTATGTAATATTTCCGGTGTGATTTGCGTAATTTCATGCCTAATACGTTGCTTAAGGTTTCAATACCGTGCAGTTTTAGGCATGAAATTAGGCAAATCACAGCGGAAATGTTACAAAACGTAAGAGATTTTTCGTGTTCGTTTCCTGGGATATATAACCGGGAAAGTGGTATATGTATAACTAAATATATAAACTTTCCCGGTTATATATCTAACTTGACATCTGTCAAAGATAACCTCAAAATTTACAATAAATTAATGTTTTTTAAGACTTTGCCTAAACGAACACGAAAAATGTTATTCAATATTCGTGCGCTGTCAGTTTTCAGGTATTCGGCCTGTTTTGCAGCACTTGGCTGACGCCGCGTGCTTCAAATTTCGGCCTCATACCTGAAAAGTGATCTGACAGCGCTAGTCATATGAAAATAACTATTGAACATTTGTTGCATTAAATAGTATTGAACTTATAAAATTGGTTTTTATTTTTGAGCACATAGGCTTTGAAAATATTCAGCAAACAAGTTGCATTCTTTGCGAAGTGGGCTTTCAACGAGGTGTCACTTGGCATACCCTTTCAAAAAAAAAGTTAGAGGTGGTTACTCATTTCCGGAAGGAGATTGTGCAAAAACCATATGCGCAAAATATGGGCAAGGAAAAACAAAAATTGACCTGTTTCGGGATTTTTTACAAAAATCACATACGTCCAAGTTATAGATTTTATTCGAGTTAAAGTTTCCACACTGTCAATAAACTTTGGACGCTAGTGTCATCGTGTTGTCATACATTCTAAAACGACCTTTATGTATTTATAATTTCAATTTTGATTGTTGTATAGGTACTCATGTCAAAAATGGATTATTCCCTAGGATTTAGGGATATTCGTTACTAGGTTGCCATAAATTTGGTTAGGTTGGAGGCTATGTTGTTTCTGGTGACAAACAAAAGATATCCCAAAAATGTAAGACAGCAAATTAATTGTAACAGTTGCAAATGAATAATTTCTCGCTAAGTGATAGATGATTTTTCGTTTCACAATCAATTTTGGTTACTGGCGGCATATTTATTTGGATTTAATCTCTCAATTCAAAGTAACCAACCTTAGGCATTCAAAATAACTTTTAAAAATTCTAGTTACACACAACATGAAAAACGTTATTTCCCTAAAAGTTCGAATTCTAGGGAGTAATCCATTTTTGACACGAGAGTATCAATTTTGAAAATGTGAATGTCAGATTTACCGACAAAACATTCAAGAAGTTTTTAAAAGTCAGCAAAATGGAATAGAACGAGGTTTTAATTAATAAAAAATTTAAAATAAATAAATAAAAATTAAAATCTTAATATTTTATCATTTGACAATTGTGACAATTTCAATAAAGCATGATTATTTAGACTATGTAATTTTTTTTTATGTGACAGAACAATGATGTTCAAAATGTAATGATCGTAATATAGTTGTACGTTGAGATATCTTTCTTTAAAAACTTGCTTATTACCTAGGTAGTCAGAAAGAATATAAAGTCGAATATATATAATTACATTCGTCACATTTTAATTTTTATTACCAAGACATATTAATTCTGTAAAGTATGTTGAAAATGTTATGGATATTCAGCTAATTCCTACTCATTAGTTACAATCTTACATTTTCTTATTCAATACGGACTATTCCGGACACGGAATCTTGGCCAGAACTGACATTTAACTGACAAATATGTGTGAACCGGTCCTTATTGAATATAACCCAACTTTTGACTCAATAATGCCATTTCCTTGCTTTTTTGACGTCACAAGGAAAACTTCAAAGTGATTTTTAATAATTGTCATTTATTAATGACACTAATGTCTAAAAAATGTTGGCCAAGATTCCGTGTTCGGAATAGTACGTACAGTCGATGGACAAATAAAACTGGGACAAAAATGACAATCACATAAGTCAAAATTTACAAATTTGCATCGTTTAATTACAGCTTTATCATAAATAGGTTAGCTTTGGTATGACATATTATATAGACACTGAGAAATAGATTGACAATTCAATAGTCTGATTTACATAGATTAAATTGTGTCCCAGTTTTATTTGTCCATCGACCGTACCTAATAGACGGAATCGTGATTTTTACCATTGCCCTACTACATACTCAGCGTTTGACTATTTTTTTTTAATGTAAATAAAGGGTGATTCAAAATGATTGTGGATAAGTATGGCAACTATGTACGAAAGTTTATGTGGCATTTCTTTGACAGTTCATAGTCGTGCGATTTTGAAAATTGTCAAATCAATGTGCTATGGTGTAAAAAAATCAAATGCACGCTTATGACATGTCATACAAATGTCAACTCTTACCCCACCTACACAGTGTGCCACATAAATTTTCGTACGTAGTTGCCATACTTGTCCACAATCATTTTGAATCACCCAATATGTGTATAGGTATTTCTATGAAAAATACTAAACTATCAACTAAAAACGGTCGCATCTTCAAAAAATTACTCTCTTTTAAATCTCAAATAAGTATGTATATTTTCAAAGTATGTACTATTGCGGCCAAAAAATTTCGTCCGTCACTTTCAAGGCCCTGACATGAAGTGTAAACTACCCTTAAGCACCAATAACCTCGCTTTGTTATCGTTAGTCATTTTGACAGTCTGTCATTCAGTCCATCAGTTCAAATTTTGTGAATACAAAGGACAAGTTCCACTCTTACACAATTACCACACGACCGCTAGTCGCTCGTGGCACTAGAGACTAGAGGCAGACTTGCGGCTATTTTTGGATTAAAGTACCAAACAGAGAACCGTGGAAATTACACGAGTATGTCGTAGTTTTTAAAAAATCAAACGAAAAACATTAAGGCAAAGACAAGGAAATGAAACGTTTATTTTTGTTTAAGTACTTAGCTAAATCAAAAGATAAAATGAATGAAGTTTAAAATCAATACTTGGTCATTGCTCCATTGGCGTCAATAACTCGTCTTACACGACGCGAGATGGAGAGGCATAAATCTCTGTGATAATTCCTATGTAATGATTGCCATGCATTAGTAATCGCAGTTAAAAGTTCTGCCCTATTCCGAATTACTTGTCGTTGTTGCAAATTACGAACCAAAAATCTGCACTGCGACTTGGCCAATCAAGAACGTTTATGCTACCATTCTGCTACCCTATGTGCTGAATGCATTGAACAATTGTCTTGTTGAAATATGAAGTTAAAATTCGGAAAAATTCTTGAAACTAAAGGCATCATCACGTCTTCGAGAATCCTAACATAAACATCACTGTTGAGCCGATCTTCTAGAGAAAACACCCAGGCCTATCTACTAAAATCCATGTCCATATGTTTGCCGAAAATCGACCGCTCCTTTCCGTTGTATTTGCTTGTATTTACCCCTTCAACAGCCGTCATAAAAGGGCTATTGCGTAATCTATTGAGAAGCATATTATCTTCTTCTGCAGTAAATATGCTAGGCCTCCCTGAGCCTTGGCGTCTTTCAATAGTTCCATTCCATTTTGTCTCCATTTCTGAAGAATGGACGAAATTGTACTTTTAGGTATACGAAGGTCCATCGAAATCTGAGCTTGGGACATTCCTCTTTGTGCAAGAGTTACTATTTTGATTTTATTAAAATTTGATACCGATGGCATTTTGCTTGACTTTCAAAAGTGACAAGTAAAAACATCAATCATAATGACAATAAGGAATGGACTACACCGATTTTTTTGAAATGACGGAAAAATGACGGCCGAAATTTTTTGTCCGCCATAGTACATAGTTCCGTAAATCCTTTAAGTTCATGCTTAGTTCAAAATCAAAGTAAAAAATTAATAAAAGACGAACAAACAGATCTCTAAACAAGAAAATACATTTATTTGTGTAACATTTATACTGTCAATAACATTTAATATTATATTAATTAACAGACGTTTAAAGCAAGGAGTATTCTATCGATCATCGGATTCTGTCATGCATGTTGCGGCTGAGATATGACTTTATAGAACCAATCTAAACTTTCCCTCTTTAAAAGTTATTTTACGTAAGGACCCAATCACTGTCAGCAGTGTCAGCTCTGCCGATCAAGTGTCATTTAAAAAATGGGTTTACGTTTGCACTGGAGTGGTTTATTCATGAGCTTTAGGTTATTTTGTTTCCATTATTTTGCAAATCTTATAAATTATGCTGGGTGCCAAAATTCGCGGAACAACTCAATGGGCCAATGTCAACTCGTGTTAGAAAATTATGAGGAAAATAATAAATTAATTCTATATCTCTTAGATTTAAAGATATGGGGGCTTTGATCTCATTTATTTTAAATATTAAAAAAGATTTTGACTATTTGTTTTTTACTATAGGTACACTGTTTAACAATTGTGAATTAATTTAATCAGGTTTGCAAGTATTTACTTCATTATTTATGAAATATTTGCAGATTATTGAAATAGATGGAATGTTGCCACATTTAGTGTAACACAAAGGTCTATATTTTCTACAAAAAAGAAGATAGATTTTTTAACATTTTTACCTGTTATTTTAATGACGTACTGCTAAGTTGTTCCACGAATTTTGGGGCACTCTGTATATATTATACAGTGTCCCCCACCAAAAAAAAGACGAGTCCATAGCTCCCTTATTTATCGGAGGATTTTAATTATCTATTTTATACACCAAATTAAATGGTTGTGAATAGGCTACAAAATGGCCTGTTAAATTCACGTAAAGCCCAAAGGGCTTCAAGGTTAAATTGTCAAAAAATTTTATTCAAATGCGAACAAATAATACTTTTATTTTGAAAACAACAATAATGTGTCACAAGTATAACGTCAAATAAAAATAATATAAAAATAACACTACTTTTTGAAACAAATGACGAGGACCAAGCTATCAAAATGCATTTCGTTACAATGTAATAACTAATAACCACATTAAGTTAGCTGGAAAAGTAAATGACAAATGTGGGATAGCGAATAGTTAGTTTGAGCATAGATGATAGTAGCGTTTGTTTTTTTCCTTTTTTCTGTATTTTTGGTATGTAAGTGTATACTTGTGATAAAGAGTGTTTTTTTAAATTTGGCGTCGAAGTAGGCGTTGGAGAGTCGATTTAGATCGCACCACTCGTGTAAAAGCGTAAGATTTAAACAGCTGATCGGTGATCCGTAACCTGTATAGTCCGTTCACAATCGACAGTTCAACGCCTACTTCGATGCCAAATTTAAAAAAACACCCGTTACATTGTTGTTTTCAGAATAAAAGTCAATCAGAATTACAAAAAAAATATGTTCGCATTTGAAAAAAAATATTTTGACAGTCAAGCCTTTGGGGCTATACGTAAATTTATTAGACCCTTTGATAGCTTATCCACAACCATTTAATTTGTTGTATAAAGAATTAAAATCCTCCAATAACTAAGGGAGTTATGGACTCGTTTTCTTTTTAGGGGACACCTGTATATGTTTATAAAGGCAAGAATTTTGCTTGACAGCTTTCTTAAAAACTTCAAAATTATTTATATTAAAAACACATATTTAGACAAAATTTATTACTTACAAAGTGACTGATAAAATTACATAATTATATTAAAATAATTGACATTATGGATTGACGATGAAAACACAAGAGTGAATAAAATATTGAGTATTCTGTTTTGCTTTGTCATTCTTCACCTTGTGGAATGATAAACCGAGCAAAGTTTGTTGGTTCTTGTTTAATTAGCAAAATTTCTTGAAAGTTGAGGTGATAATTTTCAATGAAAAATATGCCTATTATACGTACATACAGATATGTGACAGGTACACGTAATATTTGTTGGAATTACATACAAATCAAATTTGAGCACACGATATTACAGATAAGTTGTATACTTAATGGTGCTGTCGAAACGTTACAATTGTGTTGCGTTTTTGAAAGTTATCTTGTCATTGTTTGTAAAAGAATCTTTAAGCCAAAGCCAGCTTCAGTGTTTTTCGGTACATCATGAAAAATCACAACCTTTATTGGGGACACGTAATGATGAAAAAATATCATTGTTAAATGGGCAACATTCAATTCATCTTGAATCCACACTTTTTTGCGCCGCCCCGCGTTCTACTCCTCCATTCAGATGTTTTTTCAATTGCTTCGTCGAAATACGCCATTTAAATCTTTACAGAAGCGTATTGACCAATTCTGCTCGGCCGATGCTAACATGGCTCGTGTGTCCACCGTTATTTATTGATGTCGTCATTTGGGTGCGTAATGAACTGCTGTATGCATTTGGCGACCGCCGCGGCGCCAGAGTATAATTGTGACTGTCAGGTCTGGACGGACAAAAAAATCTCAGCAGCGTCGACTGCATCCGTTTAGTTCCTTCCTGAAACAAAAAAGTAGCATTTAATTTGTCGCGTAAAGCAACGACAGTTTGCGATTATCGGTTTTATTCTAGTCGGTCGACTGTAACTCCACCGATTGTAACTGCGATTAAAGTTATTTGCACGAGACTAGTAAACCGGAAATAATTGATTGAAGTTGAAAACTAGGATTTGTTAAGTGAGACAAAAGTGATCATTTTCCATTGCAACAAATCGTTTAAAAATAATTGTCGATAACGAATTTTTCAAATTCCGGAAGGTCGGAGCGGCACGATATCGATTGGGACATCAAATCAAACAGGGACGTCGGAAAACTAGCAAATTAACGCCCCAGGGTACCACTAAATAATACATTAATGCCAGTAAAGTAACGTGTAAACCTCTTTTTAAGCCTAATTCGTTTCCGATTTATTGCGAATACCACCACAATGTGGAACATCCCGCTTTATTGGGATTTTCAAATAATTGCTTACGTGGTGTTCATAAAAGACGCGTTTATATTCTTTTTCTTTATTGTGTGTCGTAACATAAAATTACGACAGACGTCAATTTCTAATCTTTGGATGGAGGAAATGTTTCATTTTTCAGCTTTGACACCAATTTGTTGAAAGCTGTAGGTATTCAACTCTGTCGCAAATTACCCAAATTAAAGATCAGCAAGGAAAGTATCGTGTGTAGCCATATAAAAAAGTTTCACATTCACAACGATATAATTGATCCAATCAAGTCTTAAAGTTGCTTTGAACATTGAAAAACTCGCCTTGTGAAAAAACAACTTTACCAATAGGAGATAGAATGCTGTACGAACAAACGGTTTTTTGCTTGTACATTAAATTTCGTATTTGAAATAAAATATTATTAATTTAATTGGTGGTGAAAATTCGCGCAACGCTGATTTTTTACAAATCATGAACGAGTTGGGCCAGAAAAATCTAACTCGAATTCAGATGTGCGCAAAAGAGGACAACGAGGGGATTATGCGATTGACCGTTGGAAGTACATTCTTTGATAAAGCGTGATTATTTTACTTGACCCGCATTAGATTCTTAATCAAAAAGGATTTGGATAACATTTGGAGATTATGGTTCATGCTGGCAGTGAAATAAAAAATCTCGGAGGAATAGTGTTTTTCGCTAATTTGTTGGAAAAAAGGTGTAGGTATAGGTAAGATAAAATGTCGAACAGGAAAGATCACCAGAAATTTAATAAAATCCAAGAACTAGAAGAGTTTGAACGTTTCTTGTTACTCCCGTTGTGTTTATTTTTCTTTAGAGATGGAATTAAAAAAAAACTAAAATAGGTGCCTCATTTTCGTTTGGAAAAAAGCAAAAATCTCAAAATGGCAATGGATTTAGAATAATCATATTAAAAAAAATGTGTTAATATCAAAATACTTACTCTTATTTTTAACTAAATAATGTTTTTTTTTTCACCAGATAACTGTTAATTGAACCGTGGTAATTATCTTCAGAGAGAATGTTAACCGTTAATAATAAAAAAAATATTTTTGTTGGTGATAGTAAGTGCAAACATCACGCTTTATTTAACAAATGATTAACGAATTAAGTACGATGTATTAACCAGAAAATGCTGTGTAGTTTTCCATTTTATATTTATTAATACTTCAACTGCCATTGTTATCATTTGTTGTATAGTACTGTCCTTGGAAATATATTTGAGTTTGTGTAACATATACCGGGTGTCTTTTAATGATTGATTTTTGGTAGGTACAGTCGTTGACCAAAATAAAATAAGACAAAGTGTTACCTTAGACAGTTTCACAATTCAAAAATTTGTGTAGTGTAACTGAGGCGTATGTGTCTCAGATTACAACTTGATTTGATTTGACGATTGATTTACAAAAAGTTAGGTTGTGTTTTTTCACTTGTCATCTCGTCACTGTCACTTTGTTCAATTGAATGATTCTGAGTTTTTGAAATATTGTCGAATGATGACAATTATCAGAATTGTTTTTTTATTTTTGACACTTGTGTTTCCTAAGAGTTGGATTTCGCAAAAATATCGAATTACACAATCGAAATTTACTTTGTCCTATTTTATTTTGGTGAACGACTGTACACTTGACTGTCAAATTCAAATATGACAGTTCAAAAATCAAAATAAATCATTATCACGATTTATTAATTTGTAAAAATCTTAACCTAGAAAGCGAGTTAACAGACAACTCTTTGACAAATGACTAGGTATACCAATAATTAGAGTGCCAACCCATTAAATTTGTCTCAATCATTATTAAAAGTTAGTCGGTAGATACGGCCTTTGAAAATTACGACACATACATCCAAAATTTTGGCATTATAAATCAGTATCGAAATTAATTTTTCTAAACACTCACGAATCAGTGACGTAGAATACAAAAAATATTGCAAAAATAACTCACGAAAATAGCAGAAATTCCCTAGTATATCTAGTAATTTAAACGCTATAGGAATGATAGTTAATATTTTATTGTAGCGTCATCAGAATCTTACCCGCCCCTCTACATCTAAAATCGAGTTCATTTTTGTCCGTCGACTAGATAAAAAAAAGTTTGGTATAATCTGTTTCAAAATCAAAAATCCACCACCTGTTGAATTATCTTGGCAGAAAAAAAGAAAAGAAAAATGAATAAGTTTCATTTTGCTGGGTTGGCCCAACCTCTCGCCAAAATTTAACATTGAACTGTTGAGTTTTTTACGAAGGTAATTAAGTGTGTGTTCTGTGGGTAATACAAAATAATTATTATGTACAAAAACGTGGTAAATAGCTATCATATCATAACTTTTGAGTGATATAATAAAATGAGAATAAAAAACACGATGAATTATAGTATTGCCGTTATAACTTTTTATCTGCTCCGCCCACTAAAATTGACCAATCACAATCAAAGCCAGATTCAATCTGTACAACTTTTCATCACATTTGCCACGTAAA
The DNA here is from genome assembly GCF_963966145.1 of Tenebrio molitor. NCBI lineage: Eukaryota > Metazoa > Arthropoda > Insecta > Coleoptera > Tenebrionidae > Tenebrio > Tenebrio molitor. The sequence goes on along the minus strand of NC_091046.1, from coordinate 36,847,659 downwards.
AAAGATAAGGTTAGAATTTTGCTGTCAAGTCCACAATTATTGTTTTAGGTTCTAAAAAATAAAATGTCATTAAGACAATTCGAATGTCAGAAATTTTTACTGTGTAAATCAGATCGTCTTAACAACCTATTTGATTGGTAACTAAGAAAATGAAATGGGCGGGGCAGATAAAATGTTACGTTGTCCTTAGTATAGGACTTAAACGACCGTCAACAGTTTTCTTTCGTAACCCCACTTTTTTCTGACACTTGCAAACACACTAAAAACAAAAGTTGGCGTTGTTGTCGGTTGTATTTTCGAGGTAAAATGCAGTGTTGGTGGATTTTTGTTTTGAAACAGATTATAGTTACTTTCTATTGATTTTCTGATTTATAAGGTTGAGGGCTTTGATCTTTGTCGCCCCGGACATTCAACCAATTTTTGTACGTTTGAGAACCACTGTATTTATACGGGTGGCCCAACACTTACCATTTTTGTGATTACACATATAATAATTGTCGAAAAAAATTGACGCTTGGCTACGAAGAGACACACATATGGAGCTATTAGCCTGTCCCATTATTTTATTTATTATCAATTGGGTTTCGCGTCAAGACCAGGAGGCGATTAAGTGAAATTAATCAGAGTTCGATTTTTTTTTTTAATCTAAATAGGTTAAAACTAATACAGAAAACAGATATCTGAAAATAAAACAAATTAAAATGCATCACATTGCCGATTATTTGCAATTAATTAAGGTGCCACACAACTGACAGGAATTTATGACGTAGTTACACTAGCGTCTAATCATAAACCAAACCAGAAGTAGGATTTACGACACCCCGTCTCCAAACTGCTGGTATACTAAAAGTGCACTTTACACCATGTGATTTATCACATGATTTATCACACAGAATTCGTATGATATGGCGTTCTGTGTGATTTTGGCCAGTTTAAGTTTACACTATGTGACTTGCTTCCTTGCTTTCTCTGTGACTGAAAATAACAAACGTCAAAACTTTAAGGGTTTGAGGTTAGATTGCTAGTTTTTTGTTACTGTTCCAAACTACTCTTTATTGATTACCATGTCAATCTGCATAATATTGGTTCAAACTGGACAATTACAGAGTAATAAATTACAGTCGTTTTCAACGACATCCGTGCTGTCAGTGTCATTTTTAATATCTTGCTGCAGATTGTACACACAAATTCATAACCAGTATTCAGAGTATAAGAAAATCCTAGTTAAAAAAATGTCAAACAAGAAATTGAGGTTATAATAAAAGAAAATTTATATTTCGTGAAACGTCAACAACAAACGATAAAACTCAATCTTCAATATGGTGTAAAATAGGATTAAACGAAGTCATTCTCGGAATCCGAATCAGACTACATTTTTTATCGGAAATGATAAATAATAATTTGAATTTGTCAATTTGCCGCGTCAAGGTAAATTGCCAAATTAGGAAATTCAAAATTACTAAACTGAAACAGCAAGTGGTGCCAACATACTGTCATACTGACAGCACGGATATCATTGAAAACGACTATAGATTTTTCTAATTTATCAAGAAAAAAAAATCTGTTTATTTGAAAATAATAGGCAGAATATAGCCTAAGGGAATCCGTTTCGGCTCAGGGACGCGAGGGTCGCGGGTTCGATTCCGACCCAGGGCGAAAAAAAAAGAGGCTATATTCTATCTCGTGATTCGGAAGTCACGTTAAGCCATTGGTCCCGGTTTATTGAGTTGGTCATCACGCCCCTCATAGATTTGTAAACCAGTCCTAGACTGTGTAACAACATTTTATAATTAATATTGCTGCGAAGTGTATTTACCTTTCTATAGCCATTTTTCGCCACACTTCACACTTGATATAAGTATAACCTCAAAACTCAAATGTCGGTTAAGCAGATTCATGATATTATCGGCAATCATTCGGAAACTCACATGGAAATAGACACCGTTCTATTCTGAATGATGACCTATGATTTGATATGATTTTCTTTGTGACTGGCGTTATGACTAACTTTGTGTGTTAAAACACATAGTGTAAACACCAAGATTCTTGCTTGTGATAAAATCATGTGATAAATCACATAGTGTAAAGCGCACTTTACTCTTTACTTTGTCAGGGCCGAACTCAACTGTTTTACGCCTAGCAATTTCGGCAAACATTCTGAAGAAATTTTAAAATAAATTATGTAATGAAGTTGAAATGATTCAATATTCAGTTTTCTAAAATATCCATTCTTCATTTAAAGAAAAATCCTTTACGGATGAGAAGTTGCTGCGAATCGTTTCTATAATACAGTAGACAGAATTTTACCAGTAGGTACAGTTAATTTAAAAATTATAGAGTACACCTAATTTTCTACAGTGTGAAATACACTTACATTTTTTGTTAATGATCAATGTCAATTTTGACAAACAAAATGCGTGATCTAACCGAAAATGCGAAAGTGCTCATTCTTTCCAAATTAGAAGAAGGGTGGTGGATCCGGAGGGTATAACATCGCGAAGAGCACCGTGCAGAGGATAAAACAGACACTGCGTTAAAACGATTTATTGGAGGCCATATCATTATATGCTGTCCTATTCAGCCCTACTATAAACGGTCTTGGATTCCAGCTTTCTATAACTTGATATTTGATCGCAATTTTCACGATTACCTAATTTTAATTCATTCATTTTAATTCATAAAGTCGGAAGTGGATCAATCATAAAGGTGAGGAGCTCTGTAACCAGTAGAGAAAAAAAAAAACTTTCAATATTTGGACCAATTTGATATTAAATCGTTATAAAGTTAGCTCCATCACAAAAAATTAATTGAAAAAAGTTGACCGTGCTCAATCATAGAATAGTAATAATTGTAGATTGTGCTTACCGAGTTTCAGAATTTTTGGACAATTAAGTATTAAATGTGTATGTAATCGCAAAAAGGGTAAGTGTTGGGCCACCCGGTATACGTAAGGTACTACGGGGTCATTATAAATGTTTGTAACAACAACTACTGGGCGTAGCGGTGCACCTAAAGCATAGCGCACAACCACCTACGATGGTACAATCATTTATAATGATCCTGTATATCTTTAGAAGGTAGTGTTATTCTGCTCAAAATTAAAAGAGAGGACATATCGATAAATCCCGTGAGTGTGACAAAGATAGAAGAACAATATTTTTAGGGATTTTTGTGACTTGAAATTTTACGTGTCAAACAGATTAACTTATTCTAAGATTACTCCAAATTAAGTGAGATGGAAATATTGGTCGCAACCGTTGTCGTTACCTTTTATAATCGAGAACCTTAGGTATACGGGGTGATCAAGAAAGACTGTGTGAGTTGGCAATACAATTAAAAACATTTTTTTGTTCGACTCTGTCAGAATTTGAGAATTTTCTTTCTCCTGTGTGAACGGATTTTGATAAATTTCACAACTTGTCAAAACGAAACGTCAAGCTAATTTTAAAGATTTTAAGCGATTTGGAACTTTTAAGGGCTCGTCGAACAAGAAAACGTATTCAACTCGTTCGTGTGTAAATTGGGCTCTTTATGGTATGAGTGGACCAGTTTAAAACGCAACTTATACCAGAAAAAGTTAAATAAATTACTATTATGATATTAATTTTTATTACTAACCCTCCTTTATCAAATTTTATTGATGAAATGAAACGTAAAGTAAGATATGTACATATTAACAAAATTAATTACATATTTTATTATAATAACTTTTTATCTGCTCCGCCCACACAAATTAACCAATAAGAATCAAAGCCAGATTCAATCTGTATAATTTTTCATCACATTTGCCACGTAAAAAAGTTAAGGTTAGAATTTTGTTGTCAAGTCTACAATTATGTATTGTTTTAGTTCCTAAAAAAGAAAATGTCATTAAGACAATTAATTTTTACTGTTAAATCAGATCGTCTTAATTAACAATCAATTTGATTGGTAACTAAGAAAATGTAATGGGCGGGGCCGATAAAATGTGATATTAGGCCATAATTTTGAACAATTTTCAAAACAACCTTTGACAATTCAATTTATTATTGACATTGGAAATAATAAAGCAAGGCAATTTTTAATTTGTGACAATACCACGGATTTTTAAAATGACATTGGCTGCCAAAATGTATTGATATTGTAGATATTATTGAGTGATTCAAAATGATTGTGGATAAGTATAGAGAGTTTTCGACTTTTCGCGTTACGTTTTTCAGATAACCGTGTACGCTAACGCCGGTGTTGCTAGGCAATAGCGTAACCGATTCATTATTACAATAAGCGATTACGGTAATTTCTCGCCGAATAGCGTACCGTTTATTTTAACGGAACGTAACGCGAAAACTCTCTTATGGCAACTATGTTCGAAAATTTATATGTCAACTATACGGATGGGGTAGAGTATGACATTTCATAAGCGTGCATTTGATTTTTTTATATCATTGCACATTGATTTGACAATCTTCAAAATTGCGCGACTATGAACTGTCAAAGAAATGTCAACTCTATCTTACCCACAAAAATTTTCGTACATAGTTGCCATACTTATCCACAATCATTTTGAATCACCCAATAGATGCATATAACAATAAGTAAAAATAACTAAAGCAATGCGGTGACAACGATAGAACGAAATTAAAAAAGAAATCCTTATAAAATGTATCACTAAGGAACCTGAGCTAAAGTGCTGTACCTACTACGTTTGTTCATTATGTTTGGTTCATAAACTCCGAATAATGAATCAGTGCAACAGACAACGTTGACGTAATGTTAAGCTATTATTATTCGCCTCGTACATAAATCTACTCGTACAGCGACTAAGCGTAATCGAGTTATGAAGCTGCATTTAGCAGCACTTTGTTTTATTATGAGAGTCGTAGTTGAATTCTCACCTGAATTTCTTTCATTCGAATGCTGTATATGATGGGGTTGGCCAACATTTTCAGTACGATTAGCATGTTCTCGAGTAACCTCATCGACATCACTTCGATCAAATAGTTCTGGTTTAAGCTGTCCAACTCCGATCCGTGTATGTAGCAATCCTCTTTACACATCAGCACGAATATAAGAAGGGCAGGCATCCAGCCTATGAGGCAAGAACCGAGAATGAGTAATGTAGTGTAGATTGCTCGAATGTTTCCTTCCAGTTGTTTTTGTTCTTTATTTGCTTTGCTGCACGGGCAGAGCTTAATAGTCCTCCCGGACCACTTTGTGCTGCCAACTCGTGACAGGTTCTTCCATATGTTTTGTTGTCGTCTCACTATTATTAAAATGTGCATGTAGCAAATGGCCATGAGGAATATGGAGATGATGAAGTAGGCGGAATAGCCCATTCTGAATTTGAAGGTGTCGGTGAAGGTGGTCTTGTTCTGTTCGGTGTCGGTGCCGTTGCCAAAGTTCTCGGTCCAGTAGGTCTCTTCCGCTTGGGACGTGAACAAGAAAATGACGAATACCGTAGGGAATATCCATAACAGTATCGTTACCGCGTTCACTTTCCTGCGAGTCACTATGGAGTTGTAGTGCAGGGGTTTGAGTATCCCTATGTAGTGGTTTAAGCTGAGGGCCAGTAAATGCGTCACGGTGACGAGAATTCCGCTCAGTTTCATCATCTCCATGATGATTTCGAGCCATCTCAAGTTAATTCCGATGGTTGGGAGATACGTGTTTATGAGGAGAGTTACGGCGAATATCGATGAACTCAATGCATCTGCTGCGGCCAAACTTATGCTCATTTTCAGAATTGGCGGCATTGGACGTCGGATCCAGTGCACACTCACAAACACCACTACATTCACGATCATCGCAATTAGGGCCGTTATTACTAATATCGCTATGAAGACGTTCGCTATTACCACGATGTTCAAGTCGTCATCGATCGAGGATGTGAGGTTCCTGTGATGTGAAGTATTTTCGGTCAGAGTCAAGTTGTCCATTGTTGATCAGTCTGAAACGAGAGGAAAACTTTTTTTAATAATCAAGTGCAAACGTCGGTGTCTGAAAAGTTTTAATCTGGTTCAAAATTTAAGGAAAATATCATAAATAAAAAAAGTTCCAGATTTGCTCGGTTTAGAAACGAAGTTTAATCAACTGTCTATACAACACTTCGGTGTTTATTAACGCTTTTGCTTTGCAAACATTAAAGGTTTCTTTGCAACCCCGTTCAAATATACACGCATCATTTACTCAGAAGACAGTGCCATAAAGTAGCTGTTTTCCATTACGTTTAACGTGCACATTTCATTCCTTCGTCTTTATATCGTGGAAGTCCTTCTAGAGGGTTGTTTGAAATATTGAGAAATATTGGCAATTGGTTGCGCGACTCTCTAAAATAAATCTTCTTTCTAGAGCATTGAACACGAGCGTTCTACAGCAAATATCGCCTTTGCCGGAGTATGCAGATCCTTATCACAAAAGGTACGTTTTTTAAAAATTTTATTTAATTATGTAGACTTTGTCATAGTTCAATTGGTATTTTTTAAGTCATTAACAACGAGCACGCATGTACGTTGGTAATATTTTTAACCAAATAAGATCGATTTTCCAGAAATGGCAGTGTAAAAATTGACAGTAAAAATTGACAAACTAAAATTGGAATTTCTGCTAAAGCGCTGTGACCTCATCGCATTTCTAATTTCATGGATGAAGGACATTGCGCAGATAAGACGTCAGATTTTCTTGACTTTTCTATGTGAAAATCCTATTTTGTTAAACTTCAACATTAATAATTAATTTTTTTATTTATAGACCGATGACGCTGGGCGAAATCGGATGCTTTCTCAGTCACTACAATATCTGGAGAGAGGTGAATATCTTGCGAATGAAACTATGCCATTTTAATTTTTACACGTTTCTAGATTGTTCGCAACGGATATGAAACCACTCTTGTTTTAGAAGACGATATTAGATTTGAATCTTTTTTCAGGAGTAAAGTGCTAAACGTAATGACGGAGGTTAAGCGTGTTTCCGGATGGGACTTAGTGTAAGTGTAATTGAGTTTTAAGTGAAAAATACTTTAAAGTTGACAGAACGGATGCGCTTTGCGGTAACGATGCAGTAATAAAAAGTTAATAAAATTTCACCCAGCGATGTACATTGCTCACCAAAAGTTTGGGATAATGAAAACATTTTCTCTCGCATTGAGCTTTTCCAAAAGAACTTCAAATAGGTTGATGTAAACTTTTCATATATTTTAGTTTTTCCACCATTTTCAGTTTCCGGGCAATGACGTCATCGCCGTTCTTTTAAATGGCGGCTTGTGTATGACCTTCGGACTTTTTTTTCTGGAAATTGCACTGCTACCCTGGGTTTTCACCTTTAAAAATCGATAGATCTCAGGAACTTACATTTCGAGAGTCATACATAAGAATTTCATAATGTACACAAATTGCAAAAAATGGTGGGATTGCAATTTAAAAAAACAGCGATGTATTCCACTGTGAGAAATCACTTTTCAGAACTGGTTGAAAGCAAAATTCTTCAGCGCTTGAATTTTTCAGTTTGGATTTGTAGTTTTGTTAAACAAATGACTCCTGAAAATTGGGTCTGCGTTACGATACCGAGTACTGGGAGGTGAACTAATTTGTTTTTACTGAAATTACTGTCGGTTTCAAAGCATAACTGGATTACATTAATGCGTAAATTCAGTGTTTAGTGAAATTATCGGTGGATAAAAATATTCACATAGCAACTTGCGTTTGTTAAACGAATGAAGTACGCAAATTCAATTTTTAGTTTGTTAACACAGTTTCTAGTATTTTGTGCACTTGGTCAATTATTGATTTCAGTTATTTTGGTCGAAAGCGTTTGCAAGAGAATGACGAACCGTGGGTTGATGGATCTAACTTGCTGGTGGAGGCTGGTTATTCTTATTGGACTTTGGGTTACGTTCTCAGTTTGAACGGGGCCAAGAAACTTTTGAAAGCCGAACCTCTCTCTAGACTTGTGCCCGTCGACGAGTATTTACCCATATTATTCGATAAACATCCCCAGACTAGTTGGAAAGGATATTTCCCACAGAGGAATTTGGTTGCGTTGTCAGCTGCTCCGTTATTAGTCTACCCCACACACTACACGGGTGAACAGGGTTACATCAGTGATACAGAGGATTCGATCGTGATTAAGGACAGCACCAGTTCATCTCACGATGATCTTTGATTTAATATGTAAACTTCTTATTTTGTTCTAATGTTCCTATTAACCTAACCTCACGTTTTCCATTACGTGTTGATAGTGCAATCTCACATTTTATGTGCCATTTTGTTAATGCCATAACGACACTTAATTTTTATGATAAGCTGTAAGTCGCTTATAAGTGCCTTATAACATAATATCTTATGCCCAACGTTTTTATAATGTGCAATAAAATAAAAAGTAAAATGTGCTTTTTTATTGTGGGTTTTTCGTTACCTAATTTAATTAGGTAACATATAAAGGCGAGAAAATAACTATAATAAAAACATATCTAATAGAAGGTTTTCTTTTGAACCGTTGTCCGCCACTCGCAATTTATTTTGTACGAGAAAGATTACACATTACGTATGTAGAGTAGATGCATACAACATGGGGAGTGTGACCTATATAATAGATAAAAAGAATAATTTTGAGAAATATTTGTCAACGTTGTGAGTCTAGAACTTTTCGGTGTAGAGAATAAATACAGTAGATTTAACTTGTTAGTACTGTGACAGTTCCAGGAATTAACGTTAAATAACTTACCAAGCGATGTGAATGATGTATTCGAATTTGTTATGGTGATCCTATCTTGACTTGAACTAACTTATGAATTATCATCCATTGACAGGAAGCTATTAATACTAATGTCGATGAGAAATCCTTGTTTGACGTTATAATTTGAGAAATATATTTTATCATTAAAAAAATGGTAATAGCACAGATTAGATTACTTACTTAATTGTACAAAAAAGAAGTGAAAATTACAGATTTGCAAAACTTAACTTTGTTGACGCCTATTTAGAGAGGGTGGTAACCACCCTCATCGCTCACCCCCGACTTGTAAGCAGTCGCTTGAGTCCTAAAATAAACGTCTGCATCTTAAATAGTTGCATTTTATATTACTGGTCCTTCGAAAATAACGCCACAAACTTACTGAAAATGCTAAATCGCTATTGATGTGTGAAAGATTATTTTTGTACTGTGACTGAAAATTAGTCTTCTAAAGATGCGTACGCGAATTGCAGTGCCCAAAAATGGACGAAGTAAAGTGATCAGTCAGTAGAGGTAATCACATTTGCTTCAGCAGATGATCACATTTTTGTATATAGGATCCCGAGATTTTGTAACAGATTAAAGTTGATACAGACACTAGCACTGGTTTAAAACGAACCTCGGTAACGCGTTTAGGTACTACAGATCGCATCGCCCGGAAATTTTTAAATTTAACTATAATATGATGGGTGACATTCGGCTGACATTCAGTCCAATCGGAATTTGGTAGTTTGTAGATCTCGAAATCGTCGAGAAACACATGTCTTCTAGGCCTAGTCCGGCAAAAAGTAAGGATTTTGAGTTTCGGTTGGTTGTTGGCATTATCAGGCACTATCAGGATTCCGTCAAGCGTAAATATCAATTCTGTGTATGGCTCGTTAAAAATGTTTTTCTATTTACAATAACGTACATACAAACTACAAAGAAGCAATATGTAACTAAAATTAATCAATAAAAATTACGTTTTGAACGACTTCCTGAATATGGGCTGGTGTATCCATTATACCAAATGTTTCAGGGACATGTCAAAAAAAAAACAAATTTATTAAATGCCAGGAAACAAGAACGATGTTAATGTTAAGTGTCGGAGTGTCGCCAACACAAAAAAAGTCCCTAATACCAATGATTAAAACAAGTGCTTTAATTTTTATTTAACAAAAATCTGCAGAAGTCGGCACAAAAATGGTTTTGGGAGTAGGTACTCGCATTTGTAAACCTCGGCTATCGCCTCGGCCCGCAAATCTTACTCGCACTCGCAAACGTGCCGTTTCTGGCTTAGTGATACGAATAGAAATAAGTATTAGGTTCGTTTTGGACATGCTAAGAGAAATATTTAATAATATTCTGGTGGGTATTAAAAATATTGGAATTGAAAGTGTAATCTTGAGTTTCCCAATTGTCACCTCTGAAAAGATGCAGCATTGCTCACTTAAAACTAGAAGTTGTGATCATTTCTGAAATTGCCAGTTTTTGTTCGTACCTTCCACGATAAATCCTGAAATAGAAGTCTAAATGTAAAATATTTATATTCGATCGCTAGACTAAATTTGTTAATTTTGTCGGGTTAATTTATTTTTAAAACAATGTATCGAGTGAAAAACATGAAATGGTAGTGTTAAAATTTTGGTTACGGGAAGTTGAATTTTTCAAGTTGTTACGTGGCATATTTGCATACTTCTTGAAATATTATTGCCTGTGTAGTTGTCCATTTTTACTGAAATGTTTTAAAATGCGTTGAATCTAAGAAAAGACAATATTATATTTATTTTTCTATAATTGATTCAAAAAGTTGATATTCACGCGTAGTTATCCATGCGTGAAGTGGGTCATTTTCTTACATGTATTTTTTTCGGCCTCCATCTAGAAACACTGATTTTCCATTCGTCTAAATCGTCTGGAAACTATATAGCATTTCTCTGCCTAGGCAAGAAAATCTAAACAGGAATTTTTAATGAAAGATTTTAGGTTGGCAGTACAAAATGTCAATGTCATGTGAATTCTTGTACAATTTTTTAAGTGTAAAATATTGATGTCGGGTAAATTTGTATCCTTTATCACAAGCTGTACAGTTGATTGCAAAAAAAACGAGAACTGTCAGAATAAAATTGACATATTTTTACGATTATTTCATAGTGTGAAACCTTCTAACGAATTAGAATTATGGTCAAAATTCAATGACATTTTTAAAAATTATTTGATAGGTATTGTCAAGTAGACAAATTGACAAATGGACGAAACCAAGTTTACATTAGAAACATTTTCTTTTCCTGTTTTTTTTTTGCAACCAACTGTACATTGTACTTACCGGGTGATCAAGAAGGACTGTTTAAGTTGGCAATTCAATTAAGAACATTTTTTTATTCGGCTATTTACAACACTGCAACCGGATATGTTTTGTGGGTTTATTTGACAGATTTCTGACGTAGCATTGATAACGACAAAATGGTAGGTAAAAATTAACGACAAAAAGAAATCAAAGTTGGAATTCGGAATAATAATCTAAAAATTAACTAAAGGAAATTCTCGAAGTGCTCCCCATTTTGCTCTAAACATAAATTAACTCTTCTCTCGAACGATTCACCAGCATGTTTAATTTAATTTGAAATGTCAAATTTGACTTGTCACTGATGCGGCTGTCAGTGTGAAGCCGTCAACAACCGGAAGTTACTCCAGGTGTACCATTTAAAAATAAAATTCAGCATTACCAACTTAAACAGTCCGTCTTGATCACCCCGTATATAGCAGCAGAGGCCGAAGGGGTATCAAGCGACGACTTAGTAATAGCAGAGAGGACGACGACGGTTTTGAATATTTGAGGAATTGTTTGATTTTGGTCGTGACTGTCGCTTCTTGGATCCTTTATCTTGCCAATGAAAGAAAAATAAATTCCCTCTCCGTAATTTTTTAACAAAAATCGTTATATTTTGCTTCAATTAAATTGTCGACCGAAAATTGTTTGTGTATTACACGGCTAGAAAAGGTTTTGAAACGGCTGACGCCTCTGCCCCACAAACCGTGCTTGCACTTGTAAAATGGCATTTTCTAGTCTTGTGACACACATAACTCTTTTTGCATTTTTTACCTTTTCTGTTTTCACTTCACGCACTGTTTTTTTATTAGTTACCTAGCAACATGGTGACTGCGTTGATACTGCAGATTTCCTTCAAAATTTTGAATTTTAAAATTTAGTTTTGAAACCAATTATTATAGAAAAAATATTGTTTATATTTCGTGCGTGAAGATGTTTTTTGTGCATTCAAAAGCCTTACTGCCTCGACCTGCGTCTCGGCGTAAAAGACCACTTCACGCACTTAATAAAAAATAACTATTAATATATTGTATTTAATCTAATTAAAATTTTTATGAGCAAATTTATACTTTTTGATGAAAGCGGGTAATGAATATTTGCATTTCAAATACGTACAATCCGGTTTAATTAAATAAGTTTATTCGTATTTTAAGATGGAAATCATCTCAGAATAAAATCACAGAAGCAGTGGCAAAGAAATTATAAAGTGTTCTGATATGTAGGTACAAGCAAGTCAAAAGTGTTTTTTGCAAAAAAATTTTGTGTTTGTTATGATATGAACTTTATTTTTCAATTTGGACAAAATTCGACTAGTAGGTAGAAGCTGTAGAAGTTTGATAGTTGCTGTATCTGTCAAATACATGTTTTATCATTTTTTTTATTTTTTCATAATAATAATTTATTCTTGCTAAAAATTACTTTTTTGCGTAATGAAAGTGGCACTTTTTTACACGCAAAATCGTAGTGAAAGTAGCACCTTTTTACACGAAAAATCGTAGTGAAAGAAGTACTTTTTTGCATCATTTTATTCCATCTCCTTGGAGATGATTGTCAAAGCATACCAATTTTTTTTGTAATTTTTCATAAATCCTTTTAGACCAAATTTCTCAACTTACATCGATATGCAAAAAAATAGTGTGTATAACACGTTATGAAAGTCTCTTTTTTTCACTTATTTGCTTGATTAACTCGGGGTACGCCCTCGTTAATCAATCTGCAAATTCGTAAAAAAAAGCATGACTTTCATAACTAGTTGTACAATTAACTAAACATAACTAGTTTCACATTAATCAAAGTAAATAAAAATTAAAGTTTCATGAATTCATCTACTGAATAAAACGCATTTTGAATCAAGACCTTTTTTATTTTCTTCCTTTTTATTACTGTGTAATTAATTTACAGTGAATTGTTTTTAGTTGAGATTGAATAATTTTGTTGGAAGCAAGAATTTTTTCAAACAAATCCTCTTCCTGTTATTTCCTTGTAACACATTAATCTCTTTTTCCCTAAAAGGAAGTTACACCTGATTGGATTAGTTGTCTAGATGTCTTACCAAAAACTTTTAACAAACGAATTAGAGATTAGAACGGAGATAATGATAAATAATATCGTACAAGCATTATCCATTATCGTTGTCAGTTCAATCCTAGTTTAAAGTGATTCGACTAATCAGAGATCAATGGAATCTTCCTGTGATTTGCGGTTTAGGACACTTTAAAACTACATTCGTAATTGTCCGAACGTAAATAATAGAATGTTTATTTATTTTTAAACCAAAATGGATCCAGTATTTGCTTAATTTATAGATTGTAACCCATCAAATGAATTTAATTAGCCTGAAGGATGTTTTTATATGCAGTATAACCGTCTTTAAGGATCGATGATTTATGATGCGTCAAAGTGAACCAAATAAATATGTAGTGGAGAAATGTACGAAGGGGGTCTCGAAACATAATAGATGACAATTTAAAGAGAAACATACTGAATTAAAAGCACGGATTTGTATTCAAAGTGTTGCAGCGGTTTAAAAAAACTGAAAAAAATCACAGAATCAGTTTTCATCATAAACTTTGTGTGAACCGGTGGAAGGTACAAGTTTATTGAGTTGAATGCAACAATAGGTATAGCATTAGTCGTTGAAAAATTTAATACCGGAGCACAAAATAACAAAAAGCGTCGTCGTATTTTTTTAATTTTTTTCTTGTTATTTTCTAAAAAAATGTTGATGACGTCAAGGTGTGAAAAGAAGAAACGATTGAAAAAAAATGGCAATGATCTGAAAAGTGAGGTACTGTTAAAAAATAAGGCTCATCTCTTCGAGGAATTTAATTTTTTTCTACAGTTCCTATTTTATAGAATTAATTCCAGACTTTATTTCGCACTGTTTTCTAAAACTGTATTAAGTTTTCGGGTCAATAAAAATATCTGCATTTAGTGATTCTCAAGGGCTTTAGCTCTTCCAATCTTCTCTAATGAAAACCGTCTAAAGATGTCTCAAGTAAACTTAGAATTAAATGTAAAATTAAATGTTAAAAACAAAGCAACCTGTTACGTATGATGTCGATATTGAAGTTCTCGAAGGACCGTTTTAGTTTGTTTAAGGTATAAACGTTTGCCAAAGGGCCGTGAATTGAAACGACGTGTTGTTTCGTGAGATGTTTAATGTTATCTGTTCCTTATCTGTTTGTTCTTACAAAAAACTTACTAGCAAAAAAGGAGCTGACCTGCTGCAGGTAGGAACGATACCGGCTAATAAAGTCGATATGAAAAATTTAACATGAGCTCAACCATGCCGCCCCCGTTGAACTATTTAGAATAGTTTAACAAAAATTGAAATTCTATTGTTACATGGTGTAAACAATTTTTGTTAAACTATTCTAAATAGTTCAACGGGGGCGGCATGGTTGAGCTCATGTTAAATTTTTCATATCGACTTTATTAGCCGGTATCGTTCCTACCTGCAGCAGGTCAGCTCCTTTTTTGCTAGTAAGTTTTTTGTAAGAACAAACAGATAAGGAACAGATAACATTAAACATCTCACGAAACAACACGTCGTTTCAATTCACGGCCCTTTGGCAAACGTTTATACCTTAAACAAACTAAAACGGTCCTTCGAGAACTTCAATATCGACATCATACGTAACATTGGTCTATCTCCGAGCCGGATTACGAAAAAACCCACCCGAATCAGGATACCAAGAACCCGCAAAAACAGAAATCGAAGAAGTCATTCAATCAAAAAGGAAAAAGCAGTTCATCACCAAGACGTAGGAGACGGCACAAGGTCAGTGGTTCTTCCCCCTTCAACCCTCCAAATTACCCCCTGGATTCTTGCGTTGTACCGTATAATTTGAAGTCAATCAATCAATTAGTATTTTCTTCGTATAAAAAATTGCGACAATGCCGGACTTAGCGGAGTTAACCGTCGAGCGTGATAGAATAAAAGCCAAATTGAATCGAATGAAAGAAATAATAAACAATTTCAAGGAAGGTGATGATTTGGATCAACTAAGATTACGTAGACCCGACTTAATATCGGCGTACAAAGAGTTCGATAAAATTCAATCGGAAATCGAACCTCTCAGTACCTCTCGCGATCAAAGCAAAGCAGTTGCAACCGAATGGATCAATTTTGAAACTCTTTATTACAATTTATTAGCAAAAATAGCTAAATTTGTAGATAAACAATCCATCGCGTCGGAAAACGGATCGCAACCAGTAGTAACGCCATCAGAAGTATCGGTAAAACTACCGGATCTAAATCTACCAAGCTTTTCCGGAAACTATTCAAACTGGACTAGTTTCCACGACACGTTTCAAACTTTAATACATACGAGAACGGATTTAAATAATTGTCAAAAATTCCATTATTTGAAATCATGTTTAAAGGGAGATGCTTTCAGTACAGTAGAAGCATTATCAATTTCGTTAGGTAACTACCAAGTAGCGTGGGAGCTTCTCGAAAAACGATACAACAATCTTCGATTAATCGTTCAAGAACATGTCAATTCAATTTTATCAATTCACAAAATTTCGAAAGCCTCAAATACGGCATTGAGACAATTAATCAATGATGTCAACACTAATATAGAAGCGTTAAAAATTTTGAAACAACCAACGGACAAATGGGACGCCTTATTAGTGCCGATAATAATCGAAAAATTAGATTACGGAACAAATCGGGAATGGCAGTCCAAATTAAAAACTGAAGTTCCAGCATTAACTAGCTTAATCGAATTTTTAGAACAAAGATGTCTAACTCTAGAAGCTCTAGAAAATTTAAACAAATTCAATGTGAGTAAACAGCCCACTTCATCAAAATGCAATCCCAACGCGAGTAAAGACACCAAAGCATGCTCAGCGACTCAGATTCAGGTAGATAACAAACAGTTTTCATGTTATTACTGCAAAAATCCTACCCATACAATTTACAAATGTGCAGAATTTTTGAATCTTTCGCACCATGACAAAATTCAAAATGTTAATAACAGAAATTTGTGTAAAAATTGTTTAAGACCGAATCATTCAACAGCGGATTGTAAGTCTAAATTCAAATGCAAATATTGCCATCAAAACCATAACAGTCTTCTTCACCAACAAGACGTTGTCCTAAATTCAATTGAACAAGGAACGTGTAATTTAGCAACTCCTCGAGTGAACGAACTGAAAAAGGGTAACGGACCACAGAAGGTCGTTTTGCTTTCGACGGCATTAATTTATGTCAAAAACGATAAAAACAATTTCCATGAATGTCGTGCCTTGCTGGACGTAGGTTCGCAAAGCAACATAATAACGGAATCTTTAGCGAAAAAATTAAAGTTGAACTTGAGTAACAATAATATTTCCATACAAGGAATAAATCAAAAAATTATCACTTCAAAGCAATCAACTACGGTAACAATCAAATCGCGAGTAAATACGTTTTCGTCAGAAATTTCGTGTTTAGTTTTACCAAAAATCACTGGAAATATTCCTGAGTATTCTGTAAAGAATTTAAACATTAACATTCCGGAAGATATTCAGTTAGCGGACCCTAATTTCTATAAACCATTTCCAATAGACTTATTACTTGGGGCCGGACTCTTCTGGAAATTATTAGGTTCAGGAAAAATATCAGTACCGGGACAACCCCACCTGATAGAAACATCTCTCGGCTGGTTGGTTGGCGGCGAAATCTCGAAAAACTCGCTAACAAACGTCAGTAACATAACCTTGATTACGAACAACACAGTCGAAAACCAACTTCAAAAATTTTGGGAAATTGAAGAATACAAATCAAAAAGTAACTGGTCACCACAAGAAGATTTGTGCGAAACACACTTCTTAAGTAACCACAAACGTGATTGTCAGGGAAGGTTTATTGTCAATTTGCCGTTCGTTAAAGAAAATTACGAACTCGGTTCTTCAAAAGAAATAGCAACAAAACGGTTACATTCCCTCGAGCACAAATTTAAAAACCAACCATTATTGAAACTCGAGTACTCCAAGTTCATAAACGAATACCTCTGGTTAAACCATATGGAATTAGTTCCAAACGATTACGCAAACAATAATTTCGGTTGCTATTTGCCGCATCACGAAGTATTCAAACAATCGTCAGGTAAACTCAGAGTAGTTTTTGACGCGAGTGCAAAAACATCCAACGGCAAAAGCTTAAATAATATTCTTTGTACGGGACCCACAATCCAACAAGACTTGTTCTCAATATTAACTCGATTCCGTACATTTGAAGTAGCGTTTACCGGTGATATAGTTAAAATGTATCGACAAATTAAAGTTGATCCCGAGCACTGCGAGTATCAAAGAATTCTATGGCGAGAAAATCCGGAAGATCCTATTTTAACTTATCGCTTATTAACAGTAACGTACGGTACGACCTGTGCACCATTTTTAGCGGTACGCTGTCTGCAGCAAGCCGCGCTCGAAGAAAAGAATCATTTTCCAACGGCGAGTGAAATCATATTGCGTGACTTTTACATGGATGATTTGCTTACTGGAGCATCTTCTGTGCAAGAAGCCACCAAATTAAAACAAGAAATCAATCACATTTTAAACAAAGCTGGGTTTGAAATGTCCAAATGGGCGTCAACCAGTGTAAACTTAATGTCTTCAGCACAAAACAATGAAAAACCAATTGATCTAAGTGATGACCAACAAACAAAAACCCTAGGTGTTGTTTGGGATTACAATAAGGATTTGCTTACATATCAAGTCAATCTAAAGTACAAAAACGAAACCGCAACAAAAAGATTAATGTTATCAGTCATTGCGCAATTATGGGACCCATTGGGTTTAATTTCACCAATTATAATTAAAGCTAAACTCATATTGCAAAAAATGTGGAGTTTGAGACTTTCTTGGGATGAGAGAGTACCAGACGAGTTGCATCAAATGTGGACTCAATTTATTTCAGATTTAATGAATGTAAACAATATTAAAGTTAACAGAAAAATTTTAACCCTTTTTCCTGCAGTAAAGTTTGAAATACACGGTTTTTGCGACAGCTCACAAGCAGCTTACGGAGCGACTATTTTTATAAGAAGCGTCGATTCGTATGGTAACGGTTCAACAAATCTTTTGTGCAGTAAATCAAGAGTAGCCCCATTAAAGACATTAACAATACCACGTCTAGAATTATGTGGCAGTTTACTTTTAGTACGTTTAATGCAAAAGGTTTTACCAATTTTAAATTTAAATATTGATCAACGATATTTTTGGACGGACTCTTCCATAGTTTTATCCTGGATTGCGGCACCTCCAAACACATGGAACGTTTTTGTAGCTAATCGCGTAAGCGAAATACAGTCCTTGTCAGAATTAAATGAGTGGAGGCACATTAGCACAAAATATAACCCCGCAGACATTGTCTCTAGAGGTATGTCATCTAATCAATTAAAGACAAACGATCTTTGGTGGCACGGCCCCGAGTGGTTAAGGTTGCCGGAAAATAAATGGCCTAAATCCTCGGTTAATTTCGATTCGGAAAATATACCGGAAAAACGAAAATCAACAAACAAAATTTTGTTTACGAACGTCAAAGAGGATGAATTTTTAACAAATTTTTCAAAATTTATAAAATTACAGAGAGTAGTGGCATTTATAAAAAGAGTTGCACATAACTGTCGAAACAAAAACTCTAAACTCACTGGTCCTCTAACGGCGTCGGAACTAAATGATGCTCAAATAGCAATTATCAAATTAATTCAACGTGATTCATTCAAACCAGAGTTAAAGGCTTTGAGCGAAAATAAGTACGTCAAAAGACAAAGCTGTCTATATTTGTTAAACCCGATCCTAGATGAAGACGGCCTTATTAGAGTAGGTGGACGTATCAAACATTCATCAGTCACCTATGATAAAAAATATCCTTTAATTTTACCAGCCAAACACCACGTAACACAACCTAAATGGTGTATGGGTCCATACATTAAATATAAATTCCTTAAAGTTGCAGATAGTAGACCATACATATAAATATAATCGCGTCTAGGATTGAGCATTAACGACATATACCTAATTTAAAAAAATGAAATTGTTTATCTTGAGATGTTTTTTATTGTCACTTGCTTTGTACGTTTTGTTGAAATTTTTCCTTAAATTTATATCAACCAAATAAAACAATATTCGTTAAAAGCACATCAAGATCTGATTTTGAACCACATTTAAGTAACGCAGAACACGAACTCCGTTGTCTAATGGGTATATAATATTAAATCAATCAAAGTGGTTCGAAGAAATATGGCTTTCCTGCCTAATCACATAATAATGTTTTTTCTGAGTCATATTTTTGAATTAATAGTACACGAGTACTTCCATTTCTATACTTTGCATTAAATTATTATAATTCTAAAAGTAAAATAGAGATTACACAGCTAATGAAATACTCGGCTTTGGACATGAAAGCGGCAAAAAATTGGTGGAAGGGAAGCAATGCGGTGGTTGGAAAGGCTTAAGGGGGAGACTGAGGAGATCAGCACATGGTGTTGCGAATAGGGTTGAAACAAGCAGGAATAAATACTAAATTGCACAGCATAGCACAGACGGCAGAGGCGCCGATCTGAAGGCGGGTGGTGTTGCTTTTTGCAATCTATTTATAGCCAAACTAGCCAGTGGCGTGCTGCGAGTGAGGGTATTTCAGGAGTGATAACGAGCTCAAGGGAATTGAAAGTGCAACCCACAATACATTTACAAAGTTACGTAGATAATGTTTTTTGGTTTAAAATTACATAAAATATAGTTAACTGTGCAGTTTCCTAAATTTTGATTTATCTGTGCAGATCTATAACTTCAGGATTGTTAATGCGTGTGAAAAGGTCGAGAGGTCCATTTGGACACGAATTCAAGCTTATGAAAGAAATGCGGGACGACATTTTATTCTATAAAACATTGTAAATTTATACATTATACATTAATTGAATAATAGTAGTTTATTTAATGAGTTCGTGTGTAAATTGGGCCCTTTTTTGCACAAGTGGACCATTTTAAAACGCGAGTGAAACGAGCGTTTTAAAGGCCCACGTTTTTTTGTTCGACGAGCCCCTTAAAGGCTCCAAATCGCTTAAAATATTTAAAATTAGCTTGACGTTTCATTTTGACAAGTTGTGACATTTATCAAAATCCATTCACACAGGAGAAAATTTTCAAATTCTGATAGTGTCGAACAAAAAACATGTTTTTACAATTTCATTTAACCAAGTGAATGACAATTATGTCAAAATTTACGAAACTGCACAGCTAACTATGTTTTATGTTTTTTTAAACAAAAAGACAATATCCACGTTAACTTTGCAAATGTATTGTGGGTTGCATCTTCAATTCCGTCGGGTTCATTATCACTCGTGAGATACCCTGAAGAGGCAATATAAGATAAGACTTAAATTAAATATTAAGTTTAAATCAGTTTTTAACGTTTGGAAAAATTTAATTAGCATTTGTTTCCTAAACATTAAAACGTCATCCATTTTGTTTGATTATCTGTAGTGAATATGATACTTTAACTAGACCATTTATTTGGAATTAGGTATGTCTACGTTATCATTATAATGTGACATTGATAAATACAGTGAAAAAAAATGCTTTAAAGAATAACGTAATCTGAAATTTATTGAAACTAAAAGAGAATACAAAGATTGTTTTTTTACGTGTAACTTCAAGATATTAATCCAAATGTGTGATTTTTAAAACAGAAAATGGTCTGAATAGTTGTGGTTTTGATGAAATGTTGAATTTAGCCGTAAATGACTGCTATAGATCAAAGAAAATACAAGGGTGCTCTAATGAAAATATTCCAGCTTTTAAAATACATAAACATAGAACATTGTATGGCTAATCTGTTGGATACTGCTCACACATTCCAATTTTATTCCAACTATTTTTCTAATTGATTCACCCCACTGTCTCCCCGACTCTTTCTGCTTTAAATTGTATCACTTCTTTTCCTCATTCTCCTCAACGTTTTACATGTACAATGACTGTTCTTTATGATAATGTTTTCTTATCTTACCCTAATCCTTATTTATCTTTATAGGTTGCGTTGTTCGAAAACAAACACCTTAGTTATAAAAGTGTAACGTATTTAATACCTTTCTGGAGAATGAAGGAATATTTTTACTAACTTTTCGAAAATAAAACAAGAATACATTGTAATGTTGTTTGACATGGCACTTATTCTGTTCATTCATGTATCGTCAGATATTGTGCTATAAGGGAACTTCCTCCACTTAACCCAGAACTGTCGCACACACCCCAAGAATTACTCTGCACAGACAGCTGAAAACGCTATTGAAGTCCTCCACATCAATTTCGATTCTGCTTAATATTTATTGTTTTCAAAATTAAAACCGCGCAAAATGAAAATATGATGGCATTGATTGAAAAAATAATTTATTTAAATCTGAAATATGGCAACGCCTCATTCACTATGGTGGATGCGCCGGGTTTGTAATTTTTGTTCTTTGCCTGCAACATGCTGACAATCAAAGAAGACCAAACAATATGTCATTTTTCCATACGGATCAAATATGTGGTTTCAAGAAGCTAAAAACGTTAGAAAATATTTGAAATTTTTTTCTTAAAAATGTGTGCTTATTTGCAGAAATTTGCCCAGCTATTGGTATATAAATACTGCTAAGATTAAGTCGCAGTCTATTTTTAACGCCTATTATCGTAATAACGGTAATGTGCACTGTAATTTATCTATTGTAATAAAATGGTAGCGTCTCAATTTGTCATACTTTGTAAGACCGAAACCACCTGAAAATTTTATGATAACTTAAAATCTTCTTAAGTTGAGAACTGTAATATTTATGAGGCCTTTAGAACAAATTTGTTTTGTGCTTCTCTAAACAAAAGTTATGAACACTGCTCGAGGATAATCACTGCGTCCAGATGGGTGACAGTCTTAGATTAAATAATGGTTAGTAACCCCAGCTGGTGTCGTTCAACTATTACAGAGATTAATTGTTTTTCCGCTACTGCAGCATTTTTATTTTATTTTCTATTGTATTCTGTTCGGTTGGCGCTTTTTGTATTTTTCCAGCCGAAGGGAATCAAATTATAATGCACAATAAATAATACAGTTGAATTTATTGATTTGGAAAAGCAACCAAAAGCAATAAAATCCGTTTAACCAGAAGCTTGTAGCTTCCCAACATTTTCCGGTCATAAATTTTGAAATATGAAGATGTGTGTGTCCGTGACTGTATTAAATTTACTTTGTGTACCACAAGATCAGTAGGAAAATTAGTTATGTTTTGCTTTCAGGTCCTGCTCCAGGTCCAGATCCTATTATCCTCCCATCTTAATTTCCAGGTTTCCTGAACCACATTTAGCAAATGTCAGACGTAATATTCGTCAGACGAGCAGACAAATAAATAACAGACTTATTAATTTTAACTGAAATTCCGTATGGACGCAGTTATTACTTGCGCTAATGTGGTGGATGTTTGAAGTAATGAAGTAAATATCTCTCGGAGGAGTTTTTGTTTTATCAAATGAAACTTTGAAGTACGACAATGAAACTTGTGTAGAAGAATTCATTTGTAGCAATTTCTCTTAACACCTCGTGAAAAGTTAAGTACCAATTAGACAAAGTCTTGAATTGTTCATCTTTTAAATTACAGTGTGAAATATTCTAATTATTCAAAATTACATCAGAAATGATTAAAATGCGAATACAAATTCATTAGTTCCAGTTTGAAATTAGCTAATTAATTTTAAAATGAGGGTCACAATAAAGAATCTACAAATATGCAATCTAATTCGACACTGTTTATTTCACAACATCAAAGTACTAAATTGTAATTACGAAGCGAAAGTGAAAAGTATCAAAAAAGAGTAATAATGGATGCGCAAATCCATCTAAAAATGTGTGTGAAATCTTGCACGGATACTTGAAATGTCATATAAGAGGATTTTGGTAGATCAATAAAGAATTATTTTAAAAGCGTTTACTGTATCTGTACATCTTTTTCCTTATGGATAATAACCGATATTTCAGATAAACACGAAGCCGTCACTGGTGGACCCATGTTTCTGTTCGTCCTGATAAAGATGATAGAGTCACGACTTTAAATCCACTTTTCGTAGTAGAATCCATAACTGAAGACTTAAATCGCCACTTCAGTATCGATAGAGAAACAATCTAGTCCACAAAAACATTTTAACCAATAGAATAATAAGAGCAAAATCTCTTAAGGCTTTAGATATCGGTGTATCGGTTAACTGAGGACTGCAAAGAAAAAAATTAAAACAAATAATGCAGGAAAAAGCCTTCCACGTCTATTGATTCGTATGAATTGGAAATGACTGTAATCCAGGCTGATCTGATTAATGTTCAGTCCTCATTTTTATTCAACTGCTTTTGTTCTTTTATGAAGTAACGAGAATGCGCAACTGTTTTGAATTACAAAAGTGCAATAAGTTAAACCTAAAAAATTCAGTTTGTCACAAAGTCCTCTTCAAGTCTTCTCCTAAAATGTGGAAGATGTTCAAAGGATCTGTTTTATGGTGTGTACACGCTATATGACTGGCTCACATAAATAAAAGGCTTGCATGTTTTATTTAAAACAGTCACTTGCGATTCAAGGCACGAGGTTCGTGCCTTCAACAAGAGCAATGTAATATTACAAGAGTTCTTACGACCAAGACGACACCTTTGTGATAATAATACAGGTGAGGTAGACGTGATTTGATAGTGAACAAGTTGAAAATGATTCTGTGTCCTTAATTCAGATGGAAATGTGAGCAGCTGTATTTTAAAGATTATCCCGTATGCCATCTGGAGGGCTACCGCTAATGAAAATTTTATTCAACTTCGATATTCGCACAAACTTGATATGCAGATTTAATACATTCTCAACTTTTCTGAAACCGTAATAATGTTGCATGTGCTGAGTTTCCCTATTCACTTGGGGTTTTATTCATTTAAGAAGTTCTGACGGTTGATACTTTTTAGTAGCAAATCACGCCATTGTAAAAGTACGCGTAACTTTATTTTTTAATACAAAACTAAGATCTCAAACTACAAAACAAGAAAAACGTGACCACGTACTTCTCTTGGAACACTTTAAAAGTTGCATCGTGGATTCGTGGAACACAATCAATTATACCCTCCGAGAGCACGACTGGGAGCAAAATAAAAAGTTGGATTAACACCACTAAAACGGTCAATTTGTAATTAAAAAGCGAGAGCTTCGATTTTATGTGGGGTGAACATTTGTACTTGTACTCAAGGTGTTTTGAAAAATGTATTGTAAAAATAAACGGAACCGAGGAGCGATTGATTACTTTCATTGAATGAGAGAGCTTCTTCGAACCTAACGGTATTGCGTAGAAGTATGAATTTCGCGAAAAGCAAATGAATTATTTATTAATTCCTTTTCATTTCAGAATTGTGAGAATGGCACTCTTTCAGTCAATACATTTCACAATCGACTGATCTGTAATAATTCAGTTGACGCTTTAATTGTAAAATCTCGATGTTACATTTTGTGTAAAAATCCAACCAGCGTTCACTTTTTAATTGAGGGAAAGGATCGCTTAATTTACATTTTACATAAATGAATGTCAATATAAATAGGACACGAACCGAAATACTTTCTTTCGCATCATATTTAATATTTTGAATTAAAACGGGCAGGTATTATAGAAATAAACTATTCAAATTTGATAGAGATTTCACCGGAAAAAATCTTATTTTCAGCAGAATCCTTACAAAATGAAAATCTTTCCTGGAGCTTTTGTTAAACGACCTCGTGATATTCATAACAAAATTGTGTTATATAATAGACATTCATTTTTCGTACAGCAAACTCTAGTACGTGGGTCAGTGAATATATTGTTAAAATATTTTTGAACGGGGTATTAAATCGTCGTAGGTTATGCTGATAATAAAACTTTTTTTTTAACATTTTTTTGCTTAAAGATTTATCGGTCAATATGAAAATGAGATACCAATTAGTGTGTAAACGGTAAGGAAATAAGAATCTTATTCAATTTATGGTATTATTGTTCTGTAATTGGATTAATTTGTTTCTTTTTTCGCAAAGCGAGGGGCCACGCAAAAATAATTCAACATTTATTAAGCGCAAAAGCCTTGCAATATGTCAACAAGTGTCTTATCAAGTAAAACGAACAACAAAACTTTTTAAAAAGGGCTAAAATAAATGGGGCTGGCCAGCAATGACGTGGAGATTCGTTGACATCAATCATTGTCGGTAACCTAAATAAGATTAATGAGGTGTTCCTGGTGGCATAGAATTTGCAGATAATATTTTCCTTGGCAAGTTATGAAAGTGTCCTGGAAGGAATTCATGGTAATAGTCCTGGTATAAAATTGTCGTACGTAATTGACAAATAGTCAACAATAGAGAAGTCATTGTTTTCGTTATTAACAAGTTTATTCCAACTGTGATTGCTTTATTACTATTATTAGATATTTATCTCTATTGTGATGCCATAATTAATTTTTTATAATTATTGATGGGAAAAGTTTTCCATGGACACGTCTATATTGATGGATTTATAAACTCGTTCTTTTCTTGTCATTTATCTTAGGTGTGTCTTGAAAAATGATGAAATTATTATAGGTTATATACCTACAATGCCTCCGGAAAGTTTTCATAAATTTCCCTTTTCATGACGTTATTCTTTAAAAACACAACATTATTTTAATGTCCTATCCCACCTCCACCCGGCGGCACGGCAATTTTGCCGGAGTACATACACTATTACGGATAATACTATCAAGTAATAGTGCAGTGCTTATCAACATAATTACCGGCGTCTCGCCTCCGCATTTTGACTTTTTTGTGTTTTATGTTCTGTGTCAATGTTAAGGAATTTCCTCACGATGTGACATGAGTATAATAATATACCTTTTTGAATTTCAACCACCAATGTGTTCTCTAAGTCCAAAATTTTTAAATTTTTAAAAAGAGATTGGGGTACTATTCCTGTTGCTGAAATTATAAATGGTAAAATCAAAATTTTTTCTAAACACCAAAGATTTCTCATAGCAACGGAAAGTTCTAAATATTTATTAATTTTTGTATTATATGTCTGTGTTATATTGTGTGAATTTGGAACAGCTATATCTAAAAGATATGCTTGCTTTTGTTGTTTATTTAAAATAATAATGTCTGGTCTGTTATGCTGAATGTGAATGTCAGTTAAAACTGTCCGATCAAAATATAATTTGTAATTGTCATTTTCTAAACAACTTTCTGGTTTATAAATGTAATGTGGTTGTGTATCCTTTAATAAATTGAATTTAACTGCTAAATTCATGTGTATAATTTTTGCGAATATATCATGACGTTTTTTATATTCGCTTTGAGCCAAAACGGTGCAAGAAGAAATGATATGTTCAATGGTTTCCCCTTCAGTTCCGCAAATCCTACATTTATCAATGATCGATTGTAAACCGCATATGTGTTTTTTATAATTTCTTGTATTTATAACACGATCTTGTATTGCAAATATAAAACCCTCAGTCTCAGGATGAATATTGGATTTTTTAAGCCATGCATGAGAAGCTTGAATATTAATTTCTGGCTGTTCTAGCTCTTTAAAATATCTCCCATGTAAAGACTTTTGTTTTATATTTGCTATAGTGTCAGGTATATTTGGCTCAACAATATCTGAAATTATATTATCACTTAAATTTAAAGGTGTGTAGCCTTTATCCGCTGAAACCAAAGCATTAAAAAAAGTGTTATCACGAGCTCTATTAAGAAAATAATTTTTTAGTGAAGCAATTTGATTATGTTGTAGAATTTCTAGATTTGAAAAACCCCTGCCACCATTTTCGCGTGGTAAATTAAATCTTTCAATAGCAGATTTGGGGTGATGTTTACAAAATTTTGTAAAGAGACCTCTAGTTTGAATATTTATATTCTGTATATTAGTTTTGGACCATTTTATAATACCAAAAGAATAGGTCAACAATGGAACAGCATATGTATTAACTGCTTTAATTAAATTATTACCGTTTAATTTTGATTTTAAAATAGATTTAATTCTTAAATAAAATTGTTTTTCTAAATTTTCTTTTATAATTGAATGTTGAATATGATTTGATTGATTAATACCTAAATATTTATAAAATTCTCCTTTATTTAAATTTTTAATGATTTCTCCTTCTTTAGTTATATATTCTAAATTTTCGTAATGACCGCGACATATTGATTGCGTTTTACACTTATCAATACCAAAACTCATGCTAATATCATTTGTTATATTATTATAATTTATTTCTTATTAACATTATTATATGCATTATTAATTGTACCTAAAATTGGATAAAGGAAAATTTACTCTATTAATTTCATTTCCATTTTATTTCAATCATTTTGGTCAGTCAGATCTTCATTTGTTACGACAAAATGAGGTTCTTAGTAAAACTGTATCACGATACTACGGGATCATTGTAAATGATTGTCTCATCGCAGTAGGCGTTGATGACGTATTTGAATGTGCTGCAAGCTTTATAACATGAGAGAGACTACCATCGCCGATAGGTAGCGCTGCTGGCGCTAGTGTAAATTTGTCTACTAGTTTGTCTAACGTTGTAAAGCTAGCGGCACATCCAAAATTTGTGTGGGTTTTCAACGCCAACTGCGATGGGACAATCATTTATAATGACCCTGTACTAGTAGGTATCTTTACAAAAAGTTGCCTTTCAGTATTACAGCTTTTGTGTTAGTCGTATTAATTTAAATTGAGTTTAATTCCTTACTACCAATTACATAATATCAAGTATACAGGGTGGTCCCGATATAACCTGCCAAAAAAATTCTGGGTCATTAGAAGGATCTAACAAGTCCAAAAAACCCCTTTTCGTTAGGTCCAAAATAATGGGGATAAATTAACCCCTATCCACACCCATTCGACGCTGCTGACCACAAAAATACGTATCTACTCAGGAATTAATTGTTGATGTTTGTAACGATGACAGTATCTAAGCAACATAGGTACCTGAATCGTTTATGACAAATCTCAAATCTGACAAACTAAATCAAATTAATGACATTTATTGAAAACGCTGTATCTACACTGTGTGCGTTAATTCACCAGCTTATTTAGGTACAAAGCTGATTTTGTAGACTGAGATGAATGAGTAATAAATAAAGTGGTGTTCCTCAATGTGTAAATAAACGTAGAGGTAGTGTGTGCAAAATTGTGGAAGAACTGTGTAATAAGAGTATCGTCTTAATTGTGGTTAAATAGCCAAAATAATGTATTGAATAAATGTATTTACACTTTACATATTCGTACTTTCAGCTCTAACTGAGAATGTCTACTAACTAATGAAAGGTAAACTAGACTTATAATAAATGTTCTGTGTGCCTTCCGTTGGCATTTAAGCAAATTTGAGTACGCTGGTACCAATTTTAATAAACAGAATTCAGCATTTCTGGGTTTTTACGAATCTGGTTCGCGGCGTCTGTTACGCGTTTCTGGAGTTGGCCTTTTGTATTTATTTCAACTTCGTATACCAAATCTTTCGTGTGGCCCCAAAAATTAAAATCCAGAGGGGTTAAATGGAGGATCGGGGACGCCATCGTATTGGAATCAGTCAGAACCAACCTCACATAAATGCAGATGTAGCTCCACAAAAGTACAACGGGACGGAAGGACTCCTTCAGGAAAACGCTCGTCGTATGGTCGCCTTGCCGGTCTTGAATTACCACGTGTTTCGCCATAGAGTAAATGCAAATCGGCGTATTCTTGTTTTGTAAATTTCATAATTTTTTGAAGGATTCGCAAATTTAAAATTAAACTTGACAAATGTCATAGGTGTTGCAGGTACCGTTGCTAAAGAAATTGCAGCCAAGTAACCAGAATTACCTTTTTAAAACCGATTAACTCATTAGCGTACAGCAAATTTTGACCAAATTTTCAATTATTTTTATCTCGAAAACGAAAAGACTTTTATTAGAAACTTTTTTTGTGTATGAGTTCTACTCATCGTCACCTATTACTGGATTTCTTTTGGCAGGTTATATCGGGACCACCCTGTATTATTACATGAGCAAGTAAAGAAGGTTTTTATCCACGAAAATGAAGGTTGCAGCACAAGCCGCAGGCGCATGCTGTAATCATTTAAGTGGATAAAAACCTTTACTTGCGAGTATAATACTACACTTTATCTACGATCAAATATAAAAAAAATAATAAAACAAAATCTTAGTTCAATACTTTGAAATTTTTAAATTTTAATGTTCCTTTTGTTACCATGGTTACGTTCTTATATGTATTTGGGTAGGTTGCTGCAGTTACTGCAATCTCTAAATTTGATTGGTCCAAGTCCGATGGATAAAAGATCTTGTCAATTTTATCCATGGCTAGGACCACAAAGAGCTTTATTTTAATTTATCGGTGGATAAAATAACAATTTACACTAGAGCTTTCACATCAATAAAGTTGCTTTTATCCGATGATTGTAGATAAAACATATTAATTATTATTTAATAAACTAGTTTGTTAATGAAGGCGATTAATAATCGAAACTGTTTAAAGCACGAACGAGTGTAGCGAGTGAGTGCCTTTAATAGTTGAGATTATTAATCGCCCATTAACAAACGAGTTGATTACAAAATTTTTTCGTTCACCGCAAACTTTTTTTTTGCGACAAAATTTCAAATTAAAACCAAATGAAAACCAATTTTATCTTTTTCGATAACGATGAGACCTTATAAAATACCTTCATCTTTTTTTTGTCCTCAGAGTAGGCCATTTTAAAATTTTTCAACACGTCAACTCCATTCCCATTCAATTTCACGTAAAAATCACGGTTGCTAAGAAAACCTAGTTACCTTTGAAAAATATGACATGCGAATTATAACCAAAAAGGTCGGCTTTTGAAAAAGTGAATTCGTAATTGTGTAGTTATGGAGCTATACAATATAGAAAACCCTGCTGCAGTGTTGGTAAGTGGAAACTCTGCATGTTCGAGGTTGTTTATACATCAAAATATCATCAAAACGTCAAAATCGCAAAAATCGTTGATTAATGAAAAATAGTGTATTAATGAGGTCCATTAATACACTATATTTTAGACAAAATAATTCATTAATATTGAAATTAACAAAAGGTCAACGGAAAAACAACTAAAGGTGTAATCTGCGTCGACTTTAGCAAATCCAAAGTTGAAATATAGCTGTGTCCGTTTTTACCTTCTTAACTTATGTAATCTTGCTACAACTCTGACAACTGATATTAATGGATGAACCTATTTTTCTGTTTGTATTTCTATCAGTATCAGTTCCGCTGAATTTCTTTATGAGTCGTTTATCACAACATCGTATAAAATGATGAGAAATGAAAGAAGAAATATTTGGTTGGCTAAATCTCAGGTGCATACCTACGACGTTTTTGCAAATTTTTTTAATGTGATTATAAAACATAATTATAGATTATGTTAGTCTATCGGCCAATGACAATAATTTAGATGGACGGTAATAGCAACAAATTTGATGAGAAGTTTTACATGTTACGTCACAAATTTGTGGCCACCGGGAAAAGAGAATACAATACAGAGAGGACAATTTAATAATCGCTCTTCACTGTTACAGTTTAACATGTGTTCGACTAGTTTAAATTATCATTTTATGTTAAATACACGCAGTACGTGTAGAATAGTATATTATGATACAAGTTTATAAGGAAGCCTTTAAAGCACGCGCGACGAGTTTAAGAGCACGACGCGTAGCGGAGTGCTTTTAACGTCGCATTTCTGTAATCCATAAATGCAAAACTAAAAAATCAGTATAATTTCAAGTTGCCTAAAGTATGTTTTTTGGGATTAATTTTTTGCAAATGTCATGCTGCGCAGTAGTAAAATACCTACAAACGCCCTTAGCGACTCTCGATTCCAGATTCACTAACATTCAAATAGAACATTTTTTTAAATTTCTGATTGCCTAAAATACCTTTCCAAAATTCGTCAACAGCTCGCAGACTATAATGACACAGATTACTTCGGAAAAGATATTTCAATTTACTTTTTTTGTTATAATTTTCACATTGTAGTGCAGGAATAATAAAAAATAGCGTATGATACACGTTTATAAGGGCCTTTAAAGCACTTGCGACGTTAAAAGCACTCCGCTACGCGTCGTGCTCTTAAACTCGTCGTGCGTGCTTTAAAAGCTTCCTTATAAACTTGTATCATAATATACTTAACCCTCCACCACCCGGCGGCACGGTAATTTTGCCGGAGAACATAAACTATTATGGATAATACTATCAAGTAATAGTGCAGTGCTTATCAACATAATTACCGGCGTTTCGCCTCCACATTTTGACTGTTTTCTGTTTTATGTTCTGTGTCAATGTTAAGGAATTTCCTCACGATATGACATGAGGATAATAATATACCTTTTTGAATTTCAACCACCAATGTGTTCTCTAAGTCCAAAATTTTAAAATTTTTAAAAAGAGATTGCGGTACTATTCCCGTTGCTGAAATTATAAGTGGTAAAATCGAAATTTTTTCTAGACACCAAAGATTTCTCATAGCAACGGAGAGTTCTAAATATTTATTAATTTTTGTGTTATATGTTTGTGTTATATTGTGTGAATTTGGAACAGCTATATCTAAAAGATATGTTTCCTTTTGTTGTTTATTTAAAATAATAATGTCTGGTCTATTATGCTGAATATGAATGTCAGTTAAAACTGTACGATGAAAATATAATTTGTAATTGTCATTTTCCAAACAACTTTCTGGTTTATAAATGTAATGTGGTTGTGTATCCTTTAATAAGTTGAATTTAACTGCTAAATTCATGTGTATAATTTTTGCGAATATGTCATGACGTTTTTTATATTCGCTTTGAGCCAAAACGGTGCAAGAAGAAATGATGTGTTCAATGGTTTCCCCTTCAGTTCCGCAAATCCTACATTTATCAATGATCGATTGTAAACCGCATATGTGTTTTTTATAATTTCTTGTATTAATAACCCTCCGTCTCAGGGTGAATATCTGATTTCTTAAGCCATGCATGAGAGGCCTGAATATTAACTTCTGGTTGTTCCAGTTCTTTAAAGTATCTCCCATGTAAAGACTTCTGTTTTATATTTGCTATAGTGTCAGGTATATTTGGCTTAACAATATCTGAAATTATATTATCACTTAATTTTAAAGGTGTGTAACCTTTATCCGCTGAAACCAAAGCATTAAAAAAAGTGTTATCACGAGCTCTATTGAGAAAATAATTTTTTAGTGAAGCAATTTGATTGTGTTGTAGAATTTCTAGATTTGAAAAACCCCTACCACCATTTTCGCGTGGTAAATTAAATCTTTCAATAGCAGATTTGGGGTGATGTTTACAAAATTTTGTAAAGAGAACTCAGGTTTGAATGTTTATATTTTGTAAATTAGTTTTGGACCATTTTATAACACCAAAAGAATAGGTCAACAATGGAACAGCTTATGTATTAACTGCTTTAATTAAATTATTACCGTTTAATTTTGATTTTAAAATAGATTTAATTTTTAAATAAAATTGTTTTTCTAAATTTTCTTTTATAATTGAATGTTGAATATGATTTGATATGATATGATATGATTTGATATGATTAATCAAATACCTAAATATTTATAAAATTCTCCTTTATTTAAATTTTTAATGATTTCTCCTTATTTAGTTATATACTATTCTTTAATATTTATTACAATACAACTTAACATTTCTCAGAAAAAAGGAAACATACAAAATTATAAAAGATGTTCGAAATTCCCCCTACTTTGTAGATAACAAGTTCTTACACGTCTAATGAAGTCTAAGAAATTTCAGGATTATTTCGTATAGTATCCATCGCTGCTTGAATTCTGTTCCACAATTCATTTACATTCGCAGGTTCCGGGTTGTTAACGAGTGATTGAATGTGCCTCCAAAAATAAAAATCTAGTGAATGAAGATCCGGAGAGCGTGGAGCGTGGAGGCCATGGAATTGGTCCATTTCTGCCGATCCAACGATGTTCGAACTCAGCATTCAAAAAATTTACAAAATTGTGAATGTGGGACGCAGCTCCATCAAGTATTAACCACGTATGCCTTCCTATTTCCAATGGAATTTCATCTAATTAATTTTCGAAGTCATTACGCAAAAGTGTAAATAACCATTTCTATAGTAAAAACGTTTTAGATATGGATTGTCAAACTCCAGGTCGCTTAAAACTTATGATTGAACTGTACGTTAGTTAGTTTATAAGCGTGCCTAGTTACTTTTCCTGGTAGTGCCAACTTAACGACAAGTTCCCAATCCAGATCCATAACGTTCCGGCTATAGTTAATCGATTAGGGAGTATAAATGGACCAACGACCTCGTTTTGAAAAAAAACAGTCCACACATTGATTGAAAGTCTGATGATGCACTGATCTGTACAGATGTGGATTTTCGATGGCCCAGTAATGTAGATTTCTTAAATTTAACCTACTATTCCGAAAAAAAATTATTTCATGGTAATAGTAGATTACATACCGAGGTGGGAAGTGTTTCATTCCTGTCGAGAGCTAAGATAGATTACCAAGGCGTAGCCGAGGTGAACTAATGCTCGAGACAGGAATGAAACACATTCTCACCGAGGTTTGTATACTATTTTATTCGGAATCATTACATTTTTAGCAAATAAACAATTAATTTGATGCAGCTTCATTTCTACTGTTTTTCGACTTTCAGTAAGTACGCCACTGGAAAAACCTTATAATAGGGCGGAAAGTGACCTATTACTGACCAAGAGAGGGAAGTAAAAATAAAAAGGAATGGTTAACTTTCCGCCCTCGTATAAGGTTAGGAATGTGCATATTCCAATACGATTCCGAATAAACATAATTTTTTCAATAAAAATGGGATCTTGTGCATTCATGTGTAAAATCCACTCACAGAAGTTAACTCTTCGCGGGTAATTTTCGGAAAGCAAAGCTTGCACTCGGGTATAATGAAACGGATGTGTATTTTCCTCTTTTAACATCTTCCACACTATAAACGTTGACGTTTGGACCTGCTGACTAATTCGTCGAATGCTGAAGGTTGGGTCGGCATTAGCAATATCTAAAATTGCTTCATCACGGTCAACAGCATTATCATCAACCGATCTTCCTCTCTCTGCTGTAGTGCTGTATTTAGCCTAACTTGACCAGTTTCCCGAAATCTTCTATCGACAGCGACAAAAACGCTTTTATGTGGAACACGTCTGTTTGGAAATCTTCCCTGACAAACCCTGCCAAGCTGTTCCCATGAACTTCCCTGTATATCAAATGCATGTCAGCGTACTCTTGGAAGGTATATGTTCCAGCCATTTTAAAAAGATTACGCTGACAAAACGCGGAATTTCGTAAATTACAATACGCCACTGATTTAGTTGTCAGATTTAATGACAACTACTGATTTAATATTTTGACATTTAACATTATGAGACACTGGATTTTTCTAATTTTAAATTAATTCGGCAGAAGTTCTCTCATTGGTCGACTATTCTGTCCTCTACTTCTTAAATGAAGACACTTAACACAACAGTATAAAACAATTATTATGACTTGTCTTACCAATAACCATCAGCCATTAAAAGATTGCCGTCGAATTACATAACACCCTGTGTACTGTCGCGAGCAATAAATTTTGGTCGTCAATGTCATTTCAAAATTTGGTTAGATTGTCACAAATTTAAAAATTTTCCCTGCCTGATTATGCCCATGTCAACAAAGTGTCAAAAAATGAGCAAAAAATGACAATTAATGTCATACAACATGATGAAAGGTTATGAGGTTATGACTTATGATATTTACGACTGTTTTACAATGGAGCATTTTTAATTGCGTCAAAGAATGACCTTGACGATCAAAATTTATTGCTCGCGACTGTACGTTGTTGTAATTTTAGTTCAACAAGTACAAACAACTGCTTGTCAGAAATTTTACTACAGTAACTGCACCCCTGGCACACAGAAGTTACTTTACTGTGTATTCAGAACAATCGGAGGAGAATTTATCTCCAAATTACTAAGTGTGAAGATTGTAGATTAAATATTTTACTTCAAGTAGTTTTTAAAAGAACATGCAGCATAGCTTAAATATACTGCTGCACGTAATGGAGTGTATTTAAATTAGGATAAT
Source organism: Tenebrio molitor (assembly GCF_963966145.1). Classification (NCBI taxonomy): domain Eukaryota; kingdom Metazoa; phylum Arthropoda; class Insecta; order Coleoptera; family Tenebrionidae; genus Tenebrio; species Tenebrio molitor. Next base: position 36,812,523 of record NC_091046.1, on the reverse strand, counting down.
TAAAAAAATATTAATCTACTGACCTTCTGTTTTCAGGAGTAAATAGTTTAAGAACTTTTATTATACTCGTAATACTTTATAAGTGTAGCTTAACGAGTGTTTTTTTTAAATTTGGGGTCGAAATTGGCATTGAAGAGTCGATTGTGAATGCACTCTATGGATAACAGATCTCAGATCACGGATCAGCTGTTTAAATCTTACGCTTTTACACGAGTGGTGCGTTCTCAATCGACTTTCCAACGCCAACTTCGACGCCAAATAAAAAAAAAACACCCTTTACTTGACGGCAATTTTGTGCTAACAAACTTTATCACAACGAGGCAATTATGTTTCGGTGAAACGTGTTTACCATAGAGAAGCTTAAATGAAAGACAAGCTCATCAAAACGCCACCAAAGTAAATTATTATGATTTTTTTTATACTGAGAGCTTTGCTTTATCCTATTTAGTATTTACTGTATGTTTGAGATAAATTGTTTGACCCGTAGGTCGAATTTTGTGATTAAAACAAGTTGTAACTTAACAACAACTTTACTCTTCGAATTTCTAATACAGATTGTTCAAAATATGGTTAAAATGAAGGCAAGAAACTACCTCAGGTAAGCGGACCGGTGTTTCTTGTGCCTGTGCAATTGGTTGCAAAAAAAACGGGAACTGTCAGAATAAAATTGATGCATTTTTACAATTTTTTCATAGTGTGAAACCTTCTTACGAGAGATGGGTTAGAATTATGGTCAAAATTCAATGACATTTAAAAAATTATTTGACAGGTATTGTCAAGTAGACAATTAATTGACAAATGAACTAAACCAAATTTACATTAGGAAAATATCCTTTTCCCGTTTTTTTTTTGCAACCAACTGTACATAGGATTGTGCATAAATGTTTAATTTTTTTTATTTAAAGTGTTCTCCCAAAATGAGCTAGGTAAGAACTTAACGCACTCTATAATTTATTGGTGGTTCATAATTAATTATCACCGTCAAAAGTGCGTCAAAAGTTCTTGTACAAAATTCTTTGATTTGTATCTCGAACCTATCGTTTATCCTGTCATTACTGCTTATACCTACAGTGTGGAATAAAATGATTTACATCTAGTTACCTTTGGAATTTTTGCACATGTAAATTTTCCTGTACCGCTCTACTTTTTTTCGAAGTCCGAACTATTAGTTCTGTCAATAAATGTCATCAATCGAATTGACAATTGTAACAATTTACTAAATTGAATTAACAATCACATTTGGAATTTGGATATAACGGGTGACTATTAAAATTTTCACTTGGAGTTGGCTTTGAACGAGTTTTTTTTTTGTGTTACTTTAGACACACGCAAGAACGAACGACAAATGTCAGTCAGTACAATTGAAACATAGTTTTGAAATGTCAAACTTGTCAGTGTCTAAGGTGCAACGGAAAACAAAGAATGATCCATAGTCAATCCTAAGTGAAAATTTTAATAGTCACCCGTTATATTTTGAGGTTAGGTTTTCTTTTTTTTGTAGAGCGGCATTTCGTATTTTTACAAGGGTAATGCAAAGGTAACTAGATGTAAATCATTTTATTCCACACTGTACTACGGCAGTTTTTATTAATTTTGAGATAACCACTTTCTTGTTGCATTTGCGAGGAGTTGTTGAATCCATCTACCTCCACTCTGTACGGGGTGATTCAAGTTTTACCGCTCGAGCGAAAACACCCACTTCTAATCGATTTAAAATTCTCAAAAAATGCAGGAACGATTGGGTATCGCTGTAGAACATTCGGCAAAAATTTCATTTTTTTTTATAAGGGAAACGAGTAAATATTTTCAAACATTTAGGAAAAATTTGATGTCATTGAAATCATGAAAGCATCACCGGTTTTTGAAATAAATAGAATTCGATATTAAAGTGCAAAATTTAGTTAAATAAAATTGGGCGGTCACTTCCACAAAAGAGGTTGACATGGGTTATTTATGGTACCCAATAGGGACTAAAGAATTACTAGAAACTCAACAGTGAGGTATTTATTTATGACACTGCAGTTGTAAATCTTGATCATTTTTCGCTGTTAATGTTAAAATTGGAATCATTCAAAAACTAATCCTTTTCTATTGATGCGAATTTCATAAATATGTTCTTTGAATTTATTGTGAATTATGAGCGTCCATGGAAAAAACATTTTTTTTGCTCAAAATCAATGTTTTTAATTTTATGGGTCTGAGTGAGTGATACGCAAAAATTGATTGCACACGTTTGAAGCCTTATATGAAGGGAATGTAACCGTAAAGTTTCGTAATTTTTGCTAATTTTTTAATAGGGTTAATCGTGCGGGAGGTAAAACTTGAATCATCCTGTACACACTTTTTGACTCTGGACTAAAATAATGAACTAAGTTTTAGCCATCATAATAAGTCTTTATTGGTAAATATACAGAGTGATCAACAAGAAAGCAAATCAAGAGTGCTACCGCATTTTTTGTTTTATCGAAACGTCTCTCTTAGCTTAATCGTACACATTTGTATACTTGCTATACACAGTCGTTTTATTGGTTGCCTACCTGTTGAAAAATCTATTATTAATTAATTCATTTATTATTAATAATTAATACTTTTACCGGTTTCAGTATAGTAAGTCTTGGTTTACATTCACAAAAGTTGGATGGTTAGTGAGTCATAACTGTACTAGTACAGTTATGCTGTATTGTAATATTGCCATAGTGACATGTGACATGTCAACAACAATCAACAAATATCTAACTTTATTCATTATTAATTTAAACAGGCGGAAATAAAAACAATAATTACTTAAATAGACGGAACTCTGCTATAGTAAAAATGAATTGCAATTCGTAGCATCGGGCATCGGGTACATAATGATGAGGGGCTATATTTCTTCGACTATATAAACAAAAAGATAAATACGCTACGGAACTATGAGCACTTACCTTTACCAGTTCATGAAAATACGCCAACATCACTTTCATTTACAGTTGTAACCTTGTTGTTTGAATGTCTCTATGATTTCAGATAAGTACCTGCCTTTTGATTTTCCGGTATTAAGCTATTTAAAGCTTGTTCTGCTTCATTTAAGATGTTTTCCGGTAAAACAATCAAATGTAACTATGACACCTGAACATATCATGCAAACGCGATCAACTCAATCTATTTTAAAACGAGTTTTTGGATTTAATTGTTTTAAATTCTCTCTAATTACTCTGAAACCGGTAAACTATTGAACAAACCACGGATGTTATTAATCATAACAACCTCAGATGTCTTAAAATCCTCGCTCTGCTTATGATAGTCATAACATCGCTAGGTATGTTAATAGCTATAACTTCAATGATAAAACTCATTTTACCACTTATTCTGGGGTAGTTGTTGCTTACAGGAAACGTCCGTACACTTTGCTGAAATCGAAAACTATTTTCAAGGTTAATTTTATGTTACTTCAAAACTGACGTTTTGTTGACATTTCACCGAGAAATCTGCTTCGCGTTTGGCAATAAAACTGGTAAATTACCCATTCTTACGAATGTAAAATGTTGCGCTCTTGTTTATTTTGAAAAAAATTTCAGATAATAATAATAAAATGCACAATTAATTATAATTCCAACGTCTCAAATTCATCAGATATGATTTATTATAAAGTAGCGTTTGAGACCACAAATTGTCCACGCCCATGTATTGAACGCTTATTTGCATATGATTCCGCTACGACGTGACCGATAATTTGCAACGCCTGCTCTGATTTGTTTTCTTTTTGATCACTTTGCATAGTTTTTTACATGGTAGGCAACTTTTTTTAGGACAGGAAAAATTAATAGTGTTTCAATTCGTGATCTATATACTGCAACCTGTTGTTTTAAGATGAATAATAATAAAATGTTCTTCTGACGACCTGACGAGCTGCAGTGTAAGAAATACAGTCTAATGGTGCTATTCTCTAAGCAAAAGTCGCCCACTGTAACTCTATAACTCTATAAGCTACAGTCTGTAACACAAAATGGTATTCTCTAAGGGAAATTGTCTCTGTAACATACATTCTATAGCTTACAGTCGCTGTAAATTTAATAAATTTATGGTGAGACAAATCGTCACCATAAGCACTGTAAAGCCTCTGTAAGTCATCAATTCATCATAACTGTAAGTACATGTAATCTTGACGTTTGGTTTCATGTTAATTCTGCCTGGTTCTACCGATTATACCTAAGGTCACTAAATCAACATACTACGTGTTAAGGTAGCGCCATTAGTGATTTTCTATATCTATCCTTGTCGCACAATAAACTCAATCTGGGGATAAACAAAACAGAGTCACGTTTGAAAATGTATAGTGTCACTAAAGACTGTTGTCATTTTGCCAAACTAAATTCCCTGAAACTGATGTCTTCCTCGTCGCACTTACGACATTTGCATTTATTATCTTTGTTCCACAATAAACTCACGCCAGGAATGTAATGGCGCTACCTTAACACGTAGTGTGTTGATTTAGTGACCTTAATTATACCAACTCACTATCACAAAGATAAACATGAACAACGCCCATTCTTTTGACGATAAAAAGGGACCAGTACCAATTGCATTTAATTCCTTGGACAACTTATACCAAAACTTCTGTTCGCGTTATCTCAAAGGTCCAGATTTATTGCGATATCATTTTGCGCTTCTAAAATTAGTAAAGTAAAGACTTCTTTGCCATTAGCCCACCAGTGGTAGGGCTAATGGCCTGAACAACTTCCAAATGTAATTTGAGGAAATATTTGGATTTAATTCGCCAGAACGAAAAATATCATCCGTTTCCATTAAGTTCGAATATTCTTCGTACTGCTCGGAAATTGTATTTTTACACCTTTTTCGTTTTGTAATTGTTCATTTTGACACTTTCCATTTTTGAAAGGTACGAAATTTGCATTGTTCATTTGGGAAAAGCTTGCTCCACTAATTTTCAAATGTATTAAATAGCTCTGTAAGGCAAATGCTTACAGAGGTATTTAGAGAATACGAATTTTATGTATCTCTGTAAGGACGTTTCTTACATTGCTCTGTTAGCTACATACTGTAACTTTTTACATTATGTAGTGAAATTTTAGAGAATAGCACTATAAATTTCCAAAACTAGCGTTTATTCACATAACGTACAAATCGTTCGACAACTCTCAATCGACTGACTTCTCTACCCTTCACCTGATTACGTCTCACATTTTTTGCCAAGCATGCAAAACATATCGATACTAAAAACTATAAAATGTTCATATTCCTTGGACCAGAGTCATTTATGTGTCATCATCCACTTTTTCTCACACTCGGCCATCCTGTTCGGCGGTCTGTCCTCAGGCCGCAACTTCCACTCCAAGCCTACAACTGGGCAAACCTCGCCCGCGTGGCAACTACCACCTCATAAACCAAGATGGTACTCGGTATCTACCAAACAATCGTATCTAGTGGCTACAACCACTCCGCTCTAGGGGAAAAAGCTGGACCAACGAGATCCGTGTGGCTACTGCCACTGCTTAAACTTAACTATTACCTGGACATCAGGTCCGTGTGGCTACAACCACTTCGTCAACTTAATCATTACCTGGACATCGGGTCCGTGTGGCTACAACCACTGCTCGCCGTGTTTATCGACTGGACTGACTGTCCGTGTGGCGGCAACCACTACTTGATCATGCAGATTGTAGATTAAACTTGGACAGATGTCCAGGGCCGCAACTTTTCGACTGCTACAACAGTCCTCGATTTGTAACGCCCTTCACGCAGATCTTCCACCACGTAGCGATCATTAAACAAAGCCGCTACTACTCTGAACGGTCCCCGAAACTTGGGAAGAAGTTTCTTGCTTGAACCGGAATTCTGTGTACTGGTAATCAGCACCAGGACCAAATCGTCCTTGCTGTATTTGTCGGCTTCCCTGCGGTGTTTATCGTAATACTGTTTTTGTCGAGCTTGGTCAGTAGTGATGTGCTCTTGTATTTCGGGTCGCAGTTCGGCCAGGTTGAGGTGTTCAAGGTCTACCTCAATTTCTGCTAACAACTGTGCTTGTGCTGCAGGCCTCGGTTGGTAACCCATCAATGCTTCCGAAGGGGTCGTCTTAATACCTTTATTGAAAGTGGTATTCATGGCACTTTGTACTTCTTTCACATGCGTGTCCCATTCGTTGCTTCTTGTATCTGCACTAAGAGTGGTCAGCGCCGCAACAATTGTTCTGTTATAGCGTTCACACTGCCCGTTGGCTCTCGGTGTCGCGACGGCATTTAACACGTGTCTAATATTGTACGTTTCGCAGAACAACTTAAAAGAGTGCGAAGTGAAGGCACTTCCCCTGTCACTAATGATTCGCGTCGGAACCCCGAACAAGCACATAACTTGCTGAAACACCCGCGCGACAGGTTGGGTCTTCTGCGACTTCACAGGTTCCATGATAACGAATTTGGTGAAGGCATCAACAATCACTAATAGAAACTTGTTTCCTTGGGCACTAGTCTCGAAGGGCCCCACGTGGTCTACGTGAACCGTATGAAACGGTACACTCACTTTTTCAATGGGGTGTAACTTCCCCTGCTTCTTCCTAGCACATTGCTTGTAATACGCGCAATTCAAACAGGCTCGGACATATTTCGTCACGAAACTACGCATCCTCGCAAACCAATAATGTTTCTGCATCCTTTTCAACGTATTCTCTATTCCTGTGTGACCCGCCTGGTCATGGCATAACCGACAAACTTGCCACCGGACATCTTTCGGCACCACCCAAGACGTTTTATCATTCTCCAATTTTCTGTAAACACGGTCATTCTTTAAGACATAGTCGTCGAAATAGCTCTTGGTGTCACGACTCTTTTCTTCACTGCTCAGGATCGTTCGAATCCGGACAATCTGCTCGTCATGCAGTTGAGCAGCCAATATCCAATCTCCCTCGGTTAAATCGGCTTGGTTAACTTCTGGTTCCTCCAAGGGCTGCCTACTAAGGGTATCAACGTGACTCATCTTGGTTCCGGCCCTTTAGGTAATCTCGAAGGTATAATCTTGTACCTCGAGCCACCATCTTGCCATGCTCGGTAGCAAGTCCTTTTTTGCGAAAGTCGTTCTCAAGGCACTACAGTCTGTAACTACCCGAAATTTGATACCAATCAAATACACCCGAAAGTATCTGAGAGCGGACACAACGGCCAATGTCTCTAACTCGTAGGAATGATAGTACTTCTGTTCACGTGTACTTTGTTTGCTGTAGTACGCCACTACACGGGAAAGTTCTCCCCGCCGTTGCATCAGAATCGCGCCATACCCTAATGAGCTGGCATCGGTGTGTAACTCTGTCTCTAACTTAGGGTCGAAAACGGCCAGTACTGGTCTTTCCGTTAGAATCGTCTTGATATTGTCAAAGGCACTTTGTTGCTCTGACCCCCAACACCAGGGCGTATCTTTTCGTAATAAACGTGTCAGCGGCTCCACGATCCTGGCATTGTTCTCTACGTGTCGACGGAAGTAGCCCGACAAACCCAAGAACTGTCGTACTCCTTTTATGTTCTGGGGTTCCTTCATTTCTCGAACAGCTTGTACCTTTCGGCCACCTGGTTTCACCCCTTCGGCGGTAACTTCTCTTCCTAAGTACTCAATGTTTTTTTAGGTCTTGTCCAGGCGTCGCCTTGTACGTCGCAGCGTCGAGCAGCAACTTTGCAAATGGAAGTGGTTTTTGAAACTGCTTCACCAGTACCAGCTTAAGTTTGCGCCATTCCACATTCAGGTGTTGTTGACTGTCATACCATCGTCTCGCCATTCCTCGGAGTCGATTTGCGACAATTCTGGCTACCACCTTGCCGCTCCAGTTGTACGTTTTTGCCACATCGTTCACTCGCGACACCCAAGCTTCAATAGTTAAATCGTCCTTTTGGGGGTCGAATATCGGTATAAGCGCCTCATCATTCTGGCCCGGTCCACCAAACCTTGGTGCAATCTCGATTGTTGCTAAACGCCTTTTTAGTTTCTTTAACTGACGCTTCGCGTCGCCAGACGAACTCGAAGACGTACTTGTAGATGACGAACTCGACGATGAGCTTGAAGATTGCTTCCGCCGACGCTTTGTGCCCGCACGATGGGTTTCATCACTTTTACCCGATCGATTCATGATTAATTACAAGTGTAATAGTTTTTGCCGCGTAAACTATGCGTTCGCTTCGCAGCGGTTCGGTCTTTTTCAAATCGCGTAACACTACTCGTTACACAGGAATTCAAACACCAACTTCACAGGTAACGCAGATAGCGCGAGTAATCCCACTTCTGAATTTTGTAAGAAATACAGTCTAAATTTCCAAAACTAGCGTTTATTCACACAACGTACAAATCGTTCGACAACTCTCAATCGACTGACTTCTCTACCCTTCACCTGATTACGTCTCACATTTTTTGCCAAGCACATATCGATACTAAAAACTATAAAATGTTCATATTCCTCGGACCAGAGTCATTTATATGTCATCATCCATTTTTCCAACAGCAGATAAAGCTATTATCTCCGCTGAGAGCGGCAGATAAACTTATTATCTCCGCTGAGGGCGTCCGTGAAGTTATTATCTCCGCTGATGAGCGGCAGTAAAGTAAACTAGCTAAATCATTTGAAATTCCTACCTGGTTTCTTAACATGTCTTAAATAATTTGTTATGAAGGTTTGAAGAAAAAATAGTATATGTTATCCAACCAATCTCTCGCTGGACAAACTATAGTAAGTTGGATGTTAACGAAGTTATAATGTTTGATTAATACGAGTATACTCGTATCTATAAATTTCTTCATAACTCATGAAACAAGGTAGACGGCATCTGTGGTTTCGTTAAGACATATGCATGTACGCGTTGCAGATCTGTAAAGAGCTAATTGATATGGAGAAATAATTCGCTTGAGGGGTTAAATTAACTCAATTAACTCACTAACGAAAACTAGAGCAAACGTTAATATCGTAGGCTTTTCAAAAATAAAGTAAATGTTTCATAAAATATAAAATATGTCCGTACAAACAGAAGCCTTATCATAAATAAGTCTCTGACAAAATGTTTGATATTGATTATAATTTCAGATATTTGTATATCTAATTTAAAATGACTTTACATTTTCAATATTTTGCAAATTAGACTTTGAATTTTAGACTACATTCAGATTGTTCTTTTTGATTTTTTGGGTATAGTTGTTAATTGAAAAAATATTATTCTTATTTGACATTGACATTGCAACACTAATTTGTGCGAAGTGCGATTGTTGGTAATTGCTTGTAATCCATTAGTGGTTGTTTGTACTAACACTAGCCACATTAGATATGCAACTGTTTGTTAATTAGAGAGTTAATTTCAGGGTATTAACACGAAATTATCAGGAGGAGGTGAGATATTATTATTTATTATTATTATTTTATTTAAAATTATTACACAGGAAAATTGTTTAGAAGTTACATTCTTATAATTTAACACTACCACAATTCAACGTTGCTGTTCATAACGTGAAGTCTAAATCAGAAAACTGCAGGAAAACTAAATCCGTTACATACATACAGATGTCCCAGAGTTGCGAAAAAGCTCCATAACTTGTTTGTTATTAAAGATATCAACTTTTCCTTTTTTCTAAAAAAAATCTTTCTATCAGTGCAATAATAAATACGGGGTGCCATTTGAAAAAAAAATGGGTTTTTGACGTTTTTTATTTGTTGTGTTTAAAAAATCGCAGTAGACCTATGCGACTGAGCAGGTTGTTGAGTAAGAGGCCGATTTCAAGTTGACTTGCGATGGTTGCACTTGTTGTTGTCATGGTAACGGCGCAAGAGAGAAAGATGATGCATATTGGTAATTAATGTGTATGACAAAGATAGCTACACATTTGCGTTCTACCACCTATTTGCGACCATGACTTGAAAACGGGCCCCAAGTCATGGTCGCAAATAGGTGGTATAGTCCAATTTTTACCCTTTTGCGATGACGTCATTATCTAGTAACTTTACGTATGTTTGAGCTAGGATCAGAAACAAATTTGAATTGATCATAAATAACTATAAATGTGTCAAATTTGTTGACAGCTGCTTCGAAAGGTTATGTTTGTAATCAATGTAATAAGTGAAAGAAATTAAAAATTGTCAAATTGACAGGAGCATAAAATAACCTCAAAGTGACCATCAATAAATAAACGTGCCTTTTTTTTGTTTTTTTCTGTTTCTGTCGTTTCAATAAAGAGAAAGCGAGGAAGGAAATCGTGACGTCACCTCAAAAGGGTAAAAATTGGACTTTAGAGCGCAAATGTGTAGCACTCTTTGTCTTGCACATTAATCACCAATATCCGTCATCTTTCTCTCTTGAGCCGTTAACATGACAACAAGTGCGACCGTCGCAAGTCAACTTGAAATCGGCCTCTAAGCACTCAACAGATGCGGCAAACATTCAGGAGTCAATCATTTTAATGTATGTGCAACGATTTGGAAGGTACGAATTTTCGAATGGACCGTTGCAATTCGAACTTCTGGTAAAAAAAAGCTGTATACCTACTTATATTAGTTATATAGGTATTGCAATATTTTGCGAATGTGCAGTAGAAACGCAGCTATTTATCTAAAAAAATAAAAAGTTGATATGATTAATAACAAATAAGTTATGGAGCTTTTTCGCAATTCTGGGATACCTGTATGTATATCCTAACTTTGCTAATGCTTCCATAAAAGGGTCATACTTTATACATATAAATCAGCTTGTTGAAGTTTCTTTCACCCAGAATCGGAATTTATAATGGAATGAGGTACAATATAAATTAAATAAGAATAAAAAAAATAATTGCATTTTGATGAAAGTTGGCGTTAATAGCAACACTAACTTAAAATGAGTTCAGGAAAAGACATAATAAGTGACTATACTTCGTCCAGGGAGAGATTGGGAGATTTTAAATTAAATTAACCTAACACTACAAAATGCACTAGAATGCATTCATCAGGATGTATATACATATTTCAAATTTTACGTGTGCTAGGCACTACTTTCTCTACGTAGAATTTAGTGATTTTTATGTCAACCAATCTCTCGCTGGAGAAACTATACCTATTCTACTGGAGAGTAGAGACTATTGGGGGTATTCCGGTATTGGGATAGAATTATGCTTGCCAAGCTTTGCTCGTATGTATACAGGGTGTGTCAAAAGTCGCGGATACGCTCTTGGAACTAGGAAGTATTCACTTTCGAGTATCCACTACGGTTGTTAGTTTTATTTTATCTAAATTCGTTGAGACACAGTGAGCTTTCAAATGTTAGAATAAGAACCTATCATAACTGAAATTATCTGTGTTATAAACAAAATAGGTGTTCGAAACGAATCAAAAATAAGTTAAGAACAACTCCTAGTGGTTATAGCGATAAGTATGTTAAAATTAGTCTTCTTGTTTGATGTTAAAGTTTGAGGAAAAATGTCCGAAAACCATTTGGAAACATGCTTATATCACTTGGTAGGCATCACTGAACCCGTGTTTAAAAGGCTGTCCGCGACTTACGACACACCCTGTACGGTAAGAGTGCAAAAAGGGTCAATGTGCACATCCACCGGCTTATGTGTACAATGACCAACAGAACCGGCCAATGTGCGTAAATTACCTGTTATACGCACTTTCACCGGTCAATGTGTAAAGTGTCCTACTATGTACTTCTAGAAAATGTTTATTCCACTACTTAAATAAAAATGCAATTGATACCAAGATGTTCATAGGTATATTATAGGTCTGTACGATGTATGTAATTAACTAATTAGATATAAAATATGGTTTATTAAAAAACGACAAAATAACCTATTAAAATAGAAATAAACTAATTACAATTTTTTTTAAGAAAACCAAATTGCTATTTAGTAATTTTATTTTTGCGACAGGGCTACCGTGGCATTTAGAATTGCGCAGTACCAATGAAGCTTCACAGTGGCACTTTTTGGTTTGGCATTTTCCCCTGCGTCCGTATTTCTTAAAACCTGCACGTTAAATTTGTCCTTCATTGTTATTCAAACTAAAACACCCACCAATTACACTGTTATGTCGTTTCAACCTAAACCTAACCTCACACCGGCCGGTATCCACATTCGCCGGTTATTCTGCGTGTTGGCTTCAGTCGTAGTAAATTTATATCCACATTTACCATCCGCCTCCGGTAAATGTGCACATAATCCATGTTTGAAAGGTGAATGTGCCAAAACGATGACCGAAAATGATTGCTATGTACATTTGCCAACGTAACAGGACATTATGAACATTTACCGGTAAATGTGGACATTCACCTTCCCACCGCAGTTTTCCGTAACATATATGTATAATAATCGATTGAGGATGAATGTGGATAAGGGGTGATTATGACATCTGGTGACATTACTGGTAGTAGCTACAGAACAAATAAAATTCCCTAATAGAAATTGATAGCTTTCGTGTTAGGTTAGGTTGATTTCAATTAAGGTTACATTATGTGACGGAAATGGTAACATCGTTGCCAGCTTGAATGTATTTCGAGTTGAATCATAATTTGAGTATGAATGCCTCTGAAATTCAAATTTGAATATTTATAAAAACAAATACAAACATATCGCAAGGTTTATTAATGATATATGCATAACATATGTACTAATGGAAAACTGTATACAGGTGCGTCCTAAAAAACGCTGCAAGCCATATCTCCGTAATTTATAGCTTGATTTAAATAAAACAAAAACTGGAATAAATCACTTCAAAAGCACTATAAGCACAACATAGACTTTTTTTCAAAAAGTAATTCAAGGTCAAATGATAATCAACTTTGTTTTTTTAAATTAAATTTTTTTATACCCATTTTGAATTACTTTTTGAAAAAACATTAGTCTATATTGTGCTTATAGTGCTTTTAAAGTGATTTATTCCAGTTTTTGTTTTATTTAAGTCAAGCCATAAATAACGGAGATACCTATGGCTTGCGGCGTTTTTTAGGACGCACCCTGTATATCCGTTTTCTATCCTTAATTTTTTAATCAAATTAAATTAGACAACATTGTTCAAATTTGAATGTCGGAATAATCACAGCCACCCCTTATCCACATTTAATATATCTGAAAAATATTCGCAATAATCGCATTCCCTTCTAGTGCAGAAGTTATAATATTAATGCTATTCCTTGAAGCTTCGGTTAGAAGGGTGCACACTTTAGAGATTTGCGGTTAGCAAACAGAACTAAAAGTTGTATACAGTACCCAACGCTCAAAGCAAAATAGTGTTTAACCATGGGTAGGTAGATACATATTGTGTTTATTGACATTGCCAAATTCTTTTAAACTCGTGTAAGGAAATATACATCTTGTTTTTATTAATATTTTGAGCTACCTATTTTCACTCGTCTTTCGATTAGCTAGCAGGCACACAAAATCAATTTATCAAATCCACGTTGGTTGTTATGGAAACAACAAAATAACAACTGTTATGAATGACAGCAGACCTATTACGGTTTATAACGGTACAAGGTGCTGTTATGAACAAGAAATAAGTTTAACATTCAACCAATAGTGTTTCGTATGTTTAAGTAAAATCCATAGCACAACAATTATTATACGATACTCGCTAGTTAAGTGCTTAAGATCTCAAAACTCTTCTTTTTCTCGATCTGCTATAAAACACTTACCCACGTTGTAGCCTGATATACTATTATGCGTTCAAGCTGAGTGAGCGGTGAAAAAAGCAAACCATTTGGAAGAGTGTAAAGTTTGAATTTTCCGCCGTTTGACACGAATGACATTTGTTTATGTTAAATCTGCACATAATTGAACATGTTTGATTTCAGCAAAGGGTGCCCTTAGATATTTGCTTTGAGAATAGGAATCGCTAGTTATTCTACTTTTAATGTAAAACATTGCAAAGAAAGAAAAAACAGGAAGATTTTTTGTTTATAAATTTTAGGTTAGCTGTTCTTAATACAACTGTCAATTTACACTTTAAAGAAGCAAAACAATTGACGGTTTCCAATGCCTTCCCAGCCCAGGATTTCATTTGAACGTTCTATACAATTTTATTATAACATTAATGTCTGGTCAAGTTGTATATTTTTCTTTCAACACAACATTGTCGTAAAGGTATAATAATCATTATCCATTCCATTTCTTCTTTCACGGTAGTTGGCGCAAAGAAACTTGTTACTTGTTACATTTATTTCAGCTCTCTAAAATATCATTGTTTTTCGTTATTGCCAAGTGATCAGTTGATCACGAATAGTTTTCTGTCTCGGTATCCGTTACTTTGGATCTGGTCGAGTATCGAATACATACTTCAGTAGGGAATAGTTACTTTTTCTGCATCACTATTGTCAACTAGAACAGAACCCATATCTCGAATACTAAAATTTAAGCATAATTTATAATAATAATTAAATAATATTACATTTAGCGCAAATTTTTGATTACATTGGAAATAAGTATGTCACGAGACAATATAATTCATGTATCACGTGATCATGAATGATCCAATCAAAACGCGTAAAGTCCTTAGTTGCATGGCTATCACAGCGATAATAAAAAACAAAAAAATTATCATCTTGTTTACTTTCGTCGTTACGATTTTTGATTGAAATAAATTTGTCAGTTTGACAAATACATGAAAAATTTTGTATTTCATTCATTAGGTATATTGTCTCATCGAATATAACACGTGGTATGATTAATCATCGATGATATTAAATTCGTGAAATTGAAGCAGGACATTTCATAATGTCATCGATAATAATCATACCACTAGTTATATTATAGCCGAATATATTTTAATTTCGCTAAGCTTTCTTAACTTTTTAGTTTTTGGTTATTGTTAACAGTTTAAAGTCTTTGTTCGTTAGATATTTCGCGCGTCATTAAAGTCAATAAAATCAAAATTACACCATTTTTGAAAACTGTTTACTAACTAGAGTATAATATTGTTCAATTAATATTTGCGTTGTGATAATACTAACCAATACGTACACTCGTAAATACACAAATTGTTTACAATAAACTTGTCAAAAACAGTGCTAATGTTGCATGTGCATTCAAACAAATTACTGAACGTAATTTAACTTTTCTGAATGTTTTAACACTCACATTATGGCCACAAAAGTATTAATTACATATGTTTGGTTCTATGCAGGACTCTACCAGTATTTACTCCTAGAAATTTGTTTCTGACAGTTGATACAATGTTTAATTAATAATTGAGATTGCACATTTTAGTGCATTTTCTTTATAATTATAGTATTGAGTTATATACAGGGTGATTCACGTAGTCCGTTCGTTAGAAACTTTCTGATTTCCCAAAATCGTAGTAATATGAAAATTGGTAGTCGACTATAATCAACTGCTCCAAGTTCAAATAAAATATTTTCAAAATGGTGACACTTCCGGAAATACCGGGAATCGACGCCATCTTTGTTTTTTTAAATGGAAAGACCCCATTTTGATTTCAAATTTCGATTCTACGTTAAATTTTAAGTTTAAAACGTTCTTTTGTCAACACTTACCTGTCACCGTTTTTTCGCAAAAAAGCGGGGTTGCAGGGCTTCATTAAAAAAATATGACTATTGGAAATAAATAATTGATTTTTCTTTTATTGAATTGCTAAAGGTTTGGCCGATCTTTTGCGCTACTAGTGACTTTTTTTTTGTTTCATACGCCTACTGCAATTTTTCAAATTTGATAATTAAAAAATGTCAAAAATTTAATTTTTTTAATGCCAACTACCATTTCTGACACTAGATATAAATGTAAAATTTAATTTTAAGGCCAGTTTTATTAACATTGTGTATGGCTATTTATAGCCGTTTTGGCGTAATTTCTATTTTTTGAATAAAATATTCTTTTTCTTTATCAAGCAATTGTTTTATTCGAATTTTTATTCAAAAATCACATTGCAATAAATAGAAGATATGTACAACAAAATTGTACAAAATAATGTAATTTTGAACGTTATTGTTAGAAACAGGTACTGTAGCAGGTAGTCCTGCCTACTTTCTTTGTGAGAGGGGTGAAATCACCCACCCTTATTTAAGTCGAGATATAGCGGTAAAAACAAGAGTCTACCACTATCCTTGGTACTTAACACTTGTACATCAACATTTTGTCATACAATAAAGTTTTTAAGTAGTTATACAAAGACGACTATATCATTTGAACGGCTAATATCACCACCCAACAGTGATTAATCGTTCATAATTTTGGTCCTTCGAGCCGGATGATTAAATCCATATCACACGACGGTCGTCTAGTGTAATAACAAGTGTAATACAACAACAATTCAAGAAACAGTTTCGACACCCAGAGGGCAGCAACGATTTCGTCACCTTCAGCAAGGGCAAAAGGGCAGCACGAATAGTCACCGAATTGGGTAGCAGCGAAGCGATCATCACTCAAGACATCAACAAAGGTTAGTGGCTCTCAATCCTTTCAATTTCCCTTCCAAACTGCATCACTACGTACGACTTTTTCTATTGTTCCTAATTTCGCAAATTTTCATCTCGACCACGTAAATCAAATCAATCATTATGCCCGAGACATCCTTATTAGATGAATCAATTGCCAAATTAGAGGCTCTAAAAAGGAAAAGAACCTCATTAAAAGCTAGAATTACGCGTATTCAGAACTTTGTGTCTAATTTTCAATCAAATGATAATGATGTGTCTCCACTAGAAACTAGAAAAACATTCATCGAACAAATATTCAAAGAATATGACGAGGTACAGACTGAAATTGAATCACTCGATCTTTCATCAGAGGCGATTGAGACACAGACTCAGGACCGCGACGAAATTGATTTAAAGTATCTCGATGTATTATCATCAATTCAAACAAAAATTAGACAAACGACGCCTCCACCGCACACTGCGGCCACAGCGAATCCTAACGGTAGTTGTTCCAGCGCTAATTCACATTGCTCTAATCGTGATCAATCAATCAAATTGAATCTGCCAACTTTAAATTTAAAATCTTTCACTGGTTGCTATAAGGAATGGTTGTCATTTCAAAATTCATTTAAATCCATTATTGAAGACGAAAACAACATGCTAAACAACTGTCAACGTTTCCAATATTTGCGATCATGTTTATCTGGTGAAGCTTTGCGAGCAGTCGAGTCATTAACGGTGTCATCAGAAAATTATAATGTAGCGTGGGATATCTTAAAGAAACGGTTCTGCAACAAACGGCTGATCGTTCACGATCACATAATAGCCATCACAAAGGCACCCCAAGTAATTAAAGCCTCGCATTCGTCACTTAGGTGTTTTTTAGATACGTTGAATTCAAATGTTGCCGCGTTAAGACAGCTAGAAGTACCGATTGATACTTGGCACGCTCTTCTAGTCGTAATAATTGTGGACAAATTAGACGACAATCTTGCAAGAGAATGGCAGGCTACATTAACCGACGAGGTTCCAACTTACGGTCAAACGATCGAATTTTTAGAAAAGAAATGTCAGTTGTTGGAATCCTTAAATCTATTGCACCCCAAATCGAACGTCAATCCGAATCACAATAATGCAAAAAACAATATGTCACAAAAACGAAGCACTACATCTTATGTTGCCACAAACAAACTACATTGTACATTTTGTAAAAATGACGATCATACAATCTTTCAGTGCAATGAATTTACAAAATTAAATGTAGAGGAAAGAAACGCTCAAGCTCGAAACCTGAAGTTATGTCTTAATTGTCTAAGAACCAATCATTTTGTTAACAACTGTCAGTCCAAATTCAAATGCCGTAAATGCAATCAAAGCCACAATACGCTGCTTCACAAAGAAAGACAAATCACGCAAACCAATGAAACACCAGCACAGGTAGAAAGTTTAAACGCTCATTCTATGAGGTCCCAATCATCAATTATTTTGTTATCAACCGCGATCGTTCTCATAGAAGATCGTAATAATAAGTCACATAAATGTAGAGCTCTCCTGGATGCAGGGTCCATGAACAGTTATATTACGTCATCATTTTCCAAAAAATTACGTCTACAGCAGAAAGCCGTAAATATAACCGTTGGCGGAATTGGTCAAATTTCGACGAACATCAAACAGGCCGTCCAGGTAAACATCAAGTCTCAGTACAATAAGTTTTCGGCGAACTTAAGTTGTTTTGTTCTGGAAAAAATAACCGAAAATCTTCCCCTGGTGACCATAAACATGTCTGCAATAAATATTCCAAAGGAATTACAGCTAGCCGATCCGAAATTCTTAGAAACTGCACCAGTAGACTTACTTATCGGGGCTGATTTGTTTTGGAACCTTTTATGTCAAGACCGCAAGGAAATAACAATGAAGAACCATAACAAACTAATGCTGCAAAATACCCATTTAGGTTTCATTGCGGGTGGGTCACTAAATATGAACAATAACAATAGCTCAAGCACCTGCTCGCTTTCTCTAACGTCGGTAACCGACATTTTAGAGAACCAGGTGCAGAAATTCTTCGAACTAGAACAATGCAGCAACCCTTCCGAACAAAAATGCTTTTCAAATGAAGAGATTATGTGCGAGCAACATTTTATTCGAAATACGTGCAGACAAACAAACGGAAAGTTTCTTGTTAAACTGCCATTAAAAAATGATCCTCCAATTCTCAAGTCAAACCGCGATAGTGCTGTAAAGTTTTTTAACAATCTGGAACGAAACCTAAACAAAAGGCCTACACTAAAATCAGATTATGTGCAATTCATGCGGGATTACATCTCTTTGGGTCACATGGAGGAAGTTCCGGGTTGCGAATTAAATAAACCGAACTGTACATATTTGCCCCATCACGCGGTACTCAAGGATTCTACATCGACCAAGTTAAGAGTTGTTTTTAACGCGTCATTTCGCTCAGCTGATGCATTAAGTCTAAATGACAATCTTATGGCAGGACCTACAATCCAGCCAGAGCTTTTTGCAATTTTGTTGAGATTCAGAACTTTTAAATACGTCGTAAACGGGGACATAGCTAAAATGTACCGTATGATAGAAATACATCCCGATCACAGTGACTATCAACGAATTGTTTGGCGCGAGAACACCGAAGATCCGCTAAAAACGTATAGATTAACCACTCTAACCTACGGTACAAAACCGGCCAGTTTTCTAGCAACAAGATGTCTTAAAGAACTAGCTCTTCAAAACGTAAATCAGTACCCGGAAGCCGCTAAAGCAATTCAACAGGATTTTTACGTAGACGATCTTCTGACGGGAGGAGACTCACTTGAAAACCTAATCACTTTACGAGATCAAATAATTCAAATTTTAGCTCATGGTGGTTTCTTATTACGTAAATGGGCCGCCAATCATCCTGCATTAATTCCAGATAGTCACGAGCCTAATCTCAACGTCAGTTTCGATAAGGATGCTTACACTAAAACGTTAGGGCTTTTTTGGAATCCTAATCACGATTCGTTACGCTATCAGGTAAAACAGTGCGACATTCCGAAAAGACTAACAAAACGCGAAATCCTGTCTAAAACTGCCCAGGTATTCGATCCATTGGGTCTTGTGGCGCCAGTAGTAGTAAAAGCAAAAATAATCCTTCAACAATGCTGGAGTTTGAAAATTGGATGGGACGATCTATTACCTGAAACTATTTATTGTGCATGGGTTAAGATCTTGCAAGAACTCGCTCACTTAAACGAAATCGAAATTCCCAGAAACATAATAAAATCAAGCCCCGTACAGGTGCAACTACATGGTTTTGGTGACGCATCACAAATCGCATATGGCGCTGCTGTCTATCTAAGAACAACTGATCATAGTGGCAATCATCAAGTTCACTTAATTTGCGCTAAATCTCGTGTGGCTCCTCTTCGCGCTGTTACGTTACCACGCTTGGAGCTGTGTGCCGCCTTAACGTTGTCGCGATTATTTAATACAGTTTTACGAACGATAAATGTCAAAATTGATCAGCAATTTCTCTGGACAGATTCCACAGTCGTTCTGGCATGGATAAACGCTACATCTTCAAACTTACAAACATTTGTAGGAAATCGAGTTTCCGAAATTCAAACGCTAACGGATGCGAAAGATTGGTATCATGTCAAAAGCGAAAGTAACCCTGCGGATGTACTAAGCCGAGGTGCTTTACCTGGTCAACTCAAAACTAATAAACTGTGGTGGAACGGTCCTGATTGGCTGTCAGAAAACAACGACACTTGGCCCGTATCTAACGTAAATCTTTCGGATATTGAAATTCCAGAACGGCGAACTGTCACTCTGACCAATATTCATTCTCGCGAAAGACAACTACCGCTTCTTACAAAATTTTCAAATTACAAAAAAACTGAACGCGTAATGTCATGGGTATTACGGTTCATCAACAATTGTAGGAAGCCAAACCAAAGGCAAATCTCTAGTTCTTTAACATGTGAAGAATTAAAAGATTCCATGAAGGCCATCATGCGTTTAATTCAAGAAGTTGCATTCAACGATGAATTAGCTTGCCTTTAACAAAACAAACCGATTAACAAGAAATCACGTTTACTGTGCTTAAATATTTTTCTCGACAAGAATGATAATTTAATTCGCGCGGGAGGTAGGTTGCAAAACTCATCCTTAACTTACGATGTCAAACATCCCATCGTGCTACCAAACGATCACCATTTGATTAAGGCATTAGTCAAACACGTGCACATTGAGCAACTGCACGCTGGTGTTCAGGGAACTTTAGCCGCGTTACGTCAAAATTTTTGGATAATTTCTCCACGCAGTGTGGTACGCAAGATTTTGCACCAGTGTTTGCAATGTTTTAAAGTCAAACCAAGCGTTATGTATCCTATTATGGGCAATTTGCCCAAATCCCGTGTCGAACCAACCAGACCATTTTCAATCAGTGGCGTAGATTATGCCGGGCCTATTTACATCAAGGAATGTCGTGGTCGCAGTAAGCGTACTGTGAAGGCATATATTTGCGTCTTTGTCTGTTTTTCAACTAAAGCCGTTCATTTAGAACTAGTTGGTGACTTAACGACTCAAACCTTTTTGAATGCGCTAAAACGCTTCATATCAAGACGTGGTCATGTGTACCATCTTTATTCGGACAATGCTACAAATTTCGTTGGCGCCAATAGAGAATTACTGGAACTAAGAACATTTCTAAAGTCAGCTTCATTTAGTCAAATTACAGAAAATCTGGCTAATAAGGGTATCTCGTGGCATTTCATTCCCCCCAGATCCCCGCACATGGGCGGTATTTGGGAAATAAACGTAAAATCCATTAAAGGTCATTTAAAGAGAACAATTGGAGAAGTCGTGCTTTCCTACGAAGAATTGTATACCCTGTTAACAAGAATTGAAGCAGTCCTAAACTCCAGACCTTTGTGTCCCTTGAGTAACGATCCTAATGACCTTAATCCCATAACCCCTGGTCACTTCCTCATCGGAGAGCCATTAACTTCTATAAGCGAAAGAGATCTTACGACGACGAGGATCAACCGATTGACGCAATGGCAAAGAGTGGAACAGATGAGGCAGCACTTTTGGCACCGCTGGCAAAGGGAGTACCTTGTTCAAAACATCAATCGTTCCAAGCAGCTCCGTGGTTCCGGTTCCAGACCGTCCACCCCCGCCTTGGAAGTTGGTTCCATGGTGATTCTAGTTGAGGACAACACGCCGCCACTACAATGGAAATTGGGACGCATCGTAGAACTTCATCCCGGAAGTGACGGTGTTGTGCGCGCAGTGTCCGTAAAGACTGTCAATGGCATCTTCAAAAGAGCCACGCGAAAGGTGTGCGTTCTGCCAGCGAATGAATAGACTATGTTTGTATCGTGTAAATATTTGTTATAATTATGCATTAACCCTTTTTTACAATTGACTTCAATGTTTGTATTTTTTAATGTTTTTTGTCATGTTTATTATGTAACAATCCTTTTTCTAATAACCATGTTCGATCTTTGCTAATTCCAATAATTTTGAAGTCCGTGCCTTCAAGGGGGGCGGTATATGTACAAAATAATGTAATTTTGAACGTTATTGTTAGAAACAGGTACTGTAGCAGGTAGTCCTGCCTACTTTCTTTGTGAGAGGGGTGAAATCACCCACCCTTATTTAAGTCGAGATATAGCGGTAAAAACAAGAGTCTACCACTATCCTTGGTACTTAACACTTGTACATCAACATTTTGTCATACAATAAAGTTTTTAAGTAGTTATACAAAGACGACTATATCATTTGAACGGCTAATATCACCACCCAACAGTGATTAATCGTTCAAAAATAATAAAAAATAACCAAATTAAGAAAACAATATTTTAACGAAAATGCTCGATGTATTTTTTTGTTGCACACAAAATATACATATTTTAGCCAAAATTACGAGTAACAATTCAATGGTTGCTATTTTATTTTACCATTAGGCATTTTGCGGTAAAATTGCTTTGAAAAGTCCAATATTCAGCTCACATTATCCTCGAAAAATAAAATTGTTCCAAATTTATCTGAACATGACTGTACATTCAATTCGGGTTTATTCTGAAAAATTATTTTTTTAATATTAGAACAAAATTTACGTGCAAGTTTTTTTTATAAAATTTGAGCATTTAAGAAATAATTTTTATTTTGAAAGTAATATTATTAGTTTTTTTATTAAATTAGTTCTGTGACTTATTTTCAACTTACAACTTTACCATGTATGCAAGGGTTAGATGAATCCCTACAGGTGAACAAATTATTAAATTTAATTAGCCAGGTAAGTTTCCGCAAAATGACATTGTAAATTAAATTAATTTACATAGAAACGTCGTGTTGGCAGTGCTTAACATTTTTAATCTCATCCTAATTTTGATCCAAATGGTTTGATAAACTTAATATTTTTTTGATACTTTTTGAACATTAAAGTGACACGTAATAAATACATCACTGAATCTGAACTCATTCCGATTTAATAAGAGAAAACATACGCGTACATTTAAAAGTAATCGCTGCCAAAATCTAGTAACCCCTGAAAATGTTTTTAATTAGTCCAAAATATAGTATTTTAAGTACGGTGCGATCAATTAAAAAATAAATCGAGTCGGCGTGTTACCTGTGGCAACCCATGCTATAGCATAGGCTCCAAAGCAAACTCGATTTATTTTTTAAATGATCGCTCGGTATTTAATAAAAGCACTACAGCTCGGGGCGAATTTTGTCATCGACCTTGTATTATTTATAATTACAAAGTATGTATGTACTTGATTTAAACCTTAACTTTAGAGTAGGTAATATAAAAATAATTATTATCATAATTATGACCAGTGTTATTGTTATTGTGGCTTTGTTCAGGTTGAGTTGGTACAGATCTATAAAATTTTATTATTATTACGTCGTTCGTTTTATTAAATTTTATTTTTACTTATTTTTTTTAGAGTCTTCAATTAGTTCGATATTTTACATTATAGGTAAATGAATTTCAACTTCCTCTGAGGATTTATGTTGAGATTCTTTATTATTTCATTATTATTTAGTACCAATTGTGTTATTTTCTCGTTTTTATGTGCGTGGTAGACAACTTGAAATGTTGAGCATTTATGCGAATGAACATAAATATTCTAGTAGACACAATTATATTTACTTTCCATTTTTGTATATTTATGGCTTCGTCATTTTCAACGTTCTCGGCAAGATTTATATATTGAGAAGACAGATTGTTGAACCGCTTTAACCTTATTTTTCTTACATGTTGAAAATCATAAAAACTCACTATTATCTTAGTAAAGTAAGTTGTCATAGCAATGACCAATCAGGGCTTGAAATTTTAAGAGACGCTAAAATTTTAACGGCCTTTAAAAATTACAGAATATATTGTGAGTTGAAAGTGTGTTGATCAATTTGCATAATAATTTTTTTCTGGAAAAATAAACACCTTGTTTTCGCTCATATATGCTTTTAGAGTGGCCGCAGAGCGATGATTTTTGATTCAATGGAATCCTTTCGTCGAATTCTATCTCGGAGACCACTTTTTAATTTGGGCGGATTCACAATGGAGATGATTGATAATTTTCGAATTTTGCACCGGCCCAAGTCAGTTTCGGGTTGCACACGATCTCGCTTATTATTGTTGAACAATGATTTGTACACCGTTGGATTCCGCTCGTTCTCTTGATTAACTTTCTGCAAAGTAATTGATCCTAGGGCATATAGTTGTCGTCGGGTAATGTAGCCTTAAATTTGACTTGGAGGTTTCCATTTCTTCAGTTCACAGAACACAAAACTGGGTCTGTGAGCGGAACTTTTCCTATACATTAAGTAGATATAAATGTAGCAAAGAATGTGAATAGAGTTTAGCAATCTACATTTTACGTTAATTTGTTGTTATAAAATTCTCCAATGAACAGCATTTCGTACTTTTTACCACATAAATGTTTGTTAATGGGTTTTCAATATTATATATTTTCATATCTTACCGAATAATAAATCACACTAAACTGGATGAACTTTTGTGTAAGTAATATTTTCGACGACATTACATTTGCATTTGAAAGATTGCTAGTTTATGGGGAAAAGTTTTAGAGCCACCGACTCAGAACTTCAGCATTTTTCCAGGGTTTTACCAAGTTTTTTATTCGCTTTTTTGAATCACACATTTGTTTAAAGGAGTATTCACTTATGTATTTATCTTGAATGTAATATAATAACTTCTGCAATTTTTTATAAATGTGTTTTTTTTTTAACTTGTAACCGGTAATTTTTTATTACCAATTATTAGTGAAAAGAATATGTACATAACATAAAATACAGATACAGTTTCGTTTATCCAAATATTGCATAATGTGCTAATTAGATGGTTACCTAATCACGAAACCTTTCAGTTCGTTTCTAATAATTAATCACAGACGTACAGATGAAACCTTATTGAACTAATATGCACATAAAATAAATTGAACTGTAAGAAAACACGTCAGGTTTCTCGAGGATTCCTTCTTTTATTTTTGTTTTTTTATTATAATGATCCCAAACAAAATACAGTAAGTTGATTAAAAAATATTTGATTCATTATCACTTCTGTTGAACACTGATGAAACTTTTTCAAATTATCAGTTTATTTAAATTTGTTTAACTTAAATACGCACATTTAAGCAAATATGCGCCAGTTTTAATCTTCTGATCACTAATTTCCTGCACACTGCAAACAAACTTAATTACGTAGTATGAACAGAGTATCGCAATATTAATTTTGCTAATTAAGCTTTAAGTGCAATCTAAATGTCTATAAATTTACCGTGTCATTATATCTTATTTTATTTTATAAATTAAATTTCATTGTACTCGCATATTTAATCGTCTGTTTAACGTCCTTATTTACACACTACGATAGACTTAAACTGTAAACTGTCAGTTTCCAATATTTCACCATAAGACGAGTATATTTCACACTGATCTTTTCTCAGCAAGACATCGAACATGGGTAATTCTATCACCGTCCAATAGGAGGAACTTCAAAATCAATTTTTTCAACACGTAATAAACTCGATCTATCAAACTCTGCTTCTTGTATGCCTTTTTTAGCGTGTCGATGAACATCCACAATCAACTAACTTTCCTCGAATAGTTTCCGAACTTAATGAATTTTCTTTCACTCTGTTTCCAATATTTTTGGCCCACAAAAATTAATTTTATTATGAATATGTTTCTATTGCCTTGTCGAACCTCCCCGAGCCTAGATATACAAAGTGATAAAAAATGAAACAAATCAGAGCAGGGGTTGCAAATCATCGGTCAGGTCGTAGTTCAATGCATGGGCGCAGACAATTCATGGTCTCAAATTACTACTCTACTGGTTGCCCCAAAGTTCGCGGAACAACTTAGCAGTACGTTGTTAAATAGTCATTAAAATATCAGGTAAAAATGTTTAAAAAAATCAATCTTCTTTTTTGTAGAAGATATGTACCTATTTTTTACACTAAATGTGGCAACATTTGAAAACATTCTATGTATCCCAATAGTCCGCAAATATTTCATTTTTGTTCTATCCATGGAAATAAGAAAGAAAAATCAAAGCCATTTTGCCGTACGTTATTTGAGGCAAAACCGACATAAAATTTCTACTTGGAAATGTTGGAAATAATGAAGAATTAAAGAATATAATTGCAAACATGATCATAATTATCGAGAATTATTATAGCATTGGCTAGTAAAAAACAAATTGTCAAAGTCTTTCTTAATATTTAAAATTAACGAGATCAAAGCTGCACCTTTTGAGCCTCCATATCTTCAAATCTAAAAGACATAGAATTTTTTTATTATTTTCCTCATAATTCTCTAACATAATTTAACGTTGCCCCTCTGAGTTGTTCTGCGAATTTTGGGGCACCCAGTATAATAAACCATACCTCATGAACTTTAGAATTATAATTGTGCATTTTATTATTATTATATGATAATGGAGAAAATGTATAAAATAAACAAGAGCAACATTTTACATTCGTAAGAAGCTTTATTCCCAATCGCGACGCCACTGGTAAGCCGATTTTTCAGTGAACGTCAATTTAAAGCAACGGTGTTGTCGTTAACCTTGAAAAATAGTTTCCGATTTCCGCAAAATTTACGGACATTTAGGAATTGTCAACAATTATTCCAGAATAAGCGATAAAATCTGTGTTATCATTGATTATTAATAGTCGATTAATTAATTATAATAATTAAGACAGTCGTTTCGATAAAACAAAAGGTGAGGCAGCACTCTTGATGTATTTTCTTGTTGATCACCTTGCGTCTATCATATTAATGTCGGAAGCATTTAAAGATTATTATTTAAGGCTTTCAGACTTAATTCCAGTTAACATGTTCGCGTTATAAAACTGTTACACGAAATTATAATTTCCCGTCCAATCGACATTTATGATTTTGCTGTTGTTAATCAAAATTGTTGAAAGTGTTTCTGCCTATTTACTGTTTTTGACAGTTTTTTGCTACTGTATATTTAAGATGTAAGTAATATATTGCGGAGGAAGGTTAAATCTGGATTAAAAAAATTACACTGCAATTTTTTATCATTGAGTATAAGTTAATAAAATCACTTAATATCTATCTTCTCCTTTGTCAAGGAACTATGGCAGATTCAATATTGTAACATCTGTTTTGTAACGATGTGTTATAGAAATTCGATACACTTAAAAAATTTATAGTATAAAGAAGAAACGGTTTTAATTTGAAATTAATTTGGATCTCTTAAAAAGATGGAAATTGTATTCTGCCAGGCTTTTAATTAAAAATGTGAGATTTTTATCACCTCCTCATTTCAAGTTTATTTGCGGCCAATTAAAAAATATCTTGAAAATGAAAATGAACCACTTGGTGTTCGCAACTAACTATAACACTTTATTGATTCTCTTCCACCAGACACACTTTATTGCTAAATTAAAGCTGGCGCGTTTCGACAGTATCACATCTCTTGATAACACCTTTGCTGCATCAGCATTAGTTTAATAATAATTATTGAAGAATTTAAGAGATTAAATTTCGAAGGTAAAGTCTTAAATCTTTGTATCTATAAACTTTACAGCGTCCGATCAACAATTACTTAGATAAGGGGCGGCTTTGACAGTGTGAGATTTTTCGTATCTTTGCTAAATTAGCTGTCAAACAACTGTCACTATTAATCAAATTTTAACGCAAAAATCGTTTTTACTTCAGAACATAAAAAATTCATCATTGAATTACTTTCGTAATGGTGTTTTCAGTAACGGAGAATGGACATATACAGTGCTGTTGCCTGTTTGGCCCAGTTTCAGCAAAAAATTTCCAAATATAAGTTGAAAAAAGTATATGCAACCAAAAATACTTCCATGCATCCCGAGCACCTGAACGTCTAGATTTGGACATATGTACGTCTAAATAATTGTCGATCGCACGGTATTATGTTGCGTTGAATAAGCTCCTAGTTAGGTGTATAATTTGAAAAACTAGTCATTTGTACTGAAAATTTGATATTTTAATTTTCAGTGTTCCATTTAAATTTCACATTAAATAAGTTTCAGTGGTGCATATTTTAAATGGGTGGGTAATTCATCTTTTTGATTTGTATTATCCTGTTATGATATTATCGGAAAACCATATTAAGTGAAAATTGACATTGGTAGAAGTATTAATCATCACACATTGATCAGATAATAAAGTCAGTAGTTAATAATCCTGTCTCAAAGTCTATGCCTCAAAGATATGAATGACCTTTGTCAATATTTATTGATTTCGATTTTTTTTAAACAAATTCTGCTTGTTTGGAAAACTGACAAATTATGTTGTAGTTTTTTTTACAACATGAACAAACTTTGCACTGTAACTAGTTTTCTTTCTTTCGAATCTAATAATTTTTGTCACAGTCTCTACAACCATCTGAACTTAAATCTTTATCGGAGCAGCTGTTTGATACAATAAAAACATATTCCATTTTTTGTATTTTCGATTTTTGCTTCCCCGTATCCTAACAGGTTTGTGAATTTATTTGAAATTAATCCAGTGAAGCTTATGCAAGTAGATATACCTACGTGGAAATAATTTTAAATGAAAACAGTTCAACTCTAGGATACTTTGATGTAGAAAAATTAAAATTATTCAAAAATTCAAGGATCTCTTTCTAAAAGAAGGTGGCCACTGTAAATCTTTACTTATACAATTTTAGATGACTATCACTAAAAAACAAATACAATTTTTGGGCATGCTTAAAAATGAAAAAATATTCCCCTTTTTTATATTTATTATTTTCAATGAAATTTAAAACCTGGGCATAAGTCAATGTGAATCTGCTGTGTGGCTATAGGAAAAAGAAATATAAAAACACAGAAAAATGGGACCGTCTATCAGGTTCTAGGTTAACACAGAGGGGCATTTGTTTATCTTACGACAAAGTCGAAGCTTGGATTGGCAAAATCATACAGTTTCGTGATAAAACAAGTCAGAATTTTCTTTCATCTTTTCTGATGTGGATATTCAATGCATCAAAATTTTACGTTTCACAAATGGAGAATATGAGAGTTCTATTCAACCCTGATAGCAAACGCGTCCCAGTGGAAAACATGAAATAATTTGAAGACGAAATCTTGATTATACGAGCATTTTGCGTGGGGTCGACTTAAGAC